>NC_061511.1:114602209-114703711 GCF_022539505.1 Lolium rigidum
GCAATTGACAAATAAAGAAGGCATAACAATGCACATACATATATCATGAAGAGTACAATGAGATTTAATCGGGGCATTACGAAAAAGTACATAGACCGCTATCCAAGCATGCATCTATGCCTAAAAAGTCCACTTTCGAGGTTATCATCCGAACCCCTTCCGGTATTAAGTTGCAAGCAACGGACAATTGCATTAAGTATGGTGCGTAATGTAATCAACACAAATATCCTTAGACATAGCATCGATGTTTTATCCCTAGTGGTAACAAGCACATCCACAACCTTAGAACTTTCCGTCACTCGTCCCAGATTTAATGGAGGCATGAACCCACTATCGAGCATAAATACTCCCTCTTGGAGTCACAAGTATCAACTTGGCCGGAGCCTCTACTAGCAACGGAGAGCATGCAAGAACATAAACAACTCATATATGATAGATTGATAATCAACTTGACATAGTATTCAATATCCATCGGATCCCAACAAACACAACATGTAGGATTACAAATAGACGATCTTGATCATGATAGGCAGCTCACAAGATCGAACATGATAGCACAATTAGGAGAAGATGACCATCTAGCTACTGCTATGGACCCATAGTCCAGGGGTGAACTACTCACACATCAATCCGGAGGCGATCATGGCGATGAAGAGTCCTCCGGGAGATGATTCCCCTCTCCGGCGGGGTGCCGGAGGCGATCTCCTGAATCCCCCGAGATGGGATTGGCGGCGGCTGCGTCTCTGGAAGGTTTTCCGTATCGTGGCTCTCGGTACTGGGGGTTTCGCGACGAAGACTATATGTAGGCGGAAGGGTAAGTCAGAGGGCGTCACGAGGGGCCCACACAATAGGCCGGCGCGGCCAGGGCTTGGGCCGCGCCACCCTGTTGTGTCACCACCTCGTGGCCCCACTTCGTTTCCTCTTCGGACTTCTGGAAGCTTCGTGGAAAAATAGGCCCCTGGGCATTGATTTCGTCCAATTTCGAGAATATTTCCTTACTAGGATTTCTGAAACCAAAAATAGCAGAAAACAGCAACTGGCTCTTCGGCATCTCGTCAATAGGTTAGTGCCGGAAAATGCATAATAATGACATATAATGTGTATAAAACATGTGAGTATCATCATAAAAGTAGCATGGAACATAAGAAATTATAGATACGTTTGAGACGTATCAGGCACCCGAGGATTCGGTTAGCCATGGCTTGTGTAAGCAAAGGTTGGGGGAGTGTCATCCAGAATGAAACTAAAATACATGTGTAAACAAAAGAGAAGAGGGATGATCTACCTTGCTGGTAGAGATAACGTCCTTCATGGGAGCCGCTCTTGAAAGTCTGGTTGACAAGGTAGTTAGAGTGCCCACTACCATTCGTTGACAACAACAAACACTTCTCAAAACAATTTTACTTCTGTCTTTAGAAAAAAATGAAAAGCTCTAGCACATGTTAATCCCTGCTTCCCTATGCGAAGGGTCAATCTTTTACTTTTATGTTGAGTCACCATCCTTTCTTTGAGCACCTTCCTGAGAGCATAACTATCATTCTTAGTATAATATGCTTGTCCCAGAATATGGTTAACTGTAGTATAACTTTTGTTGCTTTTATCTTTGATACTCTTTACTTCTAGTCTTTCCATGAAATTCAGAGGTGCCTGGGCATTTATGTTTTGCTGTACAAATACGGGCAAGCGAGATACCACTTTATCATATCTTTTTATGAGCATTGCAATCCTGCTTATAGAAGTGTTTCATGATGCTTATTATTAGTTTGTTGGTATCTTTTTCATGATCGACATAACTATTAGATGACTTTATTTGCATGTATCTTATTATGAATTGCCTAAGTACTCGTCCATATCATGAGAATATTTACATCATATGAGCAAATGTGTTCGTGAAAGTTCTTTTATCGCACTCAGTTGTTAACTGAATTGCTTGAGGACAAGCAATAAGCTAAGCTTGGGGGGAGTTGATACGTCCAAAACGTATCTACTTTCCCGAACACTTTTGCTATTGTTTTACCTCTAATATGTGTATTTTGGATACAACTAACACGAACTAATGCTGTTTTCAGCAGAATTGCCCTCGTGTCTTATTTTTGTGCAGAAACTCAACTTTCAGGAAAATCCTCGGAAATAATCGCAATGGGCCTATTTTCACAGAAGATTCACGGAGCCAGAAGGGCAAGCCTGGGGGAGGCCCACGGCACCCACACCGCGGCCAGGAAGGGGGGCGCGCCGCCCTATGGTGTCGTCTTTTTGGGATCTGTCGGGTGTATCTGTACTTCCTTCGAGTTCTTGTAGTATCAAAGGTTGGTTCTTTAACCGGCCTCCCGACGTCAGGCAACACATCGTAGTCTGTTGTCAGTTTTGATGCCATATACTCTGCTTGCATCCCGAAAGTTTCCGACAGGCGATGGAAATCCTTGTCGCACTTATCCGCTAGCGCAAAACTTCCTTTCACCGTAATTGGTCCCTTGGGTCCGGGGAGCCTCCACAACAAGTACGTGTAGTGGGGTACTGCCATGAATCTAGCATATGCGGGTCGTTCCAATAAAGCATGGTACTGTGATGGAAAATCCACGACCTCAAATTCCAGCCTCTCGATTCTGTAATTCTCTCGGGTCCCGAACTGAACGTCGAGATTGATCTTCCCCAATGGATAACTTGGCTTGTCTGGTGTAATACCATGGAAACGTGTATCCGTTGGTTTTAAGTTTGCCAGGGATATGTTCATCTTCCTCAATGTATCTGCGTACATAAGGTTTAGACTGCTGCCGCCATCTATAAAGACTCTCGACACGTCGAACCCTGCGATCACTGCAGGTAAGATTAAGGCTGATTGCCCTGGTCGAGGAACTTGCTGCGGGTGATCCGCAATGGTAAAACCAATGTCCTGTCCCGACCAGTTTAGATACTCTATTGTAGGTGGCGGCATCTTCTCTGCCATAAAAACTTGGCGCGAAATCGCTTTTTGAGCTCTATTGGATGGCCTAGCCTTTTGAATCATCGAGACCGCGCCGTTGGTGTCGATATATGATACGTCCAAAACGTATCTACTTTTCCGAACACTTTTGCTATTGATTTACCTCTATATTGTGTATTTTGGATACAACTAACACGAACTAACACTGTTTTCAGCAGAATTGCCCTGGTGTCTTATTTTTGTGCAGAAACTCAACTTTCAGGAAAATCCCCGGAAATAATTGCAATGGGCCTATTTTCACAGAAGATTCACGGAGCCAGAAGGACAAGCCTGGGGGAGGCCCACGGCCCCCACACCATAGGCCGGCGCGGCCAGGAAGGGGGGCGCGCCGCCCTATGGTGGCGTCGCCTCGGCCAGCCCCCGACGGTCCCCTCTGGACTACTTAAGGCTTTCGACCTAAAAACGCACGGGGGTTCGACCATATTTCCAGAAGACATCCAGAACTCCGCCGCCATCGCGAAACTCCATCTCGGGACCGAAACTCCGTTCCGGCACCTGCCGGGACGGGGAATTGGAGGAGATCATCGCCATCATCACCACCGACGCCTCTCCATCGACCATCCATGCTTCCCCCATCCATGTGTGAGTAATTCCCCGCTCGTAGGCTGAAGGGGATGGTAGGGATTGGATGAGATTGTTCACGTAATAGCCATAAGATTGTTAGGGCATAGTGCCTAGTATCCGTTGTTGCTACTTTTATGATATTGTTGCAACTTGTTATGCTTAATGCTTGTCACTAGGGCCCGAGTGCCATGATTTCAGATCTGAAGATGTTATTGATTCATGATGATATTCATTGTTTTATGATCTTACCTGCAAGTTGTATACACATATTGCTGTCCGGAACCCGAGGCCCCAAAGTGACAGAAATTGGGACAGACGGAGGGGAAGGTGATACGCATAAAGCACACGCCCGTTGGGAACCCCAAGTGGAAGGTATGATGCGTATAGAAGCAAGTTTCCCTCAGTAAGAAACCAAGGTTTATCGAACCAGTAGGAGTCAAGGAGCACGTGAAGGTTGTTGGTGAAGGAGTGTAGTGCGGCGCAACTCCAGGGATTCCGGCGCCAACGTGGAACCTGCACAACACAATCAAAGTACTTTGCCCCAACGTAACAGTGAGGTTGTCAATCTCACCGGCTTGCTATAAACAAAGGATTAACCGTATAGTGTGGAAGATGATGTTTGTTTACGAAGAACAGTAAAGAACAAGTATTGCAGTAGATTGTATTTCAGATGTAAAGAATGGACCGGGGTCCACAGTTCACTAGTGGTGTCTCTCCGATAAAGATAACTAGCATGTTGGGTAACAGGGGTGAGGAGGGAGATGAGACTCACCTTTGTCCGAGGGGATCCACGGAGGGAGAAGAAGGGGCGGGTGTGGCAGCAGCAGTTGGGGACGATGATGCCGGCGGCGGCACTCCCGGTGGCATCCGGCGGAGGTTCGGGCTGCAAATCCGGAGCAGCACGCCGCGATTGGAGTCGGGGCAGAGGAGGCCGCCGTCGTGTTCGGGACGCCGCCTCTTGCCATTCAAGCTCCGTGCTGCCTGCACGCAACCTTGACCGAGCGATGACCCGCGCCGTGCGTTACCTCCCACCTTGGCTCCAGCTTCCCTCCGTCGCTCACATCCACCTCGGCCCCCTCCTCGTCGCCGCCGGTCGAAATCCGTCGCTGCCCTTCCACCTCTGCCTACTCACGCCGCCGCCAATGAGAAACCCTAGAGTTGGGGAGAAAAGGAGAGAGAAAGGATGGGAACGGGAGAGGATAGGATCCCTCTCTCTCCATGGATGAGGAGGAGGGGCCCTTCATCGCCGGCCATGACCACCCTACCCTGTACCCGGCGACGAAGTGGAAATCGCCACGCATCGCCATCGTCGTCCTCTCCCCGTCCTTCCCCCAGCAAATGAAGCAAGAAAAGTCGAAAATGCCCCTAGTTGGGAAGCTGAAATACGTCCACAGCCACCGCGCGTTACTGTTCGGTTGCATGCACACAGGCAGTATACGTACACCCACTCGCTGACTGCCGGGCCCCGTGGAAAGCAGGTCCCTTGTCAGTGGCTGGGCGGGTACGCCCCGGGCGGTGAAAAGGAGATGCGAGGATTGGACGGCTGGGACCATGTCAGCAGTTTCCAGACCCCATTCAACGGCCAAGATCGCCCGATCGGGAAGTTCGACGGCTCTGAACGCGCCACGTCACCGAAATAGACGGTCATGATTGAGAGGCCCTGGATGGAGCTCCTAAGGTGCATGAATGTTATCTTTAGATGCTAGTCATGCCTTTCTAGTTTTTTAATTCAGCAGTAAACATTTACGAGCCCTCACTTGTCACCCTCCAACAACCACCTGCATGTACTCTCTAAGAGTTAATCTACTCCGGGTTATAGTTTGTGCATACATATTTTATGTCTTTACTAGATCATGCTGATATAAATTTGGGATATCGTGATTTAAAATTATGAAAGAGCTCATGCGAATATGTGAAAATGATTCTGATATAGTAAAGTTGGAAACCACATTAAATTTGAGTCATCCTTTTTATATATAATTAAGGATCTAAACGTAGGCGCCATATTTATAACCCGGATGGAGGGAGTACAAAAAATGTAAAAGGCTCTGGACATATTTTGTCAGCAATATGACAAGACAAAATTAAAATAAATTTTTCGACCGAAGGATTCAATGGTCCTGGCGGGGCTCGAACCCGCGACTTTCGGCTCATAAGACCAACGCTCTAACCAACTGAGCTACAGGGCCGCTTGCTTTCCATTTTATTTTGCCTCTTTTTATTTCAAGTCAAATCTGTATGTGCAGCAACATACTACTCAATGGGTCCTATCGACTGGTCAGATATCAGCAAGCCCATACTGAGGAATCAACTAGAAAACAGTGGATGAAATTTAGTGTACAATCAGGTATGGAGCATGGCATTTTATTTTGTAGTGTACTCGTAAATGTCAAGGTCAACAACATGGAGGACTATAAGTGGTAGCTTATTTATGTACATAAACAGTCGTCTAATGTTTTCCCTAGTCAAGGCATCCATGTCCACAACATCACGATCATCGGTGTAAACCCACAAACTGCTGGGCTTCACCTTCTGGAGGCAGGCACGGCAAAAGGGGCACGACTGTGATTTGGAATTCCTGCGATAAGAGTGAACCTTGTTATTATGGTAATCAAACGGCGTAAGCAGTCTAGTAGTCGTGTGGGACGATAAAATGCAGGATGTGACAAGTTAGGCAGGAAGTTTTTTAGAGGCAGGAAGTTGATGCGCTGGATGAAAAACAAGCACACTAATTATCCTTGAGGGAAATCTTTGCCAAAGCACTGAGCTGAGAAACAAATTTATTGACAGAACATAATGATAATGTGGAGCAACTAAATGTTTTGGCATAGTCTGCATTGTTGAGCTACAAAAAGTTGCCAACTTGTCTAAGCCGAGGCCTCATGTAGTGCAACCAAAACGAAACAGATTGTTCAACTATAAAGACTCATTGTTGTCACACCAAGATTGCTCAAAGCTCCAGCTCAATAGAAAATTTAGTACAGAGCAGATGTAATATTACTTGAGTGACAACACCTAAACTAGTAGCAAAACAAACTCTTTCGCAGGCAATCGCACGAGTGAGAATAAGAGCTGGATTTGGTACCAATGTTCGAAGCAGCTCAAGCAGAGCGAGTGCGTGCAGTCGGGCAGCACGATCTTGGCGTTGGCCTCGAGGCAAATGCCGCACTCGAGCTCCCTCTCCAAATCCAGCTGCGAGAAACCGGCATCCCTTCTCCGGAACCTGTCGACGCATAGCCTCTTCTGCTTCTTGTCGTCCAGTTCAGTGATCCCGCTCGGCAGCTGAAGCAACGACGGGAACAGAACACCTGCGGTCAGGCAACACGAAAAATTCAGAACACAAGGAAGGAGGAAACAAGGTTTCGGTTGGAGGATTTGAGAGGTGCCTACCGTAGAACTCTCTGATGTTGGCCTCCCTCTCCCAAGCCGGCATACTGGTGGTGCCATCATCCGGGTACACCTGCGTGCGGAGGATTGGAAATTCAATCAAAATTAAGTAAATACTCCGCACCGCACGAAGTGAACACTTGCGACTTTGCAACGGAGATAGCGAGTTAGTACACACACCTTGAATATCATGATCTTGAGGAGTCCTAGCGCGCTGGCGAGCCTGCAGTCCGTCCACTGCACGAGAAAATGCGCGACGGCGCTGTATGCCATCCGCATCTGGATGACGGAGCCGTCGTAGTCCCTGAGGAACTCGGACGCCCTGCGCACAAAGGAGCAGAGAAGGCAAGCCCAATCAGTAGAAGAAGGACATCCACATCCAAAATTGAGCTCAAAATCGGGACACTCACAGCGTGTTGGCGTGGTCGATGTCGGCCTCGAGAGCCTTGACAGACTCCTGGAACTTGCGCATCGACGAATTAGTTCCCCCTGGCCCTCGGACCTCCTCCTCCTCCTCCTCGTCTACGTGCGCGCGAGAAGCGATCGAACCCTACCTAAACCTCCCTCCTCCTCGGGTGATGGGATTTGAGTGTTGGAGTGGATTAGGATGATTTCCCCTTGTTAAGCTCCGGATTAGGATTTCTCTGCCGCGCTTTTGCCGAGTCCAACTCTAATCCGGGCCGCGCTCCACCTTTTGTTGCCTCTCTCAAAGGGGGAAGATGACGAGGAACAGTACGCTGGGCCCGCGTGGCAGCGGGCGGCACAACCTTCAGCGTGATCCAGTGGACCTCTCGCGTACCCGCCGAAAGCGCACAAGGTTTCGACGTACTACTCGCTAACAGGTGGGGCTAAGTGCTGGTGGGTATCCACATGTCACTCTAAGGTGAAAGTGTCATGGGTGCGTTTCTTGTGGCACGAGGCCAGACGGGTTCCTCCCGAGCCTGGGCCCACGGAAAAATATCCGGAAGCACCGCCAGCCTTCGGGCACTGCGCCCCGGTCCAGCAGGCTAGCGTTTACCGGCTGAAAGGTGGGTCCCGTCGTGGACGAGGCCGACATGGCAGCGGGAGATTTTTTCAATCCGGGATGGAACGGATATTTTCTCGAGGCGCAGTGGATTTGTGGGGCCGGGGGTTTGTCCCAAGGAAATCAAGGGGCTCCCTGGTTTGGTTTTGTTTGGGATGCTGCGGGGTGGGGCCGGGAAAACCTTATCTCCGCACTTGACCCCCTGGGCAAGAATGATTGCTGCTGCTGGTGGTTCGGTCAAGCACTCAAGGGTGTGGTTATCTCGGGCCATGGCCAATGCTGATTGGGGGAGCAATTAAGAGCATCTCCAGTCGCGTCCCCCAAACCGTCCCCCAAACCGCGCCGGATTGCGCGTTTGGGGGACGTGTTTCGTTCGTGCCGCGTTTGGGGGACGTCGCTCCCCAGTTGCGTCCCCAAACAAAATTTCGCAAATTTTAAACTTAACTAGATTCGATTAGATTCGTCCAAACTTACATAGATTCGAACGAAATTTGACTAACTTTAAAACTAAACCTAATCTAGAACCACTTGCGGCGGCGGAGGTGTCGTAGTGCTGCCGGAAGTTGTACATCTCGTCGGTGACGACCTCCTCGCTTGACGCGCTCGTCGACGGGCTCGTCCACGGGCTCGTCCTTCACCAAGCCGCTTGGTCCGCGCTCGCCGTCGTCGGTGAGGTCCACCGGCCGGCTTGCCGGAGTCGCGGATGGACATGGCGATCGCCGCGTCCGAGTTGCCCCTCCGAGCGTCCTTGTCGTCCATGGACGCCAAGAACGCCGCCCGCAGCCCCAGGCGATCCTCGGGGTCGTCGGCTGCCGGCGATGAGCCGCAGCCGCCGCTCGTACTCCGCCGCCAGCCGCCGCTGCGACGCTTCCTCCGGCTCCTCCTTCACCTCCGGCTCGGGCGCGGCGCGCCGCCCGCCGCCGCCGCCGCCACGCCTCGTGTTGACGGGCGTCGCCGGCTCCTCCCTGACCTCCCGTTTGGGAACGGTGTACGGCGCCGACCGGTACGACGAGGACGGCGTCGATCGCGCCGGTCCCGAGGAAGAAGAGTGCGAGGAGGACGAGTACGTCGTCCTCCTCGGCTGCCATTGAGGAGACGGCGGCGGCGACGACGGCATCTCCGGCCTTGGAGCGCCGTTGCGGAGGCCGCGGATGACGTTCTCGAGGGTGCGCCCGAACGCCCTGCAACGGGCGCGGCCTTCCCTGTTCCAGCCGTTGGGCCCGCCGATGAGGCCGGTGGTGTTGTGCATCTCGACGTCGTACTTGGCCTTGAAGTACGTGACCCACCGACCGTCGTTGTCCTTGGCCGCCCATGTCGGATCCGCCCGCTCCTCGGCGGTGAGTTGAGCCCGACGGGCCTTGATGGCGTCCCCACCATTGCTCGCGTGCGCGGCCGGCGGCGGCGGAACGCCAATGCCGTTCACGGCCATCTTCCGGCCCGCCGCCGCTTGCGCAGCCGCATGTCCGGCGGGACCGGATACCGGGCGTGGTGCGGCGCCCACGCCTCCGCCACGGTGAGGCCGCCGCGGCCGAAGCCGTTCGCCGCGGCGATCTTGCGGGAGGACGAGCTCGACATTTTTTGAGCGGCGAGGAGAGGATCCGGGAAGGGGAGGCGGCGGCGACGAGAAGGATTATGATGAGCGGCGATAACCGGAGGGCGTCTTAAAACAGCGGCGGCAGCCGGTGGTTGCACGCAATAACTCCGGCGCGGACGGCCACGCGGCCATGCACGACGAGACGCGTCCCTCGCGTCGCCCGGGAAAACAGGGACGCCATTAACGTCGCTTGACCAAAGGTAGGCGACGGGGTTTTAGCCTTCCGTGCCGCTGACGCGTCGGGCCCGTGTCGGTTGGCCTCGCGTTTCGTTGTGTCCGGCGTCCCCGGAGCGTCCCCTGTGGGACGGGGACGGGCTCGGGCGCCGGACACCGTATCGGGCCGCGCCGGACAAAAATGGGCTTTGGGGGACGCGGCTGGAATGCTTTTTTTGTCCGGCGCGCCCCAAATCGCTTTGGGGGACGGTTTGGGGGACGCGACTGGAGATGCTCTAAGTGACCCTTTCTTGGACCAGGGGTCCAATGTTAGTTAATTACGTGGCTTAATTAAATATTTAGTTAAGTGTACTACGTAGTACCATGGTTCATGAATCTGTTCGGGTGGAGGGAGCAACATGTTGGAGAAGATCAGCTCCTAGTGACGCATCGGATACGACACAAGGAGTTGATAAGGATGGCACTCCAATGCTAATGGGATTGGTAAGATTTGTACTGTACCGACACCCTAAGGCTGCTCATAGTGGAGAGTAACTTAGACTAGTAACATATGTTATGTTACTAGTTTAAGTTATTACCTTCATAGTGAGTAGTAACTTAGATGTGGTGTCATGCAATGTATTATTAATTATGTTGTAGACTCATATTGCTTTGAGATGTGTGATGTTATGGTAACATAGCTAGTTACCACCTCACTCTCTTTGTTCATTTATTAGTATGCTATGTCATCAAAATGCCTTGATATGTGTGATGTTACTACCTATGTTACTCCCACTATGAGCAGTCTAATAAGTATTCTTTTCTGATTGTAACAACAAGTGCTTCACTTTCAGATAAGTTTTAGAGCATCTCCAATCAACCCCACCCTAGATTCTTCCAAAACTGCTTTGGGGAGTCTGGCCCAAAATTCCGCCCATGGTGGAGCATGTTTCCTATTCATCTCTTTCAGGCCGCACCCAAACCAGGGAGGCAGGAGGGGGACGTGTGTTTGTGACGGGACGCACTTGGTAGCGACGTGAATCATCTTCTCTCTCGTCCCTCATCTCCCGCGCCAAATTATGGTTGCGGCCATCTTTTTCAACAGTAGGCATGCGAGCAACCAACACGTTCAATCCATTGTACACGACAACGTAAATGCCCAAACAGCTCGACAATTCACGGCACTTACATCACCTTTGTTTCTACATGGAAGAACACGAGCCGCTCTACATCCGCACGCTCTCGGCGCTCCACTTCTCCCCTTACTCGCCCAAACCCTAGCCCCGTCATGGTTGAGCGCTACAAGGCACATATCGCCGCCGTGAACGTCATCGATTGCCGCACCCTGTACGAAGGGGAGGTTTGTGCTTTGTACGAGATGGGGTACATCGCCTCGCCAAACATGCGAACGATGGGCGAGTGGTGGCTCAACGCAGGCGGCATCCCCATTATGTTAGAGCCGCATGATGTTGCGCGGGTGGTGATGATCCAGCAGCACTAATACGGTGAGCTCACGCCGGAGCAACGTCGTCACGTGGAAGTCCTTCTTCCGGCGACCCGCCAAATGGAGCTCAGGCCAAGCTGGGACCCTTCACGTGGAATTCCTTGTTCCAGTAACCCGCCAGATGAAGCTCAGGGGTACAGCGGCAACATCTCATCGTCGGCGAACAAAAACACCGTGGCGCGTATAATCTGGTGGGTGGCACCGGAACGAACCCTAGTTTTGGGCACTGCGCAGGATGGCACCCGCGTCATCGCCGTAATTTTCTTCGCCGAGTTCCTCCTCGAGGGCTTCCTCTGCTGTCACACCGAGGAGCGGCGGAGGCCTCTACGTCCTCGATCCAGCGGCATTGCTGCCGACTGGGAGGCTTCGCCTCGCTAGGACAAACAGGGAGGAGGAGGCCGGAGGATCTTCATGCACGAAGAAGCCGAAGCACGAAGCGCAGTGGACACCGCAACCGAAGTACTCTGTCAGCCAGTTTCGATTACAGGTAGCGGATGACCCAGAGGAGTTCCTGGGACAGTGGGCGGCGATGTTAGCCTCGTTCAATGAGATGCTGCCAGCGACGCATGTTCACCGATGTGTGGTCGCGTCATAGGCACGAACCCATTGGAGGAGTTCACGCTTGATGGGCGCCCGATCTTCACGTTGTAGGATGAAATCAGGGAGGTTAAACAGTTGCAAGCAATCAGAGATAACTATCTTTAACCTGCCAAGGTTGGATGCGACCCGTACGTTGGGGATGGCTCACCATGTTAGAGTATACGTATATGAGTGTAATATATACTCTATATAATAAAAATAAGGGATTTCTATTTTCGTGCCCTCGGTTCCTTAGTTGTGCTCAGTTTTCCCCAGCTCCTTAGTTTTTCCTCAGTTTTCCCCAAGACCTTGTCTGAAACCATCACGGATGCTATAACGGCCGGTTGCCCGACGGTTGACCGTTATCTTCCGACTAGTGGGGCCACGTAGAGCCCGCAAAGACACGTCGGACCATCCATCTTTGTTTGACCGTAAGCATCGTCGTATCCACGACCAAAACACGCACGAGTGGGGCTTCGGTATATCGAATGACAAGTGGGCCATGGCGCTGATACAAGGGGCAATACACGGGTAGGAATAAGATTTTTAAACGGAGCTCTACAGCGATGGCACGGAGGAGGTGGCCTGCGGGGTGCCGAGATGAGATCGACGTCCACAAAGAACTGCATGAGGCGAGACCCGGACGCATTAGATAGATATGAACTAGACGCGTTTAACCATGCAAAGAAGAGAAGAAATGGTCGACGACATCGACGACTACCTCAAAACTTTGATCGACCGTGTCCGACACGAACGCGAGCAATGTAGAGAAAACTAGTGTCTCTCCTTTCTGGCGTGTATAGATGGGTGCTAGAAGAGTGTGGTGGCGAAGGGAAAGACCTCGCGGTGGTCTGTGGCGTCTAGCATAGCGGGGCGGCGTGGCCGTGCCCACGTTGGCGTGGATGCATGTTCGGCATTGGCATCAGCATGTACGTTCGGCATTGACCTCGGCGGTATCTCTGGTGTGTCAGTGATCGAATGAGGGGACGGCATTGAGGGTGCATCCCGACGGTGACCTAGCAGTGGCGTCGAGCATAGCCGTTCTGACCATGCCGATATCGGCATCGACAAAGTTTGGAGGCTGTGGTGCTCGAATCAAAGAGGGATTTGTTTCTTGTACGCTAAAAGTGATTTGAAACAAGTTTCGTGTTGAAGGTTAGGTAACGAAAGTTTGTAACTAAGCCCAAAATTATACAGTGAATGATTTTAGACCAATCTCACTGACAAATACTTGTCTGAAATTTCTGACAAAGTTGGCTGCTAACAGACTTCAGGTTCAAATTACAAGATGCATTCATGAAAACCAGTATGGGTTCATAAGGGGTAGAACTATTCAAGACTGTTTAGCATGGACTTTTGAATATCTACATCAATGCCACAAATCTAAGAGGAAAGTTATTGTGTTAAAGCTAGATTTTGAGAAGGCCTTTGATACAATTGAACACAAAGCCATTATCAAGATAATGGAACTTAAAGGGTTTGATCCAATATTTATTAATTGGGTGATTGAGATTCTTTCTTCTCGGTTCATCTCGCAATTCTGTTGAATGGGGTTCCTGGTAAAACTTTTGTATGCGTAAGAGGGGTCGACAGGGAGATCCTTTATCTCCTCTTTTATATGTTCTTGGTGGGGATCTTTTACAAAGTTATGTCAATCATGCATACAGAGAAGGGAGATTAAAGGCACCAATTCCAAATAGAGGAAGTAATGATTACCCTATAGTGCAATATGCAGATGACACTATTATTATGCTACCTGCTGAGATTGAGCAATTACAGATATTGAAAGAGGTACTTGGGGAGTATACAGCATTCACTGGTCTTAAAGTTAATTATCACAAGTCTTCACTCATACCAATCAATATTTCCCAATTAGAAGCTGAGGCACTATCAGCACAGATACAATGTAATATTGCCTCCATGCCATTTCCATACCTTGGTATTCCTATGGGCACAACTAAACCAACAATCGTGGATCTCTCTCCACTCACCGATAGAGTTGAAAGAAGGCTTACTCGCCTCAAGCATCATTCTTGTCTTATGGAGATAGATTAATACTGGTTAATTCAGTTCTGTCATCCATGCCTATTCATTTTCTTAGCACATTGGATATACCGAGATGGAGTGATTGATGTTATTGATAGAGCCAGAAGGAATTGCTTGTGGAGGAAAAGAAAGGATGATGAGAAAGTGCACTCTCTAGCCTCTTGGGATATGATATGCAAACCAAAGAATAAAGGAGGTTTAGGTATCATTAATCTGAAGATTCAGAACAAATGCCTCATGATGAAGCAGCTCCATAAATTTTATAATAATGTGGATCTTCCTTGGGTCAAATTAATAAGGAATTCATACTACTACAAAGAGGCACCACATGCTGTCACTGTTTGTGGTTCATTTTGGTGGAGGAACATTATGAAACTGTTTGAGCTATACAGACAATTGACACATTGTAAGCTTGGGTCTGGAGAGACTATTATTTTCTGGTCAGATAATTGGAATGATGGGGTACTCCATGATATTTTTCCAAGACTTTTTTCTTTTGCAAGGGACACATTCATCTCAGTCAAAGAGGCATTGCAAATTACTGATCCTGCACAGGCTTTTCATCTGCCTATTTCTCGCTGAGGTCTGCTACTGAATTAAGAACACTTCAACATATGCTAGCAGGTGTAGTTACCTCAGATCAGGATGATCAATGGCTTATTACAAGCAACAAATCAGGTGCTTTTATTCCAAGTCAAGTTTACAGATTGAGTTTTCATCATATCAATTCACACTTTCCATCACAATGGATATGGAAAAGCAAGTGTACCTCTAAGCATAAATTCTTTGCCTGGCTTATATTACATGATCGAATCAACACCAAAGATATGTTAAGGAGAAGACATTGGCAAGTTACCTCTGATCATAGTTGTGTCTTATGTTTTGCTGATGCTCTGGAGGATTGGTCACATTTATTCTTTGAATGCACTTTTAGTGTCAGAGTTTGGATATACTTACAAATTAATTGGGCATCAGGTTCTGGACCAGAAATGCTGAAAAATACTAAGAAACGTTTTAAGGGTCCCTGTTTTGTGGAGATTATTATCTTGGCTTGCTCGGAATATATGGAAGCAGAGGAATAATAAGATTTTCAAGGATATACAACCAACCTTTAGAAATTGGAAGGAAGGTTTCTTTTCTGATATTACTCTACTTAAGCATAGAGTAAAAGAGAGTACTGTCCCCATTTTGTCATCATGGATTGACAACTTGTTGTAAATAGTTAGACTCTAGTTGTGCTCTTTTTATTTTCCCTTGTAAATATTGTAAATATTTCTTTCAGTTTTGAGCAATAAAAGGCTGTGGGGGACTCCCCTGCAGTAGTTAGTTTCAAAAAAAAAAATTATACTAGCGCCATGGTGAGGTTCTTTTTGATAGAGCTATACGGTTGGGCAAACTTTTTTGACACTTTTTAGATAGGGTTCCTTGTTGTTACACGTATGGCATCATGTATGGCAAATTTGGGATCATTTGGAGATGTTCGAAAAAATCACTTTGCTTAAACGCATGCCGTTTCGTCTCACTCGAAACCAGCTTTTCTAACAAGGTGATTTATTCTACCTCCTCTAAATGACCTCAAATTTCATACAGCTTGATCTTCTATACATAGATAGATAGATTGTTTCGTTTTTATATTTTTCGAACTTTTTATTTCCCTTTATAATATCCAATTGATTTTCGGGTCAAAACCTCGAAAAACAAGCATCATCTATGGCATCATTTTCGCCATAAATTTCAAATTTTGTGAAACTTTCCCTTTTAGATATTCCTTGTTGTTATAGATATGGCATAATGTATGCCAAATTTGGTTAGGTCTCACTGAAACCAGCTTTTGTAACAAGTTAGGTTTTTTCGACCTTCTCAAAAGGGATTTTTTTCTACCTTCTCTAAATGACCTTCAAAATCATACAGACGATCTTCTATACAAAGATAGGTAGATTGTTTCGTTTTTATATTTTTTTGAACTTTTATTTCCCTTTATAATACCCATTTGTTTTCAGGTCAAAACCTCAAATACAGAGATAGATAGATTGGTTCGTTTATCATTTTTACCGTGAATAGTAATGGCTACAAGAAATCGGTAATTGTCTATCAATTTTTGCGTGAAAAGTAATGGATACAACTAATCGGTGATGGTTTATCATTTTTTGCGTCAAAATTAATGGCTACAACAAATCGGTGATGGTTTATCATTTGGGATTTTCGTGAAAATTAATGGCTACAACAAATCGGTGACGGTTTATCATTTTTTGCGTGAAAATTTATGGCTACAATAAATCGGTGATGGTTTATCATTTTTTGCGTGAAAATTAATGCCTAAAAGAGTTTATAATTTTTAGCGCGTGAAAATAAATACAGAAAACCGCCCTTTAGCATACTTAGAGAGTGGAAGGTAACCGCCGACGAGAGAGAGAGGGTTATCCTCGCCCGTTAGATCATACGATCAACGGTCGGCGGGCACGATCCACGTGACATGGGCTAGACCAATCGGGGCAATGTTGCACGTGTGAGAGAATTTGTGGAGGGAGAGGGCAAAGCCGAGTAGTATCAAGAAACCAAGGGCACCTATGTAAAAAACAGACTAAGGGATTCAAATATGAGATTTAAAAAATGGAAAATGCGTGTTTTGTACAATAAAACCCATCTTGGCCTATCTCAAACTATTTTCAATACAAATATACATGAGTGTGAGAATTGTTGTAACATCCCAAGTGAGCTACCCTTTTTACCTTCCATGTTTATGCATCATCTTTACATCATGCATGTCATATCATGTCACCATTTGGTTTTATCAAATTGCATTTGGTTTTGTTGCTCTTTATGTTATGTGTTGTTCTTCCCCCTCTCTCTTTTGTTTCATCTCACCACTTGTGATGTTACAAGAAAAGCCAAAGCCTAAACCTATTTCCTACCACTTGACCTTCCTCTTTTAAAGGTCATGCCAAAATTTCTTTTCCTTATGGGT
This sequence comes from Lolium rigidum, assembly GCF_022539505.1. Taxonomy (NCBI): domain Eukaryota; kingdom Viridiplantae; phylum Streptophyta; class Magnoliopsida; order Poales; family Poaceae; genus Lolium; species Lolium rigidum. The sequence goes on from NC_061511.1 coordinate 114,619,006, forward strand.
TATTATTCAACCCCATCTACTATATCTTCTATTTTATAATTAATCAACACAACTTTTGTTTTGGTTACATATAAAATATTATTGCATACAAATTATTTTACCAATCTCTCTCTACTCCTTTTCACATTCAGTTTTATTTTTAAAATGGTTCTAACAAACATCTGAGAGGTTTTTGGAAGCAAAGAGGAAAAAGAAGAAAATAAAAAGAAAAACTCTAAACCTAACCGGCTAGCTTATTAATCTTCTCACCTTGACCCATCTCTCTTCTCACACCGGCCCATCTACACCAAAAATAGCCATACGTACCTGCTCTCTCTCCCTTTACATGTGAGAGACATGACCATATCAGGCCATGTTTTCCCTGTGATCTCCACGCCACCTCTTTCTCTCCATCCACCGGCCACCCTGCCTCCCTCTTAAGCAGCACCAACTCCAGACCAAACCCTACCTCTCTTCCTCCTCCAAGCTGAGAAGCCGCCGCCACTTCTCCCTGGACAAACCACGCAGCACACCGCCGGCCACCACCGCCGCCATAGGAGTACCATGACCCCTCTCGCTGGTACCTGAGCACGGGACACATCCCAGTCGTCCCCTCCTCGACCTGCATCTCCTCCTCGGAGCTCCAAGGACGGCAGGGCCAGTACAAGGACGCCGAGCTTCTTCCTGTCCAACATCAGCCCGGCCGTCCCCTTCGTCTACGCCGGCCAGCACCTCCTCCGCCTCCCTCTCTCGACACCAAGCAAACCTCGGTGAGCACCCCACCTTCCTCTCCTTTCCCTGCATGCCACAGCATCATCGGATCGAGGCAGAAACGAGAGGAAGGAAAACGAGATCGAGGAAGTTTTGAAACCGAAAACGAAAATGAAACACCCAGTTTTCGTTTTCTCACAGCACCATCTTCCCGGCGCTTTACCCGGCGTTACAAGCCTCTCCAGCACGAGATCTTTGTACCTCTAGATGCACAACATCTCAGGCTACATCTCAGTTTTTGAATCATCCAAAACGGTGCAATTTTCGCGACGCCATCGTCAATCAAAGTTCACCCGAAAATATGTTGGCAGTTTTTGCTGTTCGTCGTGTGTGTCGTGGCTCCGTCTTCCGACGCATCTCACTGCTAGCACAGGGAACACCAGCACGAGTTCTTGGTACCTTTGGAAAGCTGAGAGTGAGGGCTACAATTTTCGTTTTAGAAGCACTCAATTTCATCGGCTGTAGACGACGCCACCTTCGTGCAAAGTCAGGTCCAGGAAACAGTTTTTCAGTTTCCGACAGTTTCTCTGTGACATGGACCCGTTTTCCGACGATCGCCGTAGTCTCCACGGTGCACCAAACTGAACCATTCCAGTTCCATTCAAATCTTGGCATGTTCCTCTTGCTCAACGACATCAAAGCCTCACCTAGCAACTCCCAGATCTGTCGCAGTTGTAACTTTAACAACTGTGCAGAAACGCTTCTACAGTAAAAGCAACTGTCACAGTTTCAGTTTCGACTGTCAGATATTCAGTTTTGCCCCTGCCTATATTTCATATGTTTCAAAACTAGTCTTCTACACATCCAAATTTGACAAACTTTATATCCATCTTGATCAGATTTTCATGCTCTTCCAAATAAGAACTTATTTTTGGGTTTTGAATAATTAAAATTTGGACATAATTAAAATCTGAATTAATTTGGTTAATATGGCATAATTCATAACTCCTATTCTATAACTCCAAATTGTGCAAATTTTATACTCCCTCCGTTCCTTTCTATAGTACCTATAGATTTTTGGCATTTGTTTCAGAATATAAGGTTTTAGCTTAGCTTTTTTTCAATTACCCCCTCCCCGTTCAGCTCCCAAATCGTTCAGCTCCCAAAATTGTTATGGTAAGTTAGGAAGATATGGATTTCCCAAATTTTACATTGATCTCAAATCGTTCAGCTAGGGGTCTTGTGTATAAAATACTCTTGCGCTAATTTCCGTGCCAAAAAACAATAGGCACTATAGAATGGAACAGAGGGAGTACTTAAATGCATCAGCAAAATACGAGGAATACAAATATCACATAATCATGAATCATTGGCATCATCCCTGAATTGTCCAAATTAAAATTGCAATATGAACTAAATGTTATGTGAGGGTGTTTATCGTTTCATGTGAATTGTGAGCACCCCACTTAATTTTGGTTTGCACCCATCATCTTGCCATGTCATCATGCATCATATTGCGCATCGCATTTACTTGTATTGATTTGTGCTACAATTTCCTTGTATGTGCTATTTGGTTCTTCTCGAGTAGACACCGACGCAGAGCAGTTCGAGCAAGAGTACGAGCACCCCCTGGAGGATCGTGTCGGTGCTTCTACCTCTGATCTGACAGGCGAGCCCACCCCTTCACCTATTTTACATTTTCATGCTCTTTTGATCTATTTCTATCCCTATGTTGCGATTCTGTTGTGTCCCGTGTCCTATTCCACCTGTTACCCTATATTACCGAATTACACCTCCTCGCCCCACCTGTTGTTTGATGTTTGCCAGCTTTGCGAGTCGTAGGCGAGTTTAGGGTCTTGTCGATATCTCGAAATGTTCGGGATATCTTGTTGGGTAGTTGTTTTACTCTCTATATCTCGTTGTTGGAGATAATCATGGCTCACCCTAATGTTAATATTAAAATGGATAAGAAGAGGCATCGGTGGGTCAACCGTATATTTGGTTTTACCATGGCTCACTTGTGTCCAATTTTATAATTAGGACGAGTTCTTGTTTTCTGATCCAAGACTGAGCGCACTAACCACACGTGGGAGGTTTCACTGGGACCCCCCTCGACCTATTACCGGAACTTCCTCCACTGTCCAAGTGCCACAATTAGTTTCGTAACGTTTGTTTCTCCCGAGCGTGCAAGCTTGTTTCTTTGTGGTCCGATGATATGGTGTTACTTTTGGGGAAGCCGTGTGCCTTGTAACCCCGTTGTCTCTTGCACGCTCGTAGGTTGCGGAGCCGCTGCGAAGTGGTCATCCCGCTGGGCACTGATCACCTAGTACGCTGACGCACATAGCTAGGTCCGCCTCGGAGTTTCGCCGGACTTCGATACGGATTCAACTTAGTTAGGTGGCTTCTTGGACTTGGTCTGTGGTGAAGGGAGGGGTTGTGATGCGAGGTTTCGCCGGCAAGTTTTCTCAAAACCCTTGCTTGTGAAGCTCGGACATGCGTGTATGGGTACGTAGTGCATCCTGCAGGGTGAAATCTTATCGATAAGCCGTGTCTGCGGTTATGGACGACTTGGAGATGTTAAACTCGATCATAGAACAACTTACACCTTATTTCTTGTTGCTAATAATTTGCTAATAAAACTCTTTCAAAAGTGTGTGTGCCTATGCAATACCTCTTGGCTGCTAGATTATGCGCTCTCTCACCTTCTCTAATAGACGAATGTTGTAGCGTGTCTCTATTGGTTAGTTGCTTTGCTGCCGCTAAACTCCACATATAGCCGGCGAAGTTTACACCGCCCACCGCCGAGCATAGCCGGTCTAGTCTCGCAAGTACGTGCCATTGGTACTTACCCTCGTTTTTCTTCCTCTTTTTCCGAACACGCTTTTCGACAAACAGTACGTCGGATGATGAGCAAGACGCGGTGGCTTCTTTGTCGAGTTCACTGGACGACGACTTCGTTGCGTAGCAGGATCGTTCCTAAGGCAGCAGCACTGTGGCATGTTGGTTATGGGAACACCGCTTGATTATCTTCAGGACTCTTAGTCCCATTTGGTTCTTGTCTGTACCCAGACTATTTGGCTATCTTATGTATGATGTAATGTTGGGACATGTGTCCTCTGAGTGTCATTTGGATCTTGCTCATTAGAGCGTTGCTATATAGATGAACCTTATTTCCATCTTTTGTGTCATACATAGTCATGTTGTGATATTCAAGCTGTATTCTACCCTCGTATCCTGTGCACAGTGTGTGTATGTGTGAAGTGCACAGGAAGGTGAAGCACTCGGGCTTGGAAAGCCTACCGTGAGCCTTAGAGGTGGGTGTTGTGTGCATGGGCGTGTCGAGCCGTTGCTTGGCCTACCCATATGCTTGGGAATGCGAGGCGACCTCACGGTCCTTTGTAGTGACCTCATGCACATAAACCCCTCTTACCTCGCGCGCTCCGGGTTTTCCTACTCCCGGGGCTTACGGACTTGGTATCGGAGCAGGACTGCCTTTAGGAGCCCCTTTGCGTGCGGACGAAGTTGTGTCTAGAAACTCATATTTTAGTAGCTACATAGGAAAACTTGTGCGCGAGAGTAGGAATTCGCTTTTATTTCTTACCCCACCCACCCACCCTCCGGTGAGGAAGAGCAACGGTTTTACTCTATTCTTATCTTGTTTCACCTAGGTTTGGACGTGTTTGGGGGAAACCATAGTGCCATAGGGAAAAGTGTTTTTGAAAGTACTATGGTTGCTTCAATATCATCTGTTATCAATTTCCACCATATAATCTGTTCCTTTGCAATGTTGGTATTTTCATGCCAACATGCTCTCTCCGTTGTGTTGGTGCTATCTCGACCACTTCTTTGTTCCGGTGCATACATCAACCTTCCTTCTCCGGAGTTGTTTCGTCAAGCTCTTTACCTTGTTGTTCTCTTCCAATATGCATAACAAGTGCCCACACGACCCAAGTTATCGGCACTTGTTAATGCTAAAATTTATGTATAGCTACATATCACTATCTTGCGAGATTTGTGAAATATTCTTGTTGCTATCGTTCTAACCTTCTACATGCTATGGATAGCTCTCGTGTGCTTGAATTCTTGTACATTGATGATAGCTATGTCATGTCTCTTGTTATCTTCTGAAGTTCCCGTTAAGCACTAATATTGGGTTTTTCATTATCCATGATTGTGCTAACCTTGGTGTCCTTACTCGTAATGGAGAGTGGTGAAGATGATCCTCCACCCGAAGTGGACCAAGCTCAGGTTAAAATGGCGCAAGTCCTAAATCAGATGCAGCATAAGCCAAGACAGAATCAATGGTGGCAATGCACGTGTCACTATTCGAGAGTTTCTCCAGCTCAACCCGCGCACTTTTGATGTCACCGCGAGCCAATTGATGCCGATGATTGGTTACGCGAGATGAACAAGACTATTAGTGTGACACATGTGGCTGATGAGGACCGTGTTCCTTATGTGACATATCTTCTTCGTGGAGGTTCAGCCGCATGGTGGGACAATCATCTGCTGATGAAAGCACCAGATGCAATCATTACCTGGGATGAGTTTCAACTACTCTTCAAGCGTCATCACATCCCTGACAGCATCATGGAGAGAAAGCGAGAAGAGTTCTGCAATTTGTCTCAAGGCAGCAACACTGTGCTGGCTTATAGAGATGCTTTCTTAAAACTGGCTCGTTATGCTGGGAGATGAGGTATCTACGGATGCCAAAAAGCAAGCCATGTTTCGCAAAGGCTCTGAATCCGGAGATCAAGTATGCTATACTCTTGGTCAAGTGCAATACCTTCGAGGAGCTCGTTAACACAGCGCTCCAAGAAGAGTATGGTCGTGCAATGCTAGAAGAGTCTCGTAAGCGCTCTCGTGAAGCAACTTCTTCCTCAAAGAATCGCTATCCCTCCTCGGAAACGTAGGATTTGGGTTCCCTATGTAGCTCATGCACAACCCACCTACATGCCTGAACCGAGTGGTTTTGTTTCCCGCCCTCCCACCCCTGTTGTTGTTCCAAGGGGCTCTCAAGTTCAGCAAAGGTCTGGAAATCAACCTAAGCAAAGTCACCGTGTTGATGCTCAGCAAAGGCCTAGTTCTGAAGTTCTTGCAAGACCAATGGTCCCTCGCCCTTCGTCTAATGCATGCTTCAAGTGTGGTGAACCAGGTCATGTCTCAATCCACTGCCCTCAAAACAAGCTTCTGAAACAACAACCCAAGGCTTTCAACTATAACAATAAGCCTGGTACAAGAAGTGTATGGGTGAACAATGTCACAAATGTGCAAGCTGAAAAGGCATCTGATGTTGTGCTTGGCAACTTGCTTGTGAACTCAGTCTCTGCTAAAGTTCTGTTTGATACAGGAGCATCACATTCTTTTGTCTCCTCAAGTTTTGCACAAATGCATGAGCTATCTCTTGATCCCTTGCCCAACAAACTCATGGTCGTATCTCCTGGTGCAAAAATGGCAACTTCCATGATAAGCCATGGGAATCAAATTCTCATCGGGGGCTATATGTTTCTTGCTTCACTCATAGCTCTCGGCAATTCGGACATTGATGTCATTCTCGGCATGGATTGGTTGAAGGCCAACAAAGCTGTAATTGATTGTGCCAAGCATTCAGTTTCTCTTCCTACTTCGACAGGCCACATAGTCTATTCACCTTCTGAGACACCTTCCGTTCAGCTCTTCGCTTTGAATCCTAGCTCTCTTCCTGGAGCTTGAGTCTATACCGGTGGTTTGCGACTTTCCCGACGTCTTTCCCGAAGAACTTCCGTGTATGCCACCCGACAAGGCCGTTGAGTTCGTCATTGAACTAGAGCCCGGAACAGACTCCTATCTCAAAGCGGCCATACAAAATGGGCCCCAATGAGTTGGCGGAACTCAAGAAGCAGCTTGATGAGTTGCAAAAACTTGGTTTCATTCAGCCAAGCACTTCTCCATGGGGATGTCCTACCATCTTCGTCAAGAAAAAGGATAAAACTGATCGATTGGTGGTTGACTACCGCCCTCTCAATGAGAAAACGATCAAGAATACATATCCTCTTCCTCGCATCAATGAGCTCTTTGATCAGCTTGCGGGTGCAACTGTGTTCTCTAAGATGGATTTGAGAAGCGGTTATCACCAAATCAAAATCCGCAAGGAGGATGTACCCAAGACAGCCTTCAAAACTCGCTATGGTCTCTATGAATACACTGTCATGTCCTTTGGTCTTACCAATGCTCCTGCCACTTTCTCTCGGTTGATGAACTACATTTTCATGGAGTATCTCGACAAGTTTGTGGTGGTCTATCTTGATGATATCCTTGTCTACTCCAAGTCCAATGTGGAGCATGAAGAGCATCTTCGCCTCATCCTCATGAAGCTTCGTGAACATCGCCTTTATGCCAAGTTCTCCAAATGCGAATTTTGGCTTCCTCAAGTCGTCTATCTTGGCCATGTCATTTCTGGAAAAGGCATCGCTGTCAATCCTGAAACAGTGAAGGCAATCGTTGAATGGCTTCCTCCGAAGAATGTCAAGCAAGTGAGAAGTTTCCTCGGTCTGGCAAGTTACTGCCGCCGCTTTGTTGAGAATTTCTCCAAGATCGCCAAGCCTCTTACCGATCTCCTCAAGAAAGACAAGAAGTTCCTTTGGTCTCCTCAATGTCAAGCAAGTTTTGACCTCCTCAGCGTAAGCTCACTTCCACACCTGTCCTTGTTCTTCCGTATACTTCTAAACCTTTCCAGCATATTCCGTGATGCCTCTCTTCATGGGCTAGGCGCCGTCCTCGATGCAAGAACGTCAAGTTGTGGCGTATGCTTCTCGTCGCTTGAAAAAGCATGAACTCAACTATCCCACACATGATCTCGAGCTTGCAGCCGTGTTACATGCTTTAATAACATGGCGCCAATACTTGTTGGGCAACAAATGTGAGATCTTCACCGACCACAAGAGTCTCAAATACATCTTCACCCAACCCAACTTGAACCTCCGTCAAACGAGATGGATGGAAACCATCAAGGACTTTGATCCGTCTATCGCCTACACTCCGTGCAAAGCTAATGTCATGGCCGACGCCCTTAGTCGCAAGTCCTATTGCAACAACCTCATGATTCAAGAAAGTCAACCTGCTCTTTATGAAGAATTCAGGAAATTGAATCTTGAGCTTGTTCCCCAAGGCTACCTTGCAAACTTGGTGATCACGCAAACTCTTGAAGATAAGATACGAACCGGACAACTAAGAGATGGTTGTATCAAAAACATCAAAGAGAACATGCACAAGCCCAAGTACAAGTCCTTCTCTATCGATGACAAAGGAACTCTGTTCTTCCAAGGTCGAATCGTTGTTCCGAAGGATCCAAACCTCGAAGCCTCATTCTCAAAGAAGCTCATGACACTCCTCTTTCTATCCATCCCGGCAAGCACAAAGATGTATCTCGACATCAAGTCTACCTATTGGTGGACTAGGATGAAAAGTGATATTGCTCGCTATGTCTCGGAGTGTGATGTCCGTCGCCGTGTCAAAGCGTAACATCGTAGACCCGCCGTGTCCTCCAACCCCCGAAGATTCCCGAGTGGAAATGGGATAAGATTGAGATGGACTTCATAACTGGTTTTCCAAAGTCTCGCAAAGGCAATGATGCTATCTTCGTGGTGATCGACCGTCTTTCCAAGGTTGCTCATTTCCTTCCTGTCAAAGAGACAATATCTGCTAGTCAGTTGGCTGAGCTCTACAACGCAAAGATTGTTTCTCTTCATGGTGTTCCCTTGGAAATAAGCTCTGATCGCGGAAGTATCTTCACTTCCAGGTTTTGGGCTAGCTTTCAAAAGGCCATGGGAACTAATCTGCTCTTCAGCACAGCTTACCATCCGCAAACGAGTGGGCAAGTCGAAAGAGTCAATCAGATTCTCGAGGACATGCTCCGTGCCTGTGTTATCTCCTTCGGCATGAAATGGGAAGAATGCCTTCCATTCGCCGAGTTCTCTTACAACAAAAGCTATCAAGCCAGCTTGGGCATGGCACCCTTCGAAGCTCTCTATGGTCGCAAATGCGTAACACCTCTAAACCGGTCTGAAACCGGTGAAAGGCAAATCTTTGGCCCCGATGTCATCAACGAGGCTGAAGAAAAGGTGCGAATCATTCGTGACAATCTGAAGATAGCACAATCTCGGCAGAAAAGCTATTATGATAGCAAGCACCGTGATATGATATATCATCCTGGTGATCAAGCCTACCTTCGTGTTACTCCTATGAGGGGCACACATCGTTTTGGTATCAAAGGCAAGCTGGCGCCAAGATACATTGGTCCCTTCAAAGTTCTAGCAAAGCGTGGTGAAGTCGCTTACCTCCTTGAACTTCCTGAGAAGCTCTCAAAAGTGCACGATGTCTTCCACGTGTCACAGCTCAAGAAGTGCTTCAAAGATCCGGACCGTGCAGTTGATCACGAGTCCATTGACCTCCAAGAAGATCTCTCCTACAAAGAGCATCCCGTTCGGATTCTTGATGAAGCTGAACGTCGAACTCGCAACAACTCTGTCAAGTTCCTCAAGGTGCAGTGGTCGCACCATTCCGATAAAGAAGCAACTTGGGAGCGGGAAGATCAGCTCCGTTCCGAGTACCCGTCCTTCTTCTCTTCTTCCTGAGAATCTCGGGGCGCGATTCCTTCAAGGGGGGGCGTTTGTAACATCCCAAGTGAGCTACCCTTTTTACCTTCCATGTTTATGCATCATCTTTGCATCATGCATGTCATATCATGTCACCATTTGGTTTTATCAAATTGCATTTGGTTTTGTTGCTCTTTATGTTATGTGTTGTTCTTCCCCCTCTCTCTTTTGTTTCATCTCACCACTTGTGATGTTACAAGAAAAGCCAAAGCCTAAACCTATTTCCTACCACTTGACCTTCCTCTTTTAAAGGTCATGCCAAAATTTCTTTTCCTTATGGGTTATTATTCAACCCCATCTACTATATCTTCTATTTTATAATTAATCAACACAACTTTTGTTTTGGTTACATATAAAATATTATTGCATACAAATTATTTTACCAATCTCTCTCTACTCCTTTTCACATTCAGTTTTATTTTTAAAATGGTTCTAACAAACATCTGAGAGGTTTTTGGAAGCAAAGAGGAAAAAGAAGAAAATAAAAAGAAAAACTCTAAACCTAACCGGCTAGCTTATTAATCTTCTCACCTTGACCCATCTCTCTTCTCACACCGGCCCATCTACACCAAAAATAGCCATACGTGCCTGCTCTCTCTCCCTTTACATGTGAGAGACATGACCATATCAGGCCATGTTTTCCCTGTGATCTCCACGCCACCTCTTTCTCTCCATCCACCGGCCACCCTGCCTCCCTCTTAAGCAGCACCAACTCCAGACCAAACCCTACCTCTCTTCCTCCTCCAAGCTGAGAAGCCGCCGCCACTTCTCCCTGGACAAACCACGCAGCACACCGCCGGCCACCACCGCCGCCATAGGAGTACCATGACCCCTCTCGCTGGTACCTGAGCACGGGACACATCCCAGTCGTCCCCTCCTCGACCTGCATCTCCTCCTCGGAGCTCCAAGGACGGCAGGGCCAGTACAAGGACGCCGAGCTTCTTCCTGTCCAACATCAGCCCGGCCGTCCCCTTCGTCTACGCCGGCCAGCACCTCCTCCGCCTCCCTCTCTCGACACCAAGCAAACCTCGGTGAGCACCCCACCTTCCTCTCCTTTCCCTGCATGCCACAGCATCATCGGATCGAGGCAGAAACGAGAGGAAGGAAAACGAGATCGAGGAAGCTTTGAAACCGAAAACGAAAATGAAACACCCAGTTTTCGTTTTCTCACAGCACCATCTTCCCGGCGCTTTACCCGGCGTTACAAGCCTCTCCAGCACGAGATCTTTGTACCTCTAGATGCACAACATCTCAGGCTACATCTCAGTTTTTGAATCATCCAAAACGGTGCAATTTTCGCGACGCCATCGTCAATCAAAGTTCACCCGAAAATATGTTGGCAGTTTTTGCTGTTCGTCGTGTGTGTCGTGGCTCCGTCTTCCGACGCATCTCACTGCTAGCACAGGGAACACCAGCACGAGTTCTTGGTACCTTTGGAAAGCTGAGAGTGAGGGCTACAATTTTCGTTTTAGAAGCACTCAATTTCATCGGCTGTAGACGACGCCACCTTCGTGCAAAGTCAGGTCCAGGAAACAGTTTTTCAGTTTCCGACAGTTTCTCTGTGACATGGACCCGTTTTCCGACGATCGCCGTAGTCTCCACGGTGCACCAAACTGAACCATTCCAGTTCCATTCAAATCTTGGCATGTTCCTCTTGCTCAACGACATCAAAGCCTCACCTAGCAACTCCCAGATCTGTCGCAGTTGTAACTTTAACAACTGTGCAGAAACGCTTCTACAGTAAAAGCAACTGTCACAGTTTCAGTTTCGACTGTCAGATATTCAGTTTTGCCCCTGCCTATATTTCATATGTTTCAAAACTAGTCTTCTACACATCCAAATTTGACAAACTTTATATCCATCTTGATCTGATTTTCATGCTCTTCCAAATAAGAACTTATTTTTGGGTTTTGAATAATTAAAATTTGGACATAATTAAAATCTGAATTAATTTGGTTAATATGGCATAATTCATAACTCCTATTCTATAACTCCAAATTGTGCAAATTTTATACTTAAATGCATCAGCAAAATACGAGGAATACAAATATCACATAATCATGCATCATTGGCATCATCCCTGAATTGTCCAAATTAAAATTGCAATATGAACTAAATGTTATGTGAGGGTGTTTATCGTTTCATGTGAATTGTGAGCACCCCACTTAATTTTGGTTTGCACCCATCATCTTGCCATGTCATCATGCATCATATTGCGCATCGCATTTACTTGTATTGATTTGTGCTACAATTTCCTTGTATGTGCTATTTGGTTCTTCTCGAGTAGACACCGACGCAGAGCGAGTTCGAGCAAGAGTACGAGCACCCCTGGAGGATCGTGTCTGTGCTTCTACCTCTGATCTGACAGGCGAGCCCACCCCTTCACCTATTTTACATTTTCATGCTCTTTTGATCTATTTCTATCCCTATGTTGCGATTCTGTTGTGTCCCGTGTCCTATTCCACCTGTTACCCTATATTACCGAATTACACCTCCTCGCCCCACCTGTTGTTTGATGTTTGCCAGCTTTGCGAGTCGTAGGCGAGTTTAGGGTCTTGCTGATATCTCGAAATGTTCGGGATATCTTGTTGGGTAGTTGTTTTACTCTCTATATCTGTTGTTGGAGATAATCATGGCTCACCCTAATGTTAATATTAAAATGGATAAGAAGAGGCATCGGTGGGTCAACTGTATATTTGGTTTTACCATGGCTCACTTGTGTCCAATTTTATAATTAGGACGAGTTCTTGTTTTCTGATCCAAGACTGAGCGCACTAACCACACGTGGGAGGTTTCACTGGGACCCCCCTCGACCTATTACCGGAACTTCCTCCACTGTCCAAGTGCCACAATTAGTTTCGTAACGTTTGTTTCTCCCGAGCGTGCAAGCTTGTTTCTTTGTGGTCCGATGATATGGTGTTACTTTTGGGAAGCCGTGTGCCTTGTAACCCTGTTGTATCTTGCACGCTCGTAGGTTGCAGAGCCGCTGCGAAGTGGTCATCCTGATGGGCACTAATCACCTAGTACGCTGACGCACATAGCTAGGTCCGCCTCGGAGTTTCGCCGGACTTCGATACGGATTCAACTTAGTTAGGTGGCTTCTTGGACTTGGTCTGTGGTGAAGGGAGGGGTTGTGATGCGAGGTTTCGCCGGCAAGTTTTCTCAAAACCCTTGCTTGTGAAGTCGGACATGCGTGTATGGGTACAGTAGTGCATCCTGCAGGGTGAAATCTTATCGATAAGCCGTGTCTGCGGTTATGGACGACTTGGAGATGTTAAACTCGATCATAGAACAACTTACACCTTATTTCTTGTTGCTAATAATTTGCTAATAAAACTCTTTCAAAAGTGTGTGTGCCTATGCAATACCTCTTGGCTGCTAGATTATGCGCTCTCTCACCTTCTCTAATAGACGAATGTTGTAGCGTGTCTCTATTGGTTAGTTGCTTTGCTGCCGCTAAACTCCACATATAGCCGGCGAAGTTTACACCGCCCACCGCCGAGCATAGCCGGTCTAGTCTCGCAAGTACGTGCCATTGGTACTTACCCTCGTTTTTCTTCCTCTTTTTCCGAACACGCTTTTCGACAAACAGTACGTCGGATGATGAGCAAGACGCAGGTGGCTTCTTTGTCGAGTTCACGGACGACGACTTCGTTGCGTAGCAGGATCGTTCCTAAGGCAGCGACTCGTGGCATGTTGGTTATGGGAACACCGCTTGATTATCTTCAGGACTCTTAGTCCCATTTGGTTCTTGTCTGTACCCAGACTATTTGGCTATCTTATGTATGATGTAATGTTGGGACATGTGTCCTCTGAGTGTCATTTGGATCTTGCTCATTAGAGCGTTGCTATATAGATGAACCTTATTTCCATCTTTTGTGTCATACATAGTCATGTTGTGATATTCAAGCTGTATTCTACCCTCGTATCCCAGTGCACGGTGTGTGTATGTGTGAAGTGCACGGAAGGTGAAGCACTCAGGCTTGGAAAGCCTACCGTGAGCCTTAGAGGTGGGTGTTGTGTGCATGGGCGTGTCGAGCTGTTGCTTGGCCTACCCATATGCTTGGGAATGCGAGGCGACCTCACGGTCCTTTGTAGTGACCTCATGCACATAAACCCCTCTTACCTGCGCGCTCTGGGTTTTCCTACTCCTGGGGCTTACAATTGTGGCCTCATTTAGACAAAGTATGTTTTGGGGAAAGCTGTTTTGGGAAGGGCTTATTGTGGAAAACCATGCACCTTCATAGCTACTAGGTGATTTGAGAAGGCCTTTGAGAAGTGGCAATTTGTGGTAAAACTTGATTTATCTATGACTTATCTATGTTTTGAGAACTGGCAATTTGTGGTAAAGACTCCATGAGTATGTGCCACTATTTTTCGGAATTTTTTGCACATTAAATGACTCATTTAACTAGTTAATCCCATTTGTTGACTGTCCGTTGACCAACTACTTGAGGGTAAAACCGAGCATATTGCACTAGCCGGTATTAGCACTCAAGGGGAAAACCGAGCACACAAAAAATGCTAGTATAATGCTCGAGGTTATACCCGAGTATATCTAAATTTCCGGAGTTAGACTCGAGGACGCGTGTTGCGGTGCGGAAATGAAAGACGTGCAATTGTTGACGCGTAGACGCCGGTCGCGGTGCGAAGTCGAAGACGTGCAATCGTGGACGCGTGGCGCATTGCGAAGTCCAAGACGTGCGGACGTGCGGCGGTGGACGCGTAGGACGCGGGTCGCATTAACCACCCCTTGCCTTTATAGACGCCTCCTCCCACTATCTCTGTCACTCTCACTCGCCTACGCAACGCCGCCTTTCTCACGTCCCATCATCTTCTCCAAAGCAAAAAACCCTCTCCCTCTCCCTCTCCTCTGCCGGCGAGATGGACAAGGAGAATGCCAATCCCATCGTCCACGGCGCCGTCGGCTCCAAGCGCGACGCCTCCCTCTTCGACGCCGTCCCCTTAACGGATGTCGCCGCCGTCCCCTCAACGGACGTCGCCGCCGCCTCCGCCGGTGCATCGGAGGCTGCTGCCGCCGGTCGCGGCCAGATCCCGCCGGGATGGGACCCCTACGAGCCGGTGCCGTACGTCCCGCCCCCGAACCGCTACGACACCTCCATAGAGGACCCATGGAACGAGGTAACTACGGTTTGCTTCCTTTTTTTGTTCCCCATTCCTTTTTGAACCCTATTTGTGCTGGTGTAGATGGATCTGTGGATGGATGAGTATTGGGCTAATATTTGCGCCGATTTTATTCCATTTTGCTTTGATCCCTCCTTGATTTCGTTTAAGATTTGGGGTTCGGCCGTTCGGTTAATTTATGCAAGTAATAATGGGATCTCAATCGGTTAATTTATGCAAGTAATCATAGGATCTCAATCAGTTATTTTATGCACGAATCAAAAGATATCAACCGTTTAATTTGCAAATAATCCGGAATGTGTTCAAGTTCGGATCCGAAATCTGTTTCTTTGCCTATGATGAATCGGTGGGCACGGATTTTTACGGGGAGGGTTCAGCGAACCATTTACGTGTACAAATCTGTTGTGCATGAGCTTTGGTTCGCTTACACCGTCCCCGTAGACATATAATCGTGTCCACTCTAACCGAGGCTGCCTCTGTTTTTCCTAACTTTGTTATCATGCACGTTTGCAACTCATTCACTAATAAATTCCCGTTTGATATGGATCAGTCTGTCCGCGGCCGACGTCGGCAGCGACGACGAGCACCATGACGTCAAGACTCGCCGAGTGTTGCGGAGGCTCGCGAGTCGGGCAAGTACGTCTCCTACCTCGACGTCGCCAAGGGTGTCTACAGGTGCCCCTTCGCACTAGGAGGCTCGGCGGCACCGACTTCAACTGCGTCCTCACGCATGCCGAGAACATCGGCCACACCAACCCCAAGGTCGGCGCGTCGGTGAACCCCAACTCCTTCCGCGCCAAGCACTTGGCGCTCGGCATGCACCTCCGCAGGCATCCGGCGGGTGGAGATCTCCGGCGGGCGCATGCCTCCGCTCAAGCCCAAGGCTCCCAAGGGGAGCAACACGTGGAGGCAGAGGAAGATGGGGTAGGCGGAGTCCTGGACGTGTGCTGCTGCTCGCCTCCTCCATTTTGTTGTTGGGATCCCTTTGTTGTTAGCTAGGGATCCCTCGTTGTTATGTTGTTAGTATGATGGTACCGTACTCGCTGTGAAGAACCTCAAACCCTACTATGTTTGGCTCGCTGAATGCAGCTTATTATCTATATTATCTATCCCTATTCTACTATATGACCTTGTGAATTTATCGTACATTCCCGTAGATTTGCTTCTAGATTTAACTACATACATATGGACTAGATGGAGTACTAGATTGGGCTCCCTACTAGATTTGCTGCCATATTGGGCAAACAACGAGGGCCAAAAGGCACAAATAATAATTGAAGAAAGACAGAAATGCAAGCTTCTCTAGATTTGATACTAATTAGGTGAAAAAAGGCGGAGAGAAGGAGGCGGAAAAGGTACTCTCAAAAGGGAAATGCCAATGGCCGAGAGAGACAAAACCCGGCTCCCGCTCACGTGCAACCAAACGCTATCTCGTCCTGTCCCACGCGGTCCCTTTCTACCAGCCCCACGCGACGCGGGCCCACACGACGCGGCCCCACACGTCGGCACGGAGCGGTCAACTTAACGGGAATCCTGCCGTCTGAGCTGCCTTCTGCGGGTTTCAAACAAGCACTTGGGGAAAACTGAGGAAAAACTAAGGAGCTGGGGAAAACTGAGCACAACTAAGGAACTGAGGGCACGAAAATAGAAATCCCTAAAAATAACCCCGCCTGAGGAGTGATGGCTCCCAAGTGCAGGAGATCAACTGTAGTACTTTTCAATAAGAAAGGTTGTCGAACCCGCGAGAAGTTAAAGGTATTGGTTAACGGATATGACAAGGAAACATAGTAATGATGCAGTAGTTTTGGTGTTTTGAGTGTATATATAGTTTGCAATGAAATAAAATGCGGAAAGTAAATAGCAATATGTAATGCTCTCAATGAGAGAAAGCCCAATCCTCTATGCAGCAAGAGGACAAGCTAATGTGTGTGTGCTTATATGAGACAAGTGTTCCCGAGTGATGAGGACATCCCTACTACACTACTACCTCCATCATTGCAAGATGAAGACGATGTTGTTGTTAAGCTCAAGTCCAATGAAGTCAGGATTGGACCAATGACACGAGCTCGTGCGAAGCTACTCAAACAACAGGTGAACTTGTTCCTAAGTGATACTTTGATCGAAGAGAACTTTATACTGCCTAAGTCATTTTACTTATGTATGATCAGGTATGAAGAAGGAGCAAGCATCGCACGAGGAGGAGAGGAGCAGCTGGACAAGAAGCTGGACGTGAAGCTGGACATGGAGCTGGCCATGAAGCTGGACATGAAGACCGAGGGAGGAGAGAGAGGCATGCGCGAGGGAAGAAGATGAAGTCCAGGCCGGTGCCAGGCCCGGTCTGACCGGCCGCCACGCCGGCGCGCCCGGTCCCAGGCCCGGTCCAACCGGGCGTCTGACCGGCCCAGCCCGGCGCCGACCAGATCCACAACCGGTGCCAACCGGGCACCATCCAGTATGCCTGGACCCCTAGCCCGGTCACCACCCGGTGCCAGGCCCGGTTCCGACCGGCCGTATGACCGGTCGACTCGGAGTCTGTCTCGACCAGATCCGATCTGGGTCGGTTTTCTATGTGTATTTTTGACTCCTGGTCGTCCTGAACCCCTATATAAGTGCCCAGTGATAAGGGATTAACTTATCAATGCCTACGGGTTGTAGACTAGGGTTTAGTTGGAAGTAGAGGGCAAGTAGATCTCGAAGGTTTGAGCCGGAAAAGTACTCGACTGCTATGAAAACTAGGGTTGCCTGAAAACAATGAATCGATCCTCTCTTTGTCCCTCGACTCCCCCTTATATAGGAGGCGGAGCCGAGGATTTCGTGATGTACAAGTTACAGAGTCCGGGTCGGTTCAGAAACCCTCCCGCGATATTTACAAGTTAATATTCCTAATACAATTCTATCTTTCCAAACTATCTCTCGATTGGGCTTCTGGCTTTGTAAAACTTCGGGTCGTGGGCCTTCAGTAAACCTCGGGTACCTTCTTCGGCAGGCCCATTGGGGATGCCTATGTCAGTAGCCCCCGAGATTTTGCTTGAATCGCAGAGTCAGGGAAAATCTCCATCCTTACAATCTGCATATGATTTCTGCAAGTCGACAAATTTTCATAAAAGAATTGTATATTGTACAGGGATAACGGTAATTGGGGCTGGTTCATCTGACGGATCAGGTACCAGTTAACTGCTCTCGTAGCAATCCACCAACACCTACTTCAAAATCTCGTCCCTGGACATGATCTCGGGATACTGGCGCAATTCGACATGTGCCGCTTAAGGTCTTACCAGCCGAATTCCAGTCATGTTTTATCGGGTACCTAACGCGTCCGTTAGGATTTTTCTTCGCATCTGTTGATATGGAAAAAGTATCAAAGCGCCATCAGAGGCGGTTCCACGCCGCGCAGGATGGATCCCGGGGACTTACCTTCGCAGAGTTTTGCGGCATTAAGAGATTATTTTGCGACTGAGGCACTCTGAGAATATATTGTCGGGTGCTTTTTCCGGCTGTTGGAATAGCACATTTTTTCGAGTCAACGGATGACTTATATTGTTTTGATAAATCGGAATATGCTCATCAGGATTTATTCAAATTTCATCGGGCACGCGAACAGCGTTCCCGATGGGAGTAGCCCCTGAGGCTACAGCCAAGTGCTTGTACTTGGTTGTAGGCTCACCTTTGTAGCATCTTTGCCACTATATTGTCATATCTTATGCTTCTGTTCATATTTATCGGGTGCGCGAACAGCGCTCCCGATGGGAGTAGTCCCCGAGGCTACAGTCGAGGATTTATCCTTGGCTGTAGGCTCCAATTTTCTCTGCCGCTATATTTTTTTTTGAGGTGTCTCCTGCCAAACCATCTCCATCAAACTTCCCGAAACCTTTTTTATAAAGTAGCCCCCGAGCATTTGAACAAAAACTTGTATTTGGTCAAAGGCTCTCGAGATTATCAGTCGTCATTCATTGTCGCCAATTTTCAAATTATCAAAGCCGAGATTTTTCCATTGATAAAGTGACATCAGTGCTGACGATAGCCACGACCATTGTATCGGGAAGATGCGAGAGCTGTCCTTTCACTGACCTGCGGGCCCGAAATCTGTGGCACGTTGACACGTTACGCAAGTGGGGGACACACGTCCTCCACTTTTTCTGGCACGGGCGTTGTAGCGTCTGTCTAGTTCCATCATAGCAAAAGTACTGTTTTACCCTTTGAGCCACGTGTAAATCATCGAGTCCATTCATTCATCATCCAACGGTGCGACGCTTTGACTGAACCTACCATAAATAGCCATCGTCTTCCTCGTTCATCCCCTTCGCCGCGCCATTGTTCACATATCCTCTGCTCCAACCCCTCTTGCAATCACCAGAGCTCCAACACCCACGCATTCTCCTTCTTCCACAGCGCCAATACGGATGCCACCGCGGCCAAAACTCACCAGGCATAGCACTCCTGAATCCATGGCGGCGCAAGATCTGGGAAACACTGATACGTCCATTTTGCATCACTATAATTTATATCATAATTTACTGTTATTCATTAATATATTTCATATTTAGAGATGATACTTATGTTATTTCATCTATATTGCATGTTTTATGATTATTGGAGGATCGCGCACCGAAGTCAGGATTCTGCTGGAAAAAGCGCCGTCAGAATGCAATATTTCGGAAGATCAACAATTGACGGAAATTATATGAAAAATCCTATTTTTCCAGAAGACGAAGGGAGCCAGAAGGGGGAGCCGAGGAGGGCCACCATGGGCCCACCTCATAGGCCGGCGCGGGCCAAGGCCTGGACGCGCCGCCTTGTGAGGAGGGGGCCCACGACCCCCTCTGGCCTCCTCTCCTTCGCGTACTTTTTCGTCCCGAAAACCTAAGCTCCAGGAGGATAGTCGCGAAGAGTCACAGCCGCCTCTGCGGGGCGGAAAAACACCAGAGAGAAAAGAGCTCTCCGGCGGGCAGGAATCCGCCGGGGAAATTCCCTCCCGGAGGGGGAAATCCCGACGCCATCGTCACCGTCATCGAGCTGGAAATCATCTCCACCATCATCACCATCATCTTCATCATCATCACCGCCATCTCCACCGCTGCACCTCATCACCGTTGTAACGATTTGGGTTGGATCTTGATTGTTTGATAGGGGAAAGTCTCCCGGTGTTGATTTCTACTTGTTATTGATGCTATTGAGTGAAACCATTGAACCAAGGTTTATGTTCAGATTGTTATTCATCATCATATCACCTCTGATCATGTTCCATATGATGTCTCGTGAGTAGTTCGTTTAGTTCTTGAGGACATGGGTGAAGTCTAAATGTTAGTAGTGAATTATGGTTGAGTAATATTCAATGTTATGATATTTAAGTTGTGGTGTTATTCTTCTAGTGGTGTCATGTGAACGTCGACTACATGACACTTCACCTTTATGGGCCTAGGGGAATACATCTTGTACTCGTTTGCTAATTGCGGGGTTGCTCGGAGTGACGTAAACCTAAACCCCGTTGGTATATCGATGCGGGAGGGATAGCAGGATCTCGCAGTTTAAGGCTGTGGTTAGATTTATCTTAAGTACTTTCTTGTATTTGCGGATGCTTGCAAGGGGTATAATCACAAGTATGTATTAGTCCTAGGAAGGGCGGTGCATTAGCATAGGTTCACCCACACAACACTTATCAAAACAATGAAGATTAATCAGCTGTATGAAGCGAAAGCACTAGACTAAATTCCCGTGTGTCCTCAAGAACGTTTGGTCATTATAAGTAAACAAACCGGCTTGTCCTTTGTGCTACAAAGGATTGGGCCACTCGCTGCAATTATTTCTCTCGCATTTTACTTACTCGTACTTTATTCATCTCGCTATATCAAAACCCCCGAATACTTGTCTCGTCAGCATTTACAGGTGAATCCTTCATCGAAACCGCTTGTCAACACCTTCTGCTCCTCGTTGGGTTCGACACTCTTATTTATCGAAAGTACTACGATACACCCCCTATACTTGTGGGTCATCAAGACTATTTTCTGGCGCCGTTGCCGGGGAGTGAAGCACTATTGGTAAGGGAAACTTTTACTATTTGTGCTGATTTTATTTCTGCATGCTGCTATAATTCATTATGGAGAGATCTTCTCTTGAATTCCTATTTGGAAAATCTACTACTACTGCAAAGGTAGTGGATGAGGCGCCAGGTGAGAACGAGGTCCCATACAAAATACCTATAAAAATTATTGAACGTGTTATGGATAACCGCTATGAAGGGGATGGAACTGTCCATCCTGGTGATCATTTACTGTTTTTACATGAATTATGCGGGTTATTCAAATGTGCAGGTATTGCTATGGATGAAGTTAGAAAGAAACTATTCTCTATATCGCTGTCTAGTAAAGCGGCGCATTGGTATAAATTGCTGAAGAATGGTGATTCTCTTGATTGGGAGGACATTGTGCCCTTATTTTATTCTAAATTCTATCCTCCAAGTGAAATTCACAAAGATCGGAACCGCATATATAATTTCTGGCCTCATGATGGAGAGAGTATTGCCCAAGCATGGGGGAGATTGAAGTCTTTAATGCTCAAATGCCCCATTCATGAGCTTCCTGGTAATGTTATTATTGATAATTTCTATGCAAGACTTTCTTTTCAAGACAAGACCTTGCTGGATACTTCTTGTTCTGGATCATTTACACGCAACAAAGAAGAGTTTAAAAGGGACCTTCTTAATCGGATTCAGGAGAATACTGAAGGATGGGAGAACGACAAAGATAGAGAGCCAGGTATAAATTATGATTATAAATGCATTGAAGCTTTTATGGATACTGATAAATTTCGTAATATGAGTGCTACTTATGGTCTTGATTCTCAAGTTGTTGCAAATCTTTATAGAGCCTTTGCCTGTCATTATGAATTGCCTAAGAAGAATTTTGATAAGTATCATGAACCGTATAAAGATAAAATTGATTCATCTATAAACAAATGTGTTGTAATTGAAACTGTTGATCATGTTATTCCTGAAGCTTATATTGAAAAAACTCCTTTCCCTGCTAAAATGAAGGAGTACTCGTTATAAATAGTGCGGTTAATAAAAGTGAAAAGAAACCTATAGAACCTGAAGAGCAAATAAAAGTTGAACCTGCTATTGCAATAGTTAAGGATCTTGTGACTGAAAATGTGGAAGATGGTCATATGATTTTCTGTGAAGATGCTTCTAATATTGTTTCGCATCCTAATAAGTCTAGAAAAACTAGTGTTCCTATGCTATTTGTTAGAATTGGTGATCATTGTTATTATGGTTTATGTGATATTGGTGCAAGTATTAGTGCTATTCCTTATGAGCTTTACAAGGAGGTTATGCACGAAATTGGTTCTTGCGATCTTGAAGATATTGATGTGGTTATTCGGCTAGCTAATAGAGAAACTATCTCTCCAATTGGTATTGTTCGAGATGTGGAAGTTTTATGTGGTAAGATTAAATATCCTGCTGACTTTTTGGTACTTGGTTCTCGTCGCTAGTAAGTATTGTCCTATCATTTTTGGTAGACCTTTTCTAAATACTTGTGGAGCTCGTTATAGATTGCAAGAAGGAGAAAATTTTGACTAAATTTGCTGGTGAATCTTATGAGTTTAATTTCTCTAAATTTGCCAAAACTCCTTATAAAGCTGATTCGCCTAATAATGATTTTAGAGTTGAACAGTGTGCGTCTATTGCTCTTGCTCCTAATAATCCTTTGCAGCAACATTTGGAGGATAGTGAGAGCGAAGTCTTTAGGGAAGAAAGAAATGAGCTTGATGAAATTTTCCTTCGTCAACCTATTCTTAAACATGACTTGCCGGTTGAAGATTTAGGTACAACACCACCACCAAAGGAAGATCCTGTTTTCGATTTAAAACCATTGCCTGATAATCTTAAATATGCTCATATTGATGATACGAAAATATATCATGTTATTATTAGTTCTAAGCTTTCAGAGATTGAGGAAGAAAGGTTATTGGAAATATTGAAGAAACACCGAGGAGCTATTGGCTACACTCTGGATGATTTGAAGGGGATTTCTCCCTCTATTTGCCAACATGCTATCAATATGGAAGATGATGCGAAGCCTGTGGTTGAACATCAGCGTCGTCTAATTCCGAAGATGAAGGATGTGGTAAGGAATGAGGTATTAAAACTTCTTGAAGCCGGTATTATATATCCTATTGCTGATAGTAGATGGGTTAGTCCTGTGCATTGTGTTCCTAAGAAAGGAGGAATGACTGTTTGCCTAATGATAATGATGAGCTCATCCCTCAAAGAGTAGTTGTAGGGTATAGAATGTGCATTGATTATCGAAAAGTTAATAAGGTTACTAAGAAAGATCATTACCCTTTACCCTTTATTGATCAAATGTTAGAAAGGTTGTCTAAAAATACTCATTTTTGCTTTCTTGATGGTTATTCTGGGTTTTCACAAATTGCTGTTAAAACTAAAGATGAAGAGAAAACCACTTTCACTTGTCCTTATGGAACTTATGCTTATAGACGTATGCCTTTTGGTTTATGTAATGCTCCTGCTACTTTTCAAAGATGCATGTCTGCTATTTTTCATGGATTTTGCGAGAGTATTGTAGAGGTATTCATGGATGATTTTTCTGTCTATGGGAATTCTTTTGATAATTGCTTGCGAAACCTTGATAAAGTTTTGCAGCGATGTGAAGAAACTAACCTTGTTCTTAATTGGGAGAAATGCCACTTTATGGTTAATGAAGGAATTGTATTGAGACATAAAATTTCCGAGAGAGGTATTGAAGTTGATAGAGCTAAAGTTGAAGCAACTGAGAAGATGCCCTATCCGAGGGATGTTAAAGGTATTCGTAGTTTTCTTGGTCATGTTGGGTTTTATAGGAGATTTATTAAAGATTTCTCCAAGATTTCAAAGCCTCTTACTAATCTTCTTCAAAAAGATGTACCTTTTGTTTTTGATGATGATTGTAAGGAAGCTTTTGAAACTCTAAAGAAAGCCTTAACAACTCGCTCCCGTAGTTGAACCTCCCGATTGGAACTTACCTTTTGAAATTATGTGTGATGCTAGTGATTTTGTCTGTAGGCGCTGTTCTTGGACAACGAGTAGATAAAAAATTGAATGTTATTCATTATGCTAGTAAGACTCTTGATGTCTGCTCAAAGAAATTATGCTACAACCGAAAAAGAATTGTTAGTCGTAGTCTTTGCTTGTGACAAGTTTAGATCCTATATTGTCGATTCAAAAGTCACGATTCATACCGATCATGCCGCAATTAGATACCTTATGACGAAGAAAGATGCTAAGCCAAAGCTTATTAGATGGGTACTTCTTTTGCAAGAATTTGATTTACATATTATAGATAGGAAAGGTGCTCGATAATCCTGCTGTCGATAATTTGTCTAGATTGGAAAATATTACTTATGATCCCGTTCTCGTTAATGATAGTTTTCCAAATGAACAATTGGCTGTAATAAAGGTGAGCTCGCGAGATAGTCCTTGGTATGCTGATTATGCTAACTTTATTGTCTCCAAGTACTTGCCTCCAACCTTTTCATCTCAAAGAAAGGAGGAAATTATTTTATGACTTGAGGCAATATTTTTGGGATGACCCACACTTATATAAAGAAGGAGTGGATGGTATTATGCGAAGATGTGTTCCCGAATATGAACAACAAGAGATATTGAGTAAATGTCATGGTAGTGCTTATGGAGGACATCACGCCGGAGATAGAACCGCACAAAAGGTTCTACAATCAGGTTTTTATTGGCCAACTCTCTTCAAAGATGCAAGGAAGTTTATTTTATCTTGTGATGAATGTCAAAGGGTTGGTAATATCTCCGTACGCAATGAAATGCCTATCAATTATACTCTTGTTATTGAACCATTCGATTGTTGGGGATTTGACTTCATGGGTCCTTTCCCTTCTTCGAAGGTAACACTCATATTTTTGTCGTCGTTGATTATGTTACTAAATGGGTGGAAGCTATACCCACAAAAAGTGCCGATGGTGAGACTTCTTTAAAAATGCTTTTAGATATTATTTTTCCTAGATTTGGAGTACCTAGATATATTATGACTGATGGAGGTTCTCATTTTATTCATGGTGGTTTTAGAAAAACTCTTGCTAAATATGGTATTAATCATAGGATTGCTTCCGCTTATCACCCTCAAACTAGCGGGCAAGTAGGATTATCAAATAGAGAGATTAAATCTATCTTGCAAAAGACTGTTAATAAATCTAGAAAGAAATGGGCTATTAAATTGAAGGACGCATTATGGGCTTATAGAACTGCTTATAAAAATCCTATGGGTATGTCACCGTATAAAATGGTTTATGGGAAAGCTTGTCATTTACCTTTAGAACTAGAGCACAAAGCTTATTGGGCTGTAAGAGAACTAAATAAAGATCCTAAACTTGCCGGTAAGAAAAGGTTGCTACAATTGAGTTCTCTAGATGAATGGAGAAGTGAAGCTTATGAAAATGCTAAACTCTTTAAGGATGTAACGGCCCCGGGTAGTACCCCATATTAGATTTGTTTGTGCCTTCCTTTTATGCATCATCATGCATCATGCATCCTATCATTCACAAGAGTTTATGAAATAAAAATTATTTCTCCAATAAAAACTATTTGTTTTTCCCTCTCATATGGTTTTATAATAAACCTCCCCTCTCTATTTCTTTTAACTAAACCCTAATAATCAAAACTATATTAATAAATAAAACTATTTCAAATGTTTCACAGTTTTAAAAATGTTTGGCTTTGTTTGGTTCTGTTTTCAAATACCAAAGCAGTTTTGAAAATAAGAGAGAAAAGAAAACAGTTTCAAAATCAAAACCCCTCCTCCCTGGGCCACTCTCTCTCCCCCGGCCCAGCCCCCTCTCTCTCCCTCTCTCTCTCTCTCTCTTTTCCCTCTTCCTCTCCCCGGTGGCCCACTTCCTCCCCTCCGGCCCAGCCCACCACCTCAGCCCATACCCCTTCAACAATCTCTTTTCCGTCGCTGTCCTCTTCCCCTTTCCAGGTCAGCGAGCATGAGAATGGCGTGAGGAGTGCCTGGTCCTCCACCACCGACGCCCCACCTCACCTGCTCCCCTATCTTTGTTATCCCCGCGCCAACGCCAGAAACCCTAGCGTCCCTCCCCTTCCTCCCTCCGCGCCGCCAGCAACCTTTCCTCTTTTCCTTTCCTCCACCACCGAGAACCACCGTGGCCACCGTGAGCTCCTCCACGGCGCCCCGTCGTTGCCGTCACCCCCTCGCTGCGCCACCGCCACCAAACGGAGCGCCTCGTCGTCCTCTACTACCTCCTGCAAGCAATCGACCAGGGACGCCTCGAATTGACGCCGGCGACCTCGTTTCCTCCTCAGCACCGGTGGCAAAATCCGCCAAATTCGGCCATCTCCGACCTCCTCCGGCGCCATCGACGCCTCTACGACCTTCCTGGTAACCAAGAGGTTCCCGTAGACATCGTTTCACGCCTTTTTGCTTCCGGGTTCCCTTCTTCAACGTTGTGCCGACGTCCTTCCGCCGCGAGCCTCGCCGCCGACGCCGTTCCAGTGAACTCCGTGGGAAGCTCCGCCACCATCTGGACCGCGCCGACGAGAGGAAGCCAACAGGCCTACGTGCGCGTTTTGGGGCGCTCTACATCGTCTGCGCGCCCCATGCCGGGTCCCGGTGGTCACCGCCGCTCCCCGCGACGCGCGCGGCATCACCCGCATCGAACAACTTCCGTGCGCCCCGCACACTCCGCCACGCTGGCCTCCACGTCGACCCGGGGCCCCATCCGTCATCCTCTCGGGCTAAGCCATCTTCGGTGAGAAATCGCCCCCAGATCTGGATCTGGTTTCTTTTGCAACCAGCCCCCCTTCTTGTTCTGAGATCTAACCCGCAGCCCCTGCCCCCTGAACCTTTTCTGGAAAACCCCCTGCAGGTTACGTCCCAGTCAGCAGCCCAGTCAGCTTCGCCCGGACCCGCCCGTCAGACCCTGTGGCTAGCCCAGTTCCGGTATAAAACGTTTTTCTCCTTTTCTCTGTTTTCTGAAAATTGCACGAAATGTATAATTCTTGCATAAATCATATCTTTTGAACCGTAACTCGAAATACAAAGTGTTTTATATGAAAATTGATCAGAAAAATGTGCTGAACATGAATATGTCATTCATATGTTTGTTTGCATCTCGCATCATGTCGCGCGTTGATAGTTATGCATGTTCACCTCACATATATGCGGAGTATTTTGGATTTCCAACTATGGTTTTCCCCGCTCCGTTTAATGTTGAAGTAGCTCACCCCTGCCATGTTATGCCATGCTAATCCACACTTAAATTTGTCGTTATAAAATGCAACTCCAACTCTAATTTGTTTGTCCGGGGTTCCGACTCCGCTTAAATTGGATAAGTGCATCGCATCATATCTGCCATGCCATGCATGCATATCTTGATCATGCCGATTCTTCTTCCGTAGTAGTAAGACTTGCATACGTTGTGTGTCCAGCATTTGCTTCTTCACGGATAGGATCACGAAGTGGTGTTGAGAGATACGACAAGTTCTTCTGCAGCTTTTCACAGGCGAGCCCACCCCTTCACCTATTTTACTTTTACATGCTCTTTTGATCTATTGCTATCCTTATGTTGCGATTCTGTTGTGTCACGTGTCCTATCCACATGTTACCTATATGTCCGAGATACACCTCCTCGCCCTACCTATTGTTTGTTGTTTGCCGCCTTTGCGAGTCGTAGGCGAGTTTAGGGTTTTGTTGATATCTCGAAATGTTCGGGATATCTTGTTGGGAGGTTATCACATGCTATATCTTTTGTTGGAGATAATCACACTTTACTTTATTGTTAACAACTAAAATTGTAAGCAGAGGCATCTGTGAGCCCCTTTGCGAAAGCATCGGAACTTTGACTCGCTAATGTCCCCTAGGATCCGAGTTCTTGTTATCTGTTCCGAGATTGAGCGCTCTACCCGTACGTGGGGACGTTTATTGGGACCCCCCTCACCCATTACCTTTTCTCAAGTCAGTTGAAAAGGGGGCCACAACCTTGGTTTTATTTGCCTATGCCATGTATGCCATGCTTTACTTACCGTTGCCTTCGGGTGTTTACTTCTCGTTGCCTTCGGGTGTTTATATTCTCGTACCGTACCCCGCGGAACGTTTAGCGAAGCGTGTGGTTTGCACGCCTAGCCGTTAACGCAAACCCTGAGTCCGCTTCGGAGTACGGCCGGACTTCGTTACGGGTAGCTTAGTCGGGTGGCCCCCCTAGACTTTCTTGTTGAACTGGGAACGGTCTTGTTGTGAGACATCCACCCGTCGTAAGTGGGTCGAGCATGCGTATGGTTACATTTGGGCAACCCCTGCAGGGTGTACATCTTATCGATAAGCCGTGTCCGCGGTTATGGACGACTTGGAATTGTATAGCTTGATCATAGAACAACTTACACCTTATTTCCTGTTGCTAATAATTTGCTAATAAAACTTTTTCAAAAAGTGTGTGTGCCTTTGCCGCACCTCTTTGCGAAGGGGGTCGCATCGGCTGTGTTATGTTGCGAGTATAGAACCGTTACCTTGTGCGCTCTCTTATCTTCTCTGAGTAGACGGATGTTGTAGCGTGTCTCTATTGGATAGTAGCTTTGCTGCCGCTAAACTCCACATATAGCCGGGTGAAGTTTATACCGCCCACCAGCGAGCATAGCTGGTCTTGTCTCGCAAGTACGTGCCAATGGACTTACCCTCGCCTTCCTTTCTTTTTGTCTCCTCCCCCTTTTGTCGGCAACCGATGGCCCGACTTTGACAGGTACGAGATGACGACGTTAGCAAGGTTACCCTTCCGGCTTGGCCTGGGCAAGGTTATGGACGTCACTGGTTATCTTCAGGACTCTTAGTCCAATTTGTATCTTGTCCGTACTCGGACGTATTTGATCTTCTGTATGATTTGGATCTTTGTATGTATCTATTTGCATTTTGACTCGTTGGAGTCGTTGTTGTAATATATGTATCTTGTGGGCTCTATTGTAATCCTGTTGTAATGTTACCGCTCGTGTTAATTCCTCTGGCATCACGTGTGTGATTCGTCGCGCACGTCGTGTCGGAGGGCGTCTCTGGATCGATATCATGCGGATTTCGGCGGGATTGCTGGAATCCTCATGGTACCGGTTCCGGGGCGTCACAAGTTGGTATCAGAGCTCAGGTTGACGGTACCCCACTGGTCCAGCCTGTAGGATAACCTTGCCAACGGTCGTTGAGTTTAGAGAGTCCAAACTATTTTCTAAAAATCGTTGGATAGATCTGATTAGCTCTGAATTTTCTCCTTAACTCTATTCTTTCTCATCTTACCTTTGCGAGTTTTTAGTCTTCTCTGTTATCTGAGTTTCTCTGAGTCTTAGGTCTCTATTCGGGTTGGACGATCTATGCCTTCACCTAATAGGTTCGATCTTCGGAGGATCCCGAAGAAGAGAATCATCGACAACGGAACAACAACTTCTTGTTGGTGGTGTCATCGATCTACGTGGAGCAAGAATTATTGTTAGTGGTGTCGAGGAGATCGACACGTCGCCTGAAGATCCGATAGTTCACCTCTCTTCCCCGTACCTGGACGTGGGATCTCGGGGCGCGATCCCTTGTTAGTGGTGTCGTTTGTAACGGCCCCGGGTAGTACCCCATATTAGATTTGTTTGTGCCTTCCTTTTATGCATCATCATGCATCATGCATCCTATCATTCACAAGAGTTTATTAAATAAAAATTATTTCTCCAATAAAAACTATTTGTTTTTCCCTCTCATATGGTTTTATAATAAACCTCCCCTCTCTATTTCTTTTAACTAAACCCTAATAATCAAAACTATATTAATAAATAAAACTATTTCAAATGTTTCACAGTTTTAAAAATGTTTGGCTTTGTTTGGTTCTGTTTTCAAATACCAAAGCAGTTTTGAAAATAAGAGAGAAAAGAAAATAGTTTCAAAATCAAACCCCCTCCTCCCTGGGCCACTCTCTCTCCCCCGGCCCAGCCCCCTCTCTCTCCCTCTCTCTCTCTCTTTTCCCTCTTCCTCTCCCCGGTGGCCCATTTCCTCCCCTCCGGCCCAGCCCACCACCTCAGCCCATACCCCTTCAACAATCTCTTTTCCGTCGCTGTCCTCTTCCCCTTTCCAGGTCAGCGAGCATGCGAATGGCGTGAGGTGTGCCTGGTCCTCCACCACCGACGCCCCACCTCACCTGCTCCCCTCTCTTTGTTATCCCCGCGCCAACGCCAGAAACCCTAGCGTCCCTCCCCTTCCTCCCTCCGCGCCGCCAGCAACCTTTCCTCTTTTCCTTTCCTCCACCACCGAGAACCACCGTGACCACCGTGAGCTCCTCCACGGCGCCCCGTCGTTGCCTTCACCCCCTCGCTGCGCCACCGCCACCAAACGGAGCGCCTCGTCGTCCTCTACTACCTCATGCAAGCAATCGACCAGGGACGCGTCGAATTGACGCCGGCGACCTCGTTTCCTCCTCAGCACCGGCGGCAAAATCCGCCAAATTCGGCCATCTCCGACCTCCTCCGGCGCCATCGACGCCTCTACGACCTTCCTGGTAACCAAGAGGTTCCCGTAGACATCGTTTCATGCCTTTTTGCTTCCGGGTTCCCTTCTTCAACGTTGTGCCGACGTCCTTCCGCCGCAGGCCTCGCCGCCGACGCCGTTCCAGTGAACTCCAGGGGGAAGCTCCGCCACCATCTGGACCGCGCCGACGAGAGGAAGCCAACAGGCCTACGTGCGCGTTTTGGGGCGCTCTACATCGTCTGCGCGCCCCATGCCGTCCCGGTGGTCACCGCCGCTCCCCGCGACACGCGCGGCATCACCCGCATCGAACAACTTCCATGCGCCCCGCACACTCCGCCACGCTGGCCTCCACGTCGACCCGGGGCCCCATCCGTCATCCTCTCGGGCTAAGCCATCTTCGGTGAGAAATCGCCCCCAGATCTGGATCTGGTTTCTTTTGCAACCAGCCCCCCTTCTTGTTCTGAGATCTAACCCGCAGCCCCTGCCCCCTGAACCTTTTCTGGAAAACCCCCTGCAGGTTACGTCCCAGTCAGCAGCCCAGTCAGCTTCTCCCGGACCCGCCCGTCAAACCCTGTGGCTAGCCCAGTTCCGGTATAAAACGTTTTTCTCCTTTTCTCTGTTTTCTGAAAATTGCAGGAAATGTATAATTCTTGCATAAATCATATCTTTTGAACCGTAACTCGAAATACAAAGTGTTTTATATGAAAATTGATCAGAAAAATGTGCTGAACATGAATATGCCATTCATATGTTTGTTTGCATCTCGCATCATGTCGCGCGTTGATAGTTATGCATGTTCACCTCACATATATGCGGAGTATTTTGGATTTCCAACTATGGTTTTCCCCGCTCCGTTTAATGTTGAAGTAGCTCACCCCTGCCATGTTATGCCATGCTAATCCACACTTAAATTTGTCGGTATAAAATGCAACTCCAACTCTAATTTGTTTGTCCGGGGTTCCGACTCCGCTTAAATTGGATAAGTGCATCGCATCATATCTGCCATGCCATGCATGCATATCTTGATCATGCCGATTCTTCTTCCGTAGTAGTAAGACTTGCATACGTTGTGTGTCCAGCATTTGCTTCTTCACGGATAGGATCACGAAGTGGTGTTGAGAGATACGACAAGTTCTTCTCGCAGCTTTTCACGAGCGAGCCCACCCCTTCACCTATTTTACTTTTACATGCTCTTTTGATCTATTGCTATCCTTATGTTGCGATTCTGTTGTGTCACGTGTCCTATCCACATGTTACCTATATGTCCGAGATACACCTCCTCGCCCTACCTATTGTTTGTTGTTTGCCAGCTTTGCGAGTCGTAGGCGAGTTTAGGGTTTTGTTGATATCTCGAAATGTTCGGGATATCTTGTTGGGAGGTTATCACATGCTATATCTTTTGTTGGAGATAATCACACTTTACTTTATTGTTAACAACTAAAATTGTAAGCAGAGGCATCCGTGAGCCCCTTTGCGAAAGCATCGTAACTTTGACTCGCTAATGTCCCCTAGGATCCGAGTTCTTGTTATCTCGTTCCGAGATTGAGCGCTCTACCCGTACGTGGGGACGTTTATTGGGACCCCCTCACCCATTACCTTTTCTCAAGTCGGCTGAAAAGGGGGCCACAACCTTGGTTTTATTTGCCTATGCCATGTATGCCATGCTTTACTTACTCGTTGCCTTCGGGTGTTTACTTCCCGTTGCCTTCGGGTGTTTATATTCTCGTACCGTACCCCGCGGAACGTTTAGCGAAGCGTGTGATTTGCACGCCTAGCCGTTAACGCAAACCCCGAGTCCGCTTCGGAGTACGGCCGGACTTCGTTACGGGTAGCTTAGTCGGGTGGCCCCCCTAGACTTTCTTGTTGAACTCGGGAACGGTCTTGTTGTGAGACATCCACCCGTCGTAAGTGGGTCGAGCATGCGTATGGTTACATTTGGGCAACCCCTGCAGGGTGTACATCTTATCGATAAGCCGTGTCCGCGGTTATGGACGACTTGGAATTGTATAGCTTGATCATAGAACAACTTACACCTTATTTCCTGTTGCTAATAAAACTTTTCAAAAAGTGTGTGTGCCTTTGCCAGTACCTCTTTGCGAAGGGGGATCGCATCGGCTGTGTTATGTTTGCAGAGTATAGAACTATTACCTTGTGCGCTCTCTTATCTTCTCTGAGTAGACGGATGTTGTAGCGTGTCTCTATTGGACAGTAGCTTTGCTGCCGCTAAACTCCACATATAGCCGGGTGAAGTTTATACCGCCCACCGGCGAGCATAGCTGGTCTTGTCTCGCAAGTACGTGCCAATGGTACTTACCCTCGCCTTCCTTTCTTTTTGTCTCCTCCCCCTTTTGTCGGCAACCGATGGCCCGACTTTGACAGTACGAGATGACGACGTTAGCAAGGTTACCCTTCCGGCTTGGCCCGGGCAGGGTTATGGACGTCATCGGTTATCTTCAGGACTCTTAGTCCAATTTGTATCTTGTCCGTACTCGGACGTATTTGATCTTCTGTATGATTTGGATCTTTGTATGTATCTATTTGTATTTTGACTCGTTGGAGTCGTTGTTGTAATATATGTATCTTGTGGGCTCTATTGTAATCCTGTTGTAATGTTACCGCTCGTGTTAATTCCTCTGGCATCACGTGTGTGATTCGTCGCGCACGTCGTGTCGGAGGGCGTCTCTGGATCGATATCATGCGGATTTCGGCGGGATCGCTGGAATCCTCATGGTACCGGTTCCGGGGCGTCACAAAGGAGAAAGTTAAGAAATGGCATGATAGAAGAATTATCAAAAGAGAATTTAATGTTGGAGATAAAGTCCTATTGTATCGGTCTCGTCTCAGATTCTTTGCAGGGAAATTGCTCTCAAAATGGGAAGGACCATATATCATTGTGGAGGTGTATCATTCAGGGGCAATTAAAATTAGCTCTCTGCAAGGTGATGCCACACAAGTAGTGAATGGACAAAGACTCAAGCACTATATTTCTGGAGATTCTTATAATGAAGATGTTGATGTTATCCAAGTGGTGACTCCGAAAGCTTTCATCAAAGGGCAAATTGACAGTTCTGCAGAGTTCGACTTTGAATAGGTAACAATACTGGTAATAAAAAGTCCGCGTTTTACTTTCCGAACAATGTTTTTGCTGTTTTTGGAAAATATAAAAAATTACGAGGTCGAAACGGAGTGGAGGAGACGCACGAGGGCGTGCCCCCATAGGACGGCGCGGGCCCCAGCCTGGCTGCGCCGCCCTATGAGGATAGCCCCTCGTTGTCCCTCTCCGACTCTTGTTCGACCTGGTACTTTCCTTCTGTCGTGAAAATTACTGCTATATAATCCCCCGGACCCCTGGAGGTCCGTATATCGTTTTCTCGTCGTGTTTTGTTTCGAGCTATTTTCTGCCAGTTTCTGCTTCGGACTTAGAGCCGCCATGTCTTCGTCGGGAACTCCAAAGGACAACTTCTTTGAGGACGTCGTCAACCCGTACATGAACGAGCTGAAGATGCACCCCAAGGAATTGCTGCTCGTAGATGGAGAGTTGCAGGTCAAAGATGTCCAGGGTCCTAAAGGAGAAGGAAGCTTGGAAGACAGGTTGGAGAAACTAGAACAAGAGGTCTTCAACTACAAGAAGATGGCTGAGCATGAAGTGGACATCTTCCACAAGATTGTGTCTGAACTTATTGATGGACACAAGAAGGAAACTGCAAAGTTGTGGGACGATATCTTCTCGCTTCACGACACTACCAACAAACTCCAAGCTCAACTCTATGATGTTCATAATCAAAACTGTGAGTATGAAAACAGGTTTAAACACATAAGTTATGCTGCTAGTTTCAGGATTCCGGAGACCAAGATGTCGTTTGTTGATGGAGAACCTCTTCCTTGGAAGTCTGATGATGGGAAGAATTCATCACCACCGAAGGAGTAATTCATCATCGGTATTGGCATCCCCTTGGTTTGTTCCAAGCTTGGGGGAGTGCCGCGGTATCACATCATCACTATCTTTTACCTTTTTATTATCAAGTAGTGTCATATCATGAGTAGGGAAGTTATTATATAAGATAGTTTGCAGTATGGGAGTATCTCTCTTTAGTTGGTTATCTATGTATCCCTTGGTGTGAGTTATCGTTATGGAATATTAATGAGAAGTTTTATCATTTACATATTGCACATCTTATTTTAGTTTGCAATCTCTATTATGTGGTTGATCTTGTTGTTAGTATTGGTATCACTTTGGGAGCATTGAGTAAATCTATTTGGTTTTGGCAAACTTAGCATTGGTCAATAGCAACAACACTTTGAGTTTTAAGTAGATAAGGAATACATGTAGATATGTTAGTTCATTATACTTCTTTCTTGATTAACTATGAGCTTGGTATTCTGAAGTTAAAATTGTTTGTGCTTACAAGGAAGATGCAATATTGTTTCTATCACATGTATATTTGTTTGTTTCCTTCAACTCTTATGCTTGCTAATCAACCTTGCTAGCCAAAGACCTTTACTGAGAGGGAATGCTTCTCGTGCATCCAAACCTTTAAACCAAAACCCATGCCATTTGTGTCCACCATACCTACCTACCACATGGTATTTTTCTGCCATTCCAAGTAAATACTTCATGTGCTACCTTTGAACAATTCAAAATTTATCATCCCTTATTTGTGTCAATGTTTTATAGCTCATGAGGAAGTATGTGGTGTTTTATCTTTCAATCTTGTTGGGCAACTTTCACCAATGGACTAGTGGCTTCATCCACTTATCCAATAACTTTTCAAAAAGAGCTGGCAATGGGGTTCCCAGTCCCAAATTAATTAACTTTCATAATTTTACAAATAGACACTCCTCCATGGTATGTGATTGTTGGGCGGCACCCGAGGATTCGGTTAGCCATGGCTTGAGAAACCAAAGGTGGGGAGGAGTGATGGCGTGTATTTCACACGTTCGTTGGGCAACCCCAAGAGGAAGGTATGATGCGCACAGCAGCAAGTTTTCCCTCAGAAAGAAACCAAGGTTTATCGAACCAGGAGGAGCCAAGAAGCACGTTGAAGGTTGATGGCGGCGGGATGTAGTGCGGCGCAACACCGGAGATTCCGGCGCCAACGTGGAACCCGCACAACACAACCAAAGTACTTTGCCCCAACGAAACAGTGAGGTTGTCAATCTCACCGGCTTGTCTGTAACAAAGGATTAACCGTATTGTGTGGAAGATGATTGTTTGCAGAGAAAATAGTAAAAACAAGTATTGCGAGCAGATTTGTATTTCAAGTATTAAAGAATGGACCGGGGTCCACAGTTCACTAGAGGTGTCTCTCCCATAAGATAAAAGCATGTTGGGTGAACAAATTACAGTCGGGCAATTGACAAATAGAGAGAGCATAACAATGCACATACATGACATGATAAGTATAGTGAGATTTAATTGGGCATTACGACAAAGTACATAGACCGCCATCCAACCGCATCTATGCCTAAAAAGTCCACCTTCGGGTTATCATCCGAACCCCCTCCAGTATTAAGTTGCTAACAACGGACAATTGCATTAAGTATGGTGCGTAATGTAATCAACAACTACATCCTCGGACATAGCGCCAATGTTTTATCCCTAGTGGCAACAAGCACAACACAACCTTAGAACTTTCCGTCACCTGTCCCGGTGTCAATGCGAGGCATGAACCCACTATCGAGCATAAGTACTCCCTCTTGAAGTTAAAAGTAAAAACTTGGCCGGAGCCTCTACTAGAAACGGAGAGCATGCAAGATCATAAACAACACATGTATAATAACTTGATAATTAACATGACATAGTATTCTCTATCCATCGGATCCCGACAAACACAACATATAGAATTACGGATAGATGATCTTGATCATGTTAGGCAGCTCACAAGATCTAACAATGAAGCACAATGAGGAGAAGACAACCATCTAGCTACCGCTATGGACCCATAGTCCAGGGGTAGACTACTCACACATCACACCGGAGGCGACCATGGCGGCGTAGAGTCCTCCGGGAGATGATTCCCCTCTCCGGCAGGGTGCCGGAGGCGATCTCCTGGATCCCCGAGATGGGATCGGCGGCGACGGCGTCTCGGTAAGGTTTTCCGTATTGTGGCTCTCGGTACCGGGGGTTTCGTCACGGAGGCTTTAAGTAGGCGGAAGGGCAAGTCAAGAGGCGGCACGGGGGCCCACACCATAGGCCGGCGCGGCCGGGGGTGGGGCCGCGCC
Source organism: Lolium rigidum (assembly GCF_022539505.1). Lineage (NCBI taxonomy): Eukaryota > Viridiplantae > Streptophyta > Magnoliopsida > Poales > Poaceae > Lolium > Lolium rigidum. The sequence goes on from NC_061511.1 coordinate 114,655,211, forward strand.
GCCCTAGGGTTTGGCCACCCCGTGGCCCCTCTTCGTCTCGTCTTCGGACTTCGGAAGCTTCGTGGAAAAATAGGCCCCCGGGCTTTGATTTTGTCCAATTCCGAGAATATTTCGTTACTAGGATTTCTGAAACCAAAAACAGCGAGAAAACAACAAGCGGCACTTCGGCATCTTGTTAATAGGTTAGTTCCAGAAAATGCACGAATATGACATAAAGTGTGCATAAAACATGTAGGTATCATCAATAATATGGCATAGAACATAAGAAATTATCGATACGTCGGAGACGTATCAAGGAGTGTCATCTAAATAAAACTAAAATAAAAAGACACTCCTTCATGGTATGAGATTGCTGGCAGGCACCCGAGGATTCGGTTAGCCATGGTTTGTGAAAGCAAAGGTTGGAAGGAGTGTCAACCAAAAATAAAACTTTATGGGAGCCGCTCTTTGAGAGTTTGTCTGGCAAGGGGGTTAGAGTACCCGCTACCAGTCGTTGACAACAACAAACACCTCTCAAAATTTTACTTTTATGCTCTCTATATGATTTCAAAACTTGAAAAACTCTAGCACATGATTTAATCCCTGCTTCCCTCTGCGAAGGGCCTATCTTTTATTTTTATGTTGAGTCAGTAAACCTATTTCCCTCCATCTTAAGCAAGCATTTGAGTTGTTGTGATCAAACCAATTATATTGTGATCTACTTAATCATGCCTTTTATTCTTCCTTGTTTAAGTACGAGTTTTATCCGAATGAATATAGCTTTGAGAGTTATCAATGATTATGAGGAGATTATTATGATTCAGTATGCAAGCTGTGCTATATAAGCTTTAATATAAGAGCGCTTCTCGGCGAATAAGGATAATATATTAATTGTTCTTTGACCAAGAACAAAGTTTGCCATCACCAACTATGATTACCTATGCACCTTTATTTGTGATTTCCTTTTACTTGCTTCAAGTTGAATTGTATGAGGAAGTTGTTCACTAGAATGTCTTGTGTGAATTGATATGATGCTTCTTGTCCGTATTTTATTTATCGACTCTTCACTCCATAAACATGTGGTCTTGTTTACCGAGTTCAGTTTCGCTTGGGGACAAGCGAAGTCTAAGCTTGGGGGAGTTGATACGTCCATTTTGCATCACTATTTTATATCATAATTTCATCGTTATTCATTGATATATTTTATTTAGAGATGATACTTATGTTATTTCATCTATTTTGCATGTTTCATGATTATTGGAGGATCGCGCACCGGAGTCAGGATTCTGCTGGAAAAAGCGCCGTCAGAATGCAATATTTTGGAAGATCAACAATTGACGGAAATTATATTAAAAATCCTATTTTTTCCAGAAGACGAAGGGAGCCAGAAGGGGGAGCCGAGGAGGGCCACCATGGGCCCACCTCATAGGCCGGCGCGGGCCAAGGCCTGGCCGCGCCGCCTTGTGAGGAGGGGGCCCACGACCCCCTCTGGCCTCCTCTCCTTCGCGTACTTCTTCGTCCCGAAAACCTAAGCTCCAGAGGATAGTCGCGAAGAGTCACAACCGCCTCTGCGGGGCGGAAAAACACCAGAGAGAAAAGAGCTCTCCGGCGGGCAGGAATCCGCCGGGGAAATTCCCTCCCGGAGGGGGAAATCGATGCCATCGTCACCGTCATCGAGCTGGACATCATCTCCACCACCATCACCATCATCTTCATCATCATCACCGCCATCTCCACCCCTGCACCTCATCAGCGCTGTAACGATTTGGGTTGGATCTTGATTGTTTGATAGGGGAAACTCTCCCGGTGTTGATTTCTACTTGTTATTGATGCTATTGAGTGAAACCATTGAACCAAGGTTTATGTTCAGATTGTTATTCATCATCATATCACCTCTGATCATGTTCCATATGATGTCTCGTGAGTAGTTCGTTTAGTTCTTGAGGACATGGGTGAAGTCTAAATGTTAGTAGTGAATTATGGTTGAGTAATATTCAATGTTATGATATTTAAGTTGTGGTGTTATTCTTCTAGTGGTGTCATGTGAACGTCGACTACATGACACTTCACCTTTATGGGCCTAGGGGAATACATCTTGTACTCGTTTGCCAATTGCGGGGTTGCCGGAGTGACAGAAACCTAAACCCCCGTTGGTATATCGATGCAGGAGGGATAGCGAGGATCTCGCAGTTTAAGGCTCGTGGTTAGATTTATCTTGATTACTTTCTTGTATTTGCGGATGCTTGCAAGGGGTATAATCACAAGTATGTATTAGTCCTAGGAAGGGCGGTGCATTAGCATAGGTTCACCCACACAACACTTATCAAAACAATGAAGATTAATCAGCTGTATGAAGCGAAAGCACTAGACTAAATTCTCGTGTGTCCTCAAGAACGTTTGGTCATTATAAGTAAACAAACCGGCTTGTGCTTTGTTCTAAAAAGGATTGGGCCACTCGCTGCAATTATTTCTCTCGCATTTTACTTACTCGTACTTTATTCATCTGCTATATCAAAACCCCCTGAATACTTGTCTGTCAGCATTTACAGTGAATCCTTCATCGAAACTGCTTGTCAACACCTTCTGCTCCTCGTTGGGTTCGACACTCTTATTTATCGAAATTACTACGATACACCCCCTATACTTGTGGGTCATCAAACACCGAGTGGGAGAGATCAAAGATCTCCGCGCAGGACATCAACCTGCTGAAAAAGCTTGGAATAAGCAAGAAGCAGGACGCGCTGCGCTTCCCCAGCGAGGAGAGCTACCCGACGCCTCCCATTGAGTATCGGGTTAGTTTTGTCGACCACCTTATCCGTGGTCTCTCTGCACCCATCCACGATTTTCTGCGTGGTTTGCTCTTTGTTTACGGGTTGCAACTTCATCATCTTACTCCCAATTCCATCCTCCACATCTCTATTTTCATCACGCTTTGTGAGTCTTTCCTTGGAGTCCAACCTAACTGGGCTCTATGGAAACACATCTTTCTTCTCCGCCGTAATGGCTCCCCCAACGTCGCCTATAACATAGGCGGTGTTGTTATCTACATCCGCCCTGATGTCGAGTATTTTGACGTCAAATTCCTTGACTCTGTTCAAGGGTGGCGCAAAAATGGTTGTATGTCCACGAGGAATGCATCGACTCACTGGAACACAACATTCCTCCTTTCAACGGCAACGAAAAAGTCTTTCACCGCCGCTCCTGGGATGCAGAGGCTAGCGACGAAGAAAAATCGGCGACAGAGGCGCTGATGACACGCATCCACGAGCTTCAGAATACCCGCGGACAAGAATTGTCAGGTATCCAAATCACGGCGTATTTCCTTAGGATTAGGGTGCAGCCTCTGCAGGCTCGCAAAAACCCCCTCTGGATGTATGCTTGCGACAAGGATGTGGATCGCCTGTCGGTAGATTTATCGGTCAAGGACTTAGAAAAACTTGTCCAAAAAATCTCCTCGCTCAGCAAGAAATACCCTGTCCCATCGTCTTGCCGCGTGAAACCATATAGCGCCACTCATGCGCTCCCCCAGGTAATCTATCTTTATCGTTTTCTTGTTCGTTCTTCAATTTTTCTGGCTGTTATTTCTTCGACTGCTGTTAATTGATACAATCTCCTGTCGACATATTACTATTTTGTCCAGAACCATAAACATACGTCGCCTCTTCCTCCTCTTCCCGAAAATGGAGATGTCGAAGAGCGCGCAGTCATCTCCGAGGACACCCAGGTTCCTTCTCAACCTGCGAGCGAAGTCGCGGCTTCTCATAAACCCGCGGCTTCCTCTGAAAAAGAAATTGACACTGAAGCTACCGAGTCTTCTCGTTCACTCCCTTCGGCTGCTTTCCCGAAGAATAAGAGGAAAAGGGATGAGCTTGAAGATTCCGGCACTTCCAAAGCAGGGGAATCTCCTGTCCAGGAGACTTCTCCCGAAAAGGAGAAAAAATCCTTCAACCCCTACGAGGATGCTCTTGTTAGCTCGTAAGTTTTACTTCGCCTTGTATTTTCTGTACTATATTGCTTTTTCTGTGTCTTCTTGTACTATCTTTCGTCACGATAGCGGCGACGAGGAAGAAGAGCCCGTTGTCAATGTGACTGCTCTCACGAGCACGTCGCATACTCTGGTTCTGTCCGAAACTCGCCGTGCTACCGAAGAAAACTCTCCCCCTCGGCGAGATATAGGGGACTTGACTCCTCCCGGCAGCCCCCGAGCGTCTTCGCCAAAGAGAGCAAGGACTGATCCTGTCGAAGGATCAAACCTTCTGCCCGGGAGTTCGTCGACTTCCGCTCTGGATGATGTAAGTATATTTTACCACTTACTTTTACTGCTGTCAAACTTCTCTTCCGCTGACTTTCTTATCCGACTTTGTTTTCTCAGCCTCTAATGCAACAATTTATTCGTCATGGTACTCAATTTATTGGGTACCGCGACCATGCGAATAGTTTGAAAGGTACTTCTCTTCGCTCTTTCTTGTTGAATAATTCTTCCTTCATAACTTTCTTATGACTGTATTGCTATGTTTTACCACAGGCTCTCGCCAAAGCCAACAAGCGCGCCGATGATCTTGCTCTCGAGCTGGCTAAGAGAGAAAAAGCACGAGAAAAAGTGGAGCTTGAATCTAATTCAGTTGAGAGTCTTCGAAAGAGACTCCATGACGTTGAAAATGCTTTAAGTGAACGCACAGCTCAACAACTTGCTCGCGAAGCTGCTGTCGCCGCACGCCTGGAGTCGCAGAACCGATGTTTTTTCAGTAAGTATCACCCACTTTCTTCGAGTTACCTTCAGCAGTACTTTTATGTATATTTGTTAATAACCCGAAACTTTTTTCCAGCAGGGAAAACCAGCCAGGAATATGGGCTTGAAAAGCCAGAAGTTGACCGTCTCCTTGACGCTCTTTCTCTCCTCAAATTATATGGAGATGAAGTGCGCCAAAGCATTCCTGATGCCAGAGCGGCGTTTTCTCGGCTCTTCCCCTACTTCTTCCTGAAGACTGACGAGCCCAACACTTTTGTTGCGCTTGCCAAGCGCTTCATCCCGAAGGAAGATCTTGGGCTGGCTCTTCGACAAGAGAACCTGAAGATTGGCGTTGAAGGCACCATTGCTTTGGTTGCCGAGAGCCAACATCACGTTGATTGGGCCAAAGTTGGTGATGCGAGGAGTATGGAGACGGAGAAATGGCAATCTTTGATCAAGGCCGCCAAGCCTAGCTCGAAGAAAATCCTTGCCTTCCTCGGATACAAACCAACACCTTCCTCCAGTTCCGCCAAGCCGGAGGTCAAGTAGATCGCCCTGCCTATCTTTTTTCTTCTTTTTCTCTTTTGACGACTGTCGCCATAGGTGTAGTTTGCGACAGCGTATTGTTGGTTCACTAGGATCCAACCTTTTGCAAGAACCATGTAAATATACTGAAAATCAATGGAAGTCTATTTTTATGTGATGATTGATGTCAAAATTCTCTTTTTCCAGTTGGTATTTGACAACTATACTTCGACTCCTCCTCCTTCCGGCGCTTTGCCCACTTCCTCTTGTTCAAAGAAAATATCAGCTGATGTCGAGTTCAATGAAGATTCTTCGGGTATGGGTTTAGCACATGACCTAAAAGAACTCCGCCAACAGCTTCAGTCAATGAAGAAACAAGCACTCTTGATAATGGAACAGTCTCGAAAGTCGTCGGAGAAGGAGAAAATTGCGCTACAGCAGGCTCAGGAAGCTATAGCGTCAAAAGAAGCTGCAGTCGCTGAAGCCACGCAAGCTACCTCCCGAGAGAACTTTATGCTTGAGTTGATGACTGAAGCAAGCTTAGAAATGGCAGGTATATTCCTTAAGCTGAACCTTCCTCTCGTCTTTGTCTATTTTCTGGGTCTAACTGATGTACTGTCGCCAAATAGGTCCCTTTCTGGATGCTGATGCCGAAGATCAACGAGTTGACACAAGGTCAAATTTCCTTGTTAATTTGGCACTAGACCATGGCTCCCTTTTTTGGGCTACACCTGAGCGCACCCGACAAATCGTCAGGTTTCAGGACCGCTCATGCCAAGTTCGTGAGTTCCTTGAATTTTGCACCAAAACTCTATCCATGGTTTACAACTCCATGTTTCCTCGAAACGTCCAGCCTAAGACCCTTCCTGAGCTGATGGAGAAGCATAATAAGGGCAAACCTGGCACCGGCTACTAGCTAAGCTCTTACAAAGCCATGGATTATGTGCGAGTCTTACAAAGCCATGGATTCTGTGCGAGCCATGGTGGTTGAAACTGTTCATACCAAGCTGAGGCGATGACGAAGGGGTGTCGATAAAATTGATGCAGTGGTTACCCCAGTAGCTGAAGAGATAATTAGTGACCTTCTTCGGATGGATGCCGACTTTTTTGCAGATGGCCATTACGCCGATTTTCTGGGCGCCTCTGCCGAAGAAGATAGACTAAACATTGACGATATATTAGGTTGCCACTAGATTTATTTCTTCGGTAGATAACTTATTTTTTCGAAAGAATTTGTTACTTGCTGTATATATATATTGTAAGACAAAGGATGTGTATTTTTCTTTTCTCTAGCCCCCGAGTGTTTCGGTGGCTAATGTCTATATTTTTATGTGTGTTTGCGAGGTTTTTGAAACCAAGGCAAATAAATTTTATTGAGTGTATATTGTATTTGCGGGTATGAGCCCTCGAGCCTGCCGAAGAAAAAGATGTATATATCTAGTATCTTTATTATATTGCAGCACCTCGAGTCCGCCTCATTAAAAACCATCCAGCCCCACTCGGTGCCCTGAAAGGAAAAGAGTGCGTCTGAAAACTGGCGGGCGTTTCAGTACATTGTATGTTTACATATATATCTTGACTTAAGCGTAAAAACGCCTGAGTTGCGCCACGTTCCAGGGATTGGGCTCGACAATCCCTGTCTTCTTGTCTTTTATCCTGTATGCTCCTCCTTCGATGACCTCGGTGACGATGTAAGGGCCTAGCCACGGCGAATCGAGCTTTTCATGGCTGTTTTGCGTGAGCCGAAGAACTAAGTCGCCCACCTGGAAAGATCTTGGCCGCAATCGTCGACTGTGGTAGTTTTTCATATCTTGCTGATATTTGGCGACTCTAGATAGTACTTCATCTCGAGCTTCGTCAAGTGCATCCATATCATCTTCCTGTGCCTTTTTTGAGATTTATTCATTGAATTCCACCACTCTCAGGGAATTATGCTCTATTTCTGTCGGCATCACTGCTTCAGCTCCATGAACCAAAAAGAACGGGGTTTCCTGCGTTGCTGTGTTGGGCGCTGTTCGTATACTCCATAGCATGCTAGGTAATTCCTCTGGTCACGTGTGCCGAGCTTTTTCCAATGGTCCTAACAGGCGCTTCTTGATGCCGCTGCAGATGACGCTGTTTGCCTTCTCGACTTGACCGTTGGTTTGCGGGTGCGCAACTGACGCAAAATGCATCTTAATTCCTACTTCCGCACAATAAGCCTTGAATTCCTTGGATGTGAAATTGCTACCATTGTCTGTGACGATGCTATGAGGGACTCCAAACCGAAAAACGATGCTCTTGACGAATTTGATCGCTGATGCTGCATCTGGCGAATTTATTGGTTTTGCCTCAACCCACTTGGTAAACTTGTCGACAGCCACAAGCATATACTCGTATCCTCCTGGGCATGCCTTGTGCAATTTTCCCACCATATCAAGACCCCATTGGGCAAAAGGCCACGACAAAGGTATATGCATCAGTTCTGCTGCCGGAGAATGAGGTTTTGCGGCAAACCTTTGAAACGCATCGCAGGTGCGCACTATATTTTTTGCATCCTCAATGGCTGTTAGCCAATAAAACCCTGCTCTGAAAACCTTGGCCGCAATAACTCGACTGCTCGCGTGGTGTCCGCATACCCCTTCGTGCACATCTTTTAAAAGCTCTCGACCTTCTTCAGGTGTGACGCATCTTTGCAAGACTCCCGATATACTTTTTTTGTACAGCTCTCCTTTAACCACAGTGAAAGCTTTTGATCGTCGAATAACTCGCCTTGCTTCTACTGGATCGTCAGGTATTTGCTGTCTTGAAATATATGGAATATAAGCTTGCATCCATGGTACTTCTACGACCAACACCTCATGTGATTCTTCCTCATCGCCAGGTGCTCCTGCCTCAAGGGCTGCCGAAGCCCCCGAGCCTTTTTCGACCTTTTCTTTCTTCTTTGGATGTTTTCTTGCCTTAGTTGATGTTTCGCTTATCTCTTCCCAAAATACTCCAGGTGGTACTGCTAGACACTGCGACCCGATGTTTGCCAGAACGTCGGCTTCATCGTTGTTGAGCCTACTAACATGATTTACCTCACACCCGTCGAAAAGCTTCTTGAGTTCATTGTATAACTCTTTATATGCTATCATGCTATCATTGACTGTGTCACATTGATTCATCACTTGTTGAGCCACCAACTGGGAATCGCCGTATATTTTTAATCGGGTCGCACCACTGGCCTTCGCCATCTTCATCCCGTGTATCAACGCCTCGTACTCTGCCTCATTGTAAGATGTGTTGGGAAACGTCATCCGTAGTACATACTTTAACTTATCGCCTTGGGGTGAAACCAGTATCACACCTACTCCCGCTCCTTCTAACCTCTTGGACCCGTCGAAGTTCATGGTCCAGGTTCTCGATAAATGAGGAGGTCCCGTGCTTTGCAGTTCCATCCACTCTGCTACGAAGTCTGGTAAGATTTGCGACTTGATCGCTTTTCTTTTTTCGTATGTGATGTCCCGAGGGGAAAGCTCTATTCCCCAAAGGGAGACACGACCCGTAGCTTCCGGGTTATTCAGTATATTTGACAGTGGTGCCTCGTTGACCACTATTATCGGATGTGCCGAAAAATAGTGTCGTAACTTTCTTGCTGTTGTAAATACTCCGTATGCTAGCTTTTGATAATGCGGGTACCTTTGTTTCGAAGGCGATAAAACTTCGCTGATGAAATATACCGGCCTCTGTACTCCATGAAGCTTCCCTTCTTCCTCTCGCTCAACCACGAGTGCTGTGCTGACCACCTGAGGTGTGGCCGCAATGTATAACAGGAGAGGTTCCTTTTCCTTGGGTGCCACCAGTATTGGCGGTGTCGAGATTGTGCGCTTGAGATCCTCGAAAGCTTTATCCGCCTCTTCATTCCACTCGAACTTTTCTCCTTGCTTGATCAAAGCGTAAAATGGCAACGCCCTTTCGCCTAGCCTGGCGACGAATCTGCTCAAAGCTGCGACTCGTCCAGTTAACTGTTGTATCTCTTTTAACTTTGTTGGCTTCCGCATCGTCACGATAGCTTGAATTTTCTCCGGGTTAGCCTCGATTCCTCGTGCTGATACCAGGAACCCGAGAAGTTCTCCTGCCGGGACGCCGAAAGAACATTTTGTCGGGTTTAGCTTGAGACAGAATTTGTCGAGATTGTCAAAAGTTTCTCTGAGATCATCGATCAATGTTGATCCTTCCTTTGTTGTTATGACGACATCGTCGATGTATACTTGGACGTTCTTGCCAATCTGCGTGGCCAAACACTTCTGCATCATCCGCTGGTATGTTGCACCCGCGTTTTTCAACCCGAAAGGCATTGTTCTGTAGAAAAACACGCCGTAAGGGGTGATGAAAGATGTTTTGACTTCATCCTCTTCCTTCAGCCGAATTTGGTTGTAACCAGAATATGCGTCCAAGAAGGAAAGACGTTCGCAACCTGTCGTGGAGTCGATGATTTGATCGATCCTCGGGAGGGGAAAGTGATCCTTTTGACAATGTTTGTTTAGACACGTGAAGTCGACGCACATGCGAAGGACCTCTGTGTTTTTCTTCGGGACCAGCACTGGGTTTGCTACCCAGGTGGCTTCTGTGTGTATCTCTTTAATGAACCCAGCTTCTCTGAGTCGATTGATTTCTGACAGCATAGCTTTGCGGTTTGGTTCCGAAAAACGCCGCAAGGGTTGTCTGATTGGCCTAGCCAATGGATCTAAGTTTAAGGGGTGCTCGGCAAGTTCCCTGGGTACTCCTGGCATGTTAGCTGGACACCATGCGAAGATTTCCCAGCGCTCACGGAGGAACTCGACGAGCGTGCTTTCCTATGCGAGGTCCATGTTGGTGGCGATAGCTGTCGTCTTTTTGGGATCTGTCGGGTGTATCTGCACTTCCTTCGAGTTCTTGGTAGTATCGAAGGTTGGTTCCTTGAGCGGCCTCCCGACGTCTGGCAACACGTCGTAATCTGTTGTCAGCTTTGACGCCATATACTCTGCTTGCATCCCGAAAGTTTCTGACAGTCGATGAAAATCCTTGTCACACTTATCTGCTAGCGCAAAACTTCCCTTCACCGTGATTGGTCCCTTAGGTCCAGGTAGCCTCCACAACAAGTACGTGTAGTGGGGTACTGCCATGAATCTCGCATACGCGGGTCGTCCCAATAAAGCATGGTACTGCGATGGGAAATCTACGACCTCGAATTCCAGCCTTTCGATTCTGTAATTCTCTCGGGTCCCGAACTGAACGTCGAGATTGATCTTCCCCAAAGGATAACTTGGCTTGTCTGGTGTAATACCATGGAAACGCGTGTCCGTTGGTTTTAAATTCGCAAGGGATATGTTCATCTTCCTCAATGTATCTGCGTACATAAGGTTTAGACTGCTGCCGCCATCTATAAAGACTCTCGATACGTCGAACCCTGCGATTACTGCAGGTAGGATTAAGGCTGATTGCCCTGGTCGAGGAACTTGCTGCGGGTGATCCGCTATGGTGAAACCAATGTCCTGTCCCGACCAGTTTAGGTACTCTATTGTAGGTGGCGGCATCTTCTCTGCCATAAAAACTTGTCGCGAGATCACTTTCTGAGCTCTATTGGATGGCCTAGCCTTTTGAATCATTGAGACCGCGCCGTTGGTGTCGATATACGGAGGCGGGTGAGGTGTTGCCGCTATTCTGAGCTGGTGCCGATTTTCGTCCGTAATTGCGGGAGGAGGCGGAAGGTGGACCTCACTCCTTCGTCCCTGAGGGTATCTATTTGCTGCCTTTGCATTGGCATGCCCTGCAAATCTGTTTAACGCCTGAAAAGTTCGGCAATCTTTCTGCAAATGTCCTGACTGCCTCTTTCCATTGTTGTCGAGGTAAAGTGCATTTGGCATGGCCCGTTCGTCATATCTTCGGGAGATATGTATGGCCTCTGGAACGTTGGACCATTATTTTGCCTGTTTTGGCGGGGACCATCCCGCTGCTCACCGCTCTTTTGATAATCATATCGATTGTTTCCTTCATTATTTCCATGGAAGCCTGCCGATATTTGGCCGGGACCGTTGTGATCTGAATACTGGCGAGGAAAACTTCGTCTATTTTGGAAGTTTCTATTGCGATCCTCTTTTGACGACCTGTGTCGCTTGTTGTTCACAGCATCTTCTCCATCTGCCCAACGATTAGCTATCTCCATGAGTGCTGCTATCGTTTTTGGATTAGTCCTTCCTAGGTCCTCGATGAAGTCCTTCCTTCGGATCCCAGCGACAAAGGCATCTATCGCTCTCTCGTCAGATATATTTTCTGCTGAGTTTTTGATAATATTCCACCTCTGTATGTACGCTCTCATCGACTTGTCATACTTCTGTCGACAAGCTCTCAACTCCTCTATTGATGCGGGTTTATTGCATGTGGACAAGAAATTTTTTACGAACAGATCCTCAAAGGTTTCCCAACTATCGATAGATCCCGGTGGTATCTTCTTAATCCATGATCGAGCTGCGCCACTTAGGTGCACCTGAATGCTTTGCATAGCTATTGCCTTAGTTCCACCTGTCAACTTTACTGTCTCCAGGTAATCGACCAACCAATCCTCGGGATCTTGCGATCCGTCGAACTTTTTATAACTCTCAGGCAACTTGAAATCTGACGGTACTCGCGTTTTGCGGACTCGTCGAGTGAAACAAGGGAGTCCACACAGATCTTTGTCATCTACTTCAGGTGATTGCCGACGTTCTCTCCTTTCTTGTCGCGCCCTGTCAACCCGTGTCTGTGCCACTGTATCTCTATCCGACGTTCTTGGGGGTGGTTGGACTGCCCCTGTAGGTCGTGGACTATTTTGTCTTGCGGTACCTTCGGGAGGTGTGCTTGTACTTGCAAACGCAGTCCCCATAACTCCTACTCCTGCCAATGCCATGTTATACAATGCCTCTCGTGGATCTCCCGCAGGTGTCCTGTTCGCCAATATGAAGGCCTGTGTCGCCATATATCCTGCTTCGGAGTCTTTGGGATAATGTTCCCTCTTGTGTCGATTGACATGAAAGACATGTCGAGGTTCTGGATCAATTTCTCCCTGTCAGCCTCAGGTATATTTTGCAGCCGAGATCTTGCTCTGTTTCGAGCTGCTCTGTGATTATCTCCGGAAGTCCCTGACTGCTGGCTCAACTCTGCCCTTCGCCTGCTTGACGCGGAAGCCGCGGCTTGCCTTTTATCCAGCTCAATTTTCTGTTTTTCAAGCTCCCGCCTAGTACGGGCGAGTCTATATTGGTATGCTTGTAACTCTTGAGCTGTCGCCGTTACAGTGATTGGCTCTGTGCCATCGATGGCTCTTGCAACTCTGTCCCACACTGTTTGCGGGAATTGCACCATCTCCCGTGTGTTAGGTCCAATATATTTGGTTCCCAAACCTCGCATAAGATCCGCAGGGTCGACATATGGATTCCCTGCGTCATCGAATTTCTCTGACGTCTCCTCCTGTGTGCGACTTGTATCCCCTATTGCATATATTTGATGATATTTTGAACTGTGATCTTTGTCGGGATTGGTGACACCATCATATAGATCGGTGAAGACCTCTTGATGACCCACAAGTATAGGGGGTGTATCGTAGTACTTTCGATAAATAAGAGTGTCGAACCCAACGAGGAGCAGAAGGTGTTGACAAGCAGTTCCGATGAAGGATTCTCTGTAAATGCTCACAGACAAGTATTCAGGGGGTTTTGATATAGCAGATAAATAAAGTACAAGTAAATAAAATACGAGAGAAATAATTGCAGCGAGAGGCCCAATCCTTTTTAGCACAAAGGATAAGCCGGTTTGTTTACTTATAATGACCAAACGTTCTTGAGGACACACGGGAATTTAGTCTAGTGCTTTCGCTTCATATATATAGCCGATGAATCTTCATTGTTTTGATAAGTGTTGTGTGGGTGAACCTATGCTAATGCACCGCCCTTCCTAGGACTAATACATACTTGTTATTATACCCCTTGCAAGCATCCGCAACTACAAGAAAGTAATTAAGATAAATCTAACCACAGCCTTAAACTCTGAGATCCTGCTATCCCTCCTGCATCGATATACCAACGGGGGTTCGAGGTTTCGTCACTCCGGCAACCCCGCAATTGGCAAACGAATACAAGATGTATTCCCCTAGGCCCATAAAGGTGAAGTATCATGTAGTCGACGTTCACATGACACCACTAGAAGAATAACACCACAACTTAAATATCATAACATTGAATATTACCCAACATAATTCACTACTAACATTTAGACTTCACCCATGTCCTCAAGAACTAAACGAACTACTCACGAGACATCATATGGAACATGATCAGAGGTGATATGATGATGAATAACAATCTGAACATAAACCTTGGTTCAATGGTTTCACTCAATAGCATCAATAACAAGGAGTAATCAATACCGGGAGAGTTTCCCCTATCAAACAATCAAGATTCAACCCTAGATGTTACAGCGGTGACGAGGTGCAGCGGTGGAGATGGCGGTGATGATGATGGAGATGATGGTGATGATTATCCCAATGATGTCCAGCTCGATGACGGTGACGATGGCGTCGATTTCCCCCTCCGGGAGGGAATTTCCCCGGCGGATTCCTTCCCGCCGGAGAGCTCTTTTCTCTCTGGTGTTTTCTGCCCGGCAGAGGCGGCTGTGTCTCTTCGCGACTATATCCCGGAGCTTAGGTTTTCGGGACGAAGAAGTACGCGAAGGAGAGGAGGCCAGAAGGGGCTGTGGGCCCCCTACCCACAAGGCGGCGCGGCCAGGCCTGGGCCCGCGCCGGCCTATGGGGGGGCCCATCGCGGCCCTCCTCGGCTCCTCCTTCTGGCTGTCTCCGTCTTCTGGAAAAATAAGATTTTCCGTGTAATTTCCGTCAATTGCTGATCTTCCGAAATATTTCATTCTGACGGTGCTTTTTCCAGCAGAATCCTGACTCCGGTGCGCGATCCTCCAATAATCATGAAACATGCAAAATAGATGAAATAACATAAGTATCATCTCTAAATATGAAATATATCAATGAATAACAGTAGATTATGATATAAAATAGTGATGCAAAATGGACGTATCAACTCCCCCAAGCTTAGACTTCGCTTGTCCCCAAGCGAAACTGAACTCGATAAACAAGACCACATGTTTATGGAGTGAAGAGTCGATAAATAAAATACGGACAAGAAGCATCATATTAATTCACACAAGACATTCTAGTGAACAACTTCCCAATATGATTCAACTTGAAAAAAGTAAAAGGAAATCACAAATAAAGGTGCATAGGAAATCATAATTGGTGATGGCAAACTTCGTTCTTGGTCAGAGAACATTTAACAGATTGTACTTATTTATCGAGCAGCGCTCTTATATTAAAGCTTATAGCAAATTTGCATACTCAATCATGATAATCTTCAAAGCTATATTCATTCAGATAAAACTTGTACTGAACAAGGAAGAATAAAAGGCATGATTAAGTAGATCACAATATAGATGGTTGGATCACAACAACTCAATTGCTTGCTCAAGATGGAGGGAAATAGGTTTACTGACTCAACATAAAAGTAAAAGAATGGCCCTTCACAGAGGGAAGCAGAGATTAAATCATGTGCTAGAGCTTTTCAAGTTTTGAAATCATATAGAGAGCATAAAAGTAAAGTTTTGAGAGGTGTTTGTTGTTGTCAACGAATGATAGTGGGCACTCTAACTACCTTATCAACCAGACTTTCAAGAGCGGCTCCCATGAAAGACGTTATTTCTACCAACCAGGTAGATCATCCCTCTTCTCTTTTGTTTACACATGTATTTTAGTTTCGTTATTTATAGGTGACACTCCTCCCAACCTTTTCTTTCTCAAGCCATGGCTAACCGAATCCTCGGGTGCCTTCCAACATTCTCATTCCATGGAGGAGTGCTTTTTTGTAAAATTAGTTGCTTACTGATTGATCAGGGCAAAGCATGTGAAGAGAATTATTAATGCAAGTTAATTAATCGGGGCTGGGAACCCCATTGCCGGCTCTTTTTGCAAAATTATTGGATAAGCGGATGAAGCCACTAGTCCATTGTGAAAGTCTGTCAGAAGTAAATGACAAGATCGAAAGATAAAACACCACATACTTCCTCATGAGCTATAAAACATTGACACAAATAAGGGATGATAACTTTTGAATTGTTTAAAGGTAGCACATGAAGTATTTACTTGGAATGGCAGGAAATACCACATAGTAGGTAGTTATGGGGGACACTCATGGCATGGGTTTTGGTTTAAAGGTTTGGATGTACGAGAAGCATTCCCTCTCAGTACAGGTCTTTGGCTAGCAAGGTTGATTAGCAAGCATAAGAGTTGAGGGAAACAAACAAATATACATGTGATAGAAACAATCATGCATCTTACTTGTAAGTACAAACAATTTTAACTTCAGAATACCAAGCTCATAGTTAATCAAGAAAGAAATATAATGAACTAACATATCTACATGTATTTCCTCTTTTCTTCTTAAACTCAAAGTGTTGTTGCTATTGACCAATGCTAAGTTTGCCAAAACCAAATAGATTTACTTGATGCTCCCAAAGTGATATCAATACTAACAACAAGATCAATCACATAATAGAGATTGCAAACTAAAATAAGATGTGCAATATGTAAATGATAAAACTTCTCATTAATATTCCATAACGATAACTCACACCAAGGGATACATAGATAACCAACTAAAGAGAGATACTCCCATACTGCAAACTATCTTATATAATAACTTCCCTACTCATGATATGACACTACTTGATAGTAAAAAGGTAAAAGATAGTGATGATGTGATACCGCGGCACTCCCCCAAGCTTGGAACAAACCAAGGGGATCCCAATACCGATGATGAATTACTCCTTCGGTGATGATGGTGGTGGCCCGTTCCTGCGATCCTTAAAGATCTCCTTCAGCTTCAGCTTCTCAGTTTGGCAGTTCTGCACTAAGACTCGAAGAGATTCATTGTTATCTGAAAGTGGCGGTGGCGGCCTTGTGATAGGAATTGAGTAATATTCCAGCATTCTGCGAAGTCGGTTGTTCTCCTCAAGAAGTATCTCCACTTCCCTTCTCATCGCACGGTATTGATAACAAAATTCATCGGTAACCCGTAGTGCTTCCTCCACACACGGGAAAGAGTTGAGGCTAAGGGCAGGCGGTAGAGGTCCCTGCAAGTTATGAGAAAAAGAACGTCCAGTGTTAACCGATCCCACCAAGATTGGCTTACTCCCCATAGTTTGCCGCTTCCTTTTCATTGATGACGTCTCCTTCACTTCCTCCTTGAATTCTTCTTTCAATTCGAGGTCTTCAATATCTCCCTCCAAAGGCTCCTTGTCCTTGTTGTTGGAGACCATGGTGCTTCTAGACCAAAAACAGATCCTGGCAGAAAACAGCTCGAAACAAAACACGACGAGAAAACGATATACGGACCTCCAGGGGTCCGAGGGATTATATAGCAGTAATTTTCTCGACAGAAGGAAAGTACCAGGTCGAACAAGAGTCGGAGAGGGACAACGAGGCGCTGTCCTCATAGGGCGGCGCGGCCAGGCTGGGGCCCGCGCCGGCCTATGGGGGCACGCCCTCGTGCGTCTCCTCCTTTCCGTTTCGATCTCGTAATTTTTCATATTTTCGGAAAATAGCAAAAACATTATTCAGAAAGTTAAACGCGGACTTTACATTACCAGAACTGTTACCTATTCAAAGTCGAATTCTGCAGAACTGTCAATTTGACCTTTGATGAAAGCTTCCGGAGTCACCACTTGGATAACATCAACATCTTCATTATAAGAATCTCCAGAAATATAGTGCTTGAGTCTTTGTCCATTCACTACTTGTGTGGCATCACCTTGCAGAGAGCTACATTTAATTGCCCCTGAACGATACACCTCCACAATGACATATGGTCCTTCCCATTTTGAAAGCAATTTCCCTGCAAAGAATCTGAGACGAGACCGATACAATAGGACTTTATCTCCAACATTAAATTCTCTTTTGATAATTCTTCTATCATGCCATTTCTTAACTTTCTCTTTAAAGAGTTTAGCATTTTCATAAGCTTCACTTCTCCATTCATCTAGAGAACTCAATTGTAGCAATCTCTTCTTACCGGCAAGTTTGAAATCTTTATTAAGTTCCCTTACATCCCAATAAGCTTTGTGCTCTAGTTCTAAAGGTAAATGACAAGCTTTCCCATAAACCATTTTATAAGGTGACATACCCATGGGATTTTTATAAGCAGTTCTATAAGCCCATAGCGCTTCCTTTAATTTACTAGCCCAATTTTTTCTAGATTTATTAACAGTCTTTCCCAAAATAGATTTAATCTCTCTATTTGATAATTCTACTTGACGCTAGTTTGAGGATGATAAGCGGAAGCAATTCTATGATTAATACCATACTTAGCAAGAGTTTTTCTAAAACCTCCATGAATAAAATGAGAACCTCCATCAGTCATAATATATCTAGGAACTCCAAATCTAGGAAAAATAATATCTAAAAGCATTTTTAAAGAAGTCTCACCATCAGCACTTTTTGTGGGTATGGCTTCCACCCATTTAGTAACATAGTCAACAGCGACAAGTATATGAGTGTTACCTTCTGAAGAAGGGAAAGGACCCATGAAGTCAAATCCCCAACAATCGAATGGTTCAATAACAAGAGTATAATTCATAGGCATTTCATTGCGTCTGGAGATATTGTTAGCACCAGAATTTGACCGAGCCAGAGGTGGGCCGCGATCAAGATGGATTTGAAGAATATACATAGAAGGAATACGTGAATCGGCCTTTTATACCAAGTTGGGCTAAACTGCCCGTGTATCTGTAACATATTAGATCGCATCTTAGTTTAGAAGTTAGAGTTTTACCCGTGCACGGTTTAGTGCACGCCCACATTAGAAAGTCCCCTGGACTATAAATATGTATCTAGGGTTTATGGAATAAACAACAACCAACGTTCACCACAAACAAATCTCGGCGCATCGCCAACTCCTTCGTCTTGAGGGTTTCTACCGGTAAGCACCATGCTGCCTAGATCGCATCTTGCGATCTAGGCAGCGTAATGCCTATCCCCGTTGTTCATGCGTTGCTCGTGCTGAAGCCTTTTTGATGGCGAGCAACGTAGTTATCTTAGATATGTTAGGGTTAGCATTGTTCTTCGTATAATATGCTATCGTAGTGCGACCCTTGCATGTCTAGCCGCCCTTACACCTATCTTAGGTGTAGGGGCGGCACCCCGCTTGATCATGGTTTAGTAGATCCGATCCGTTACGGTTGCTCCTTGCTTCGCAAGGATTAGTTTAATATCTGCAATAGTTAGGCCCTACAAAGGGTTGGAGGATCCAGCGGCGTGTAGGGTGAAGTTCGCTAGCCCTAGAAAGGATGTTCCGAGGATCAACCTCGTGTTGGTTTTTAGGCCCTGTCTAGGATCGGCTTATGATCACCGTACGCGAGCGCGAGGCCCAATCGTGAGTAGGATGATCCGATTATGCGGTGAAAACCCTAATCGTCGTAGATCTCATCAGCTTTATCTTGATCAAGCAGGACCACCATATATTCGGACACCTTGTTCGAATCATGGGTGGATCGGCTCTTTGAGCCGATTCACGAGATAACCTCGAGAGCCGATCGAGGCTCGTATTTAATGTTTACGTGTGTGCCCCGCAGGAAACTAAGCGAGGCATCATCCAACACCTTCCCGACCGTGTATAGGTCAGGTGGCACGCCCTTGCGATAGCATCGGGTGTGTGACCGGGAGGCTTTGCGGGCCGTCGCTCTGAGGGACTGGGGCCAGCCGCAGCCCTAGTTGTTCCCGGCTCTACTGTGTTGCCCGTCGCTGCCCGCCGGTGGGTTTCTGACGTCAACACATTCTGGCACGCCCGGTGGGACTATCTTCAACATCCACCTCATCGCCATCTACATCCGAGATGGCGGAAAGCATTCCGGTCAAGTACGAGGACCTGCCTGATGAGCTCAAGAAGAAGCATGACGAGATCAAGGCAACCCTCGAAGCCGAACTCATCGGCTCTTTCCACAGAACCCGCTCCCATGGCGTCAGGTGGAAGGGGTTCTCACCTGAAGGCGCACTCGATGGAGTGGACCTATCCGCCCCGTCGAAGAACGCACCAGGTCGCTGCGTCGGGAGATCAACTACATGGTGGCTCATTCGCCGCACCGCCACTCGAAAGCCTCGTTGAACACCTTGGAGCGTGTCGCTCTGCGCGTGGTCCAGGAAATCATGAGCCACCGGTATTCTCCGTCGGGACCAGCTCTGGGGACTTTCACGGGAGAGATGCCACTCCAGTCCCATCCACCGCTGCCGTTCGCATGGGCAGCACCTGAAGTGCCGAACTCATCGGCATACGTCGTCTACAAAATTGGCGGTGATCCTAGTGACTGCCAATTCCTACCTGAGGCTCCCAAGGAGATCCCGCACGGATACGCGTGCGCATACATACCAGACGGCAGCACCTGGGCACTCTCGAACCAGGCTGCGACAGCAGGGGCCTCTGGAACAGCAGGAGGAACGTCGGGAGCAGATCTTGAGAAGCAAACGTGGCTAGCTAAGTACGCCACTCCGACGAACCTCCAGAGCCAAGCTCCTGCAGTTGGCTCAGAACTCGAAAAGCAAGCATGGCTGGCCAAGTATGCCACCCCTGCGAATCTTCAGGGCCCATCGCCTCCGGCCATCACTGCGGATGAGATTTGTACGATCCTAAAAGGCCAGTTCGGCATGATGCCGAAAAGGAGGGCAATCGGCTATACCAAGCCGTACCCCAACGAGTACGAATTGATTCCGCTACCACCCAAATATCGGCTCCCGGACTTCACAAAGTTTAGTGGATCAGATGGTTCCAGCTCCATCGAGCATGTGAGCCGATATTTGGCACAGCTGGGCACGATCTCAGCGTCAGACGAGCTGCGTGTGAGGTTCTTCGCACAGTCCCTCATAGGATCAGCTTTCGGATGGTACACATCATTGCCACCGAACTCCATCCGGACTTGGAAGCAATTGGAAGAGCAGTTCCATGAGCAATATCACTCAGAGGCTTCCGAGGCTGGCATTGCCGATCTAGCACAAGTACGACAGAAGCGCGGGGAAACAGTGTCAGAATACATCCAGCGCTTCAGGACCGTGAGGAACCGATGCTATTCGGTTCACGTAAGTGAAAAAGAAGTCGAGTTGGCGGTGGTGGGTCTCTCATCATCGATCAAGGACGTGGCCTCCCAAGCAGACTACCCTTCATTGGCGCACATGGTGCGAAGCCGTCGGCATATGAACAGCGCCACCCGGATGTTTACCGGGATAAATTCAAGCGTGCGGTGACCCCGGTTGAGGCGGACAAGGATGAAGGTGCTGCGGGAGATCGAGAGGTAGAAGTGGCTGAGTGGACTCGAGCGGCAGGCCCCGTGTCCTGCAAATGGGTGAAGCCATAAGGCCCTCCAAAAGGGTTCGACTTCGACGTGACCAAAACCGAGCAGATTTTTGATCTCTTACTCACGGAGAAGCATATAAAGGTACCCGAAGGCCACAAGATCCCCACGGTGCAAGAGCTGAACGGAAAGCCATACTGCAAATGGCATAACACGTTCACCCACACCACCAACGACTGCAGGGTGTGGCGGCAGCAGATCCAAATGGCGATAGAAAATGGACGGTTAATTTTCAACCAGTACGCCATGAAGGTCGACACACACCCCTTCCCCGCCGTTAACATGGTGGAATACACTTACCATGGAGGGTGCCAGCCAGATTTCTCGTGCAATATCAACATGGTGGGACCTGGGCACCACTCTGGTAAGGACGAAGATGAGGGCAGCTGCTCTCATAGCAAAGACTCAGAGGAAACCGCTCCAAGCGATCGGCTCCGCCAAGATGGCAAGCGCTACGTCATAGAGGGAGAAGTAATTAAAGAACATAAGATATCATCGACCTCTCTCTGATCACCTCCTCAACAAGTATGTGAGTCAATATGACCAACGCCGACGATCCGGCGAGGATGAGGAAAGAGATCGTCTGGCTAGGGAAGCCAGAAGACATTGTCGGCACGCTCGCGATGAGGAGGAGCACGAGCGCCGTGCCAAGGAGAAGGCAAGGGAGCGAGACGACGTGGACAGGCACTGGGACTGCCCTTTCTTCAGACACTGCTGGGATTCAGGAATGAGCCGATTGCCTACAATCGGCAATTGCCCGTAATGCAACCGAAGAAGAAGGAGGCAGCCAACGTGTCTGTGTTCAAGCGCCTAGGGCCTCTCCCGCCACAAAGCAAACGCGCTGAGTCACCTCGGTTGGAAGATCTCGAGGATTCAGAAGACGAGGGAAAAGAAGAAGACAGGTACCACCGGCCAAGGTGGTGCCCTGATGGACTCAGCCGTTCCCAAAAGCGCAGGGTTCAGCGATTGCGCGGCCTGGAGGAAGCCGAAAGGTTATACTTGCATACGCTAAGGAAGGCACGACCTGATCTGGCTGCGAAAGTTCAGCGAACCCTGGATGAAGAGGGTCGTCCACAAAGAAAAGAGTGGCGCCCCAAGCAAAGGAAAGCCGATGATGAAACATCGGCTGGCACAAACATGGTGCTCGTCCTTCCAACGAAGCTTAGTGCTCCACGACTACACGATGCACCCGAGGTGGACGACAGCAAGCGCTCCAACATGATAAAGTCAGAGATTGGGCTGGTTTTATCCACTGGCCTAACCATGTAGCTGGAGCAAATCAGTGAGCAAACGTGGCGAGGCTGATCCTTGTGATCGGCCCCAAAAATTTATGGGGGGACATTACAAAACCTTCATCGAACAAGCAACGTGGAGGCCGATTCCAGCAATCGGCCAAAATTATCCTCACCATCCATTCTGCCTGGGTTCAGCATTTAATCCAACAGGGGATACCTGAAGAGCCGATACCATCAATTCTCTTGACAGAATCGGCTCGGGGGGCACCCAGGTGGATGAAACACGAGGATATGCAGTAGGAATGTCTTGCACCCAAGATATTCTTTCAAGGCGAGTGTTGAAGTATGGGGGCCGATACATAAATCGGCCGTAAAAAATTCAAAAAATTTTAAGCACAGCCGATGCAGCAGACATCGACTTAAGGATATAAAAGCCGATCCATGGCCATCGACTCAAGAGGTATAACTGTTGTAATCAGAGGGCCGATGGAGCAAGAAGTGGGCCACGAAGAGAGACTCTAGTGGAAAAGCTCCTCAATGGAGTGGTTTAAGGGCTCAGATCCTCTCTTCAAGAGCAATGCCAAGAGCGGTATGGATGTGCAGATCAGGCTAAGGGTAGGTTGCCTCAGATCCACCAAAGGAAAGGAGCCGATCTGATCTGCAAAGACGGAGAAGTGGACCGAAGAAGCTCGGGGGTAGCTCACCCCGAGGGTTCTCTCGCTCTGGAAAGCCGATTTTGTTGGGAATCGGTTGGCTCTGCAGGATAGTTCTCTCAGGCATGATCTAGCCCAGGTCCATTTGTCTGAAGGGCATGCCCTCGTCTCTGTTTTGCCTTGACTGAGACTCGGGGGGCAGCCGGCCTGATGGATGCTCTGTTTTTGAAAGCCGATTGGGTGGTCATCGGCTAGTCCTGCACCGCGGTTTTCGTCAAGGGTGGTGATCCGATGGAGCTCGAATTCATTGTTCGAAAGGACAAAGGATAGTTCATGAAGGCTTGATGCGCTGACATCGGCTTTTGAGTTTTGGCCAGGATTGCAGTCACCCCGTGGTCGAAGAAAGGAAGGGCGGATTATGAGAGACCGATGCGTTGCCATCGGCTCATTGAGAATCGGTTTAAAAAGAAATCGGCAAAGTCAAATTGGAAAAACTTCTTCATTCATAAACAGGATTTCTTACAGAGGAAGAGCCGATCGCTCAAAGAAGGAAGAACAAAAGGAGGGTCTATTGACCAATCTACTACTGATAGGCCTACACTAGTAGATCCTAATCTACGGGCCATCGCTGCCCTCGTCGTCATCCGCAGAACTCTCATCCGCACTGCTGCCGATGGGCTCCTCGTCGCTACTCCCGTAGCCCTCTACGGGAGCTTCATCCCCGTCTTCATCATCGCTGATGTCGTCGTCCCACCACATGCGGAGGCGTTTCGCCGGCGGGTAGCCCTCGAGGGAGCCGTCGTCTTCGTCGTCGTCTTCCTCTTCCTCTTCTTCAGAGGTGGGGCAGCCGTCCCAGGGGAATTGGTCGTCCTCGCTTTCCGACTCCAGTTCCCCGTCGGCGAGGAACTGAAGATCTTCATCCCCGCTGGTCAAGGACTTGTCGTCCTCGGACCAGATGGAGGAGGCGTGGCTTTCCTCGTCCCATTCTTCTGGGGCGCGGATGTCCGGCGGCGTCTCGCGGGAGGAGGAGGACCCGTAGGAAAGCTCGGAGGAGGAGGAGGAGGAAGAAGACATGGTGGCACAGGAGGGTTTTTGGGTGCTAATGCGAGAAGGATGAAAGAGGAGCGAGCTGTTTAGAACGGTTAAATAAAAGGGATATGAGGGAGATTCAATGCCACAGCAGTTTCCGAGGAGATGATGCCCAACAGGAAAATTTTGCGGCCACGTGGAGAAGTGGAAGGGGCAAGGCATCATGATGAGGATTCTGCAGCGGTTTCTGCTTGGCCATGACATGTCCCGGCGAAAGAAAAGCATAATGATTTTGGAAATGTCATTTCCAAAACCAGGGGGGCATGTGTTAGCACCAGAATTTGACCGAGCCAGAGGTGGGCCGCGATCAAGATGGATTTGAAGAATATACATAGAAGGAATACGTGAATCGGCCTTTTATACCAAGTTGGGCTAAACTGCCCGTGTATCTGTAACATATTAGATCGCATCTTAGTTTAGAAGTTAGAGTTTTACCCGTGCACGGTTTAGTGCACGCCCACATTAGAAAGTCCCCTGGACTATAAATATGTATCTAGGGTTTATGGAATAAACAACAACCAACGTTCACCACAAACAAATCTCGGCGCATCGCCAACTCCTTCGTCTCGAGGGTTTCTACCGGTAAGCACCATGCTGCCTAGATCGCATCTTGCGATCTAGGCAGCGTAATGCCTATCCCCGTTGTTCATGCGTTGCTCGTGCTGAAGCCTTTTTGATGGCGAGCAACGTAGTTATCTTAGATATGTTAGGGTTAGCATTGTTCTTCGTATAATATGCTATCGTAGTGCGACCCTTGCATGTCTAGCCGCCCTTACACCTATCTTAGGTGTAGGGGCGGCACCCCGCTTGATCATGGTTTAGTAGATCCGATCCGTTACGGTTGCTCCTTGCTTCGCAAGGATTAGTTTAATATCTCGCAATAGTTAGGCCCTACAAAGGGTTGGAGGATCCAGCGGCGTGTAGGGTGAAGTTCGCTAGCCCTAGAAAGGATGTTCCGAGGATCAACCTCGTGTTGGTTTTTAGGCCCTGTCTAGGATCGGCTTATGATCACCGTACGCGAGCGCGAGGCCCAATCGTGAGTAGGATGATCCGATTATGCGGTGAAAACCCTAATCGTCGTAGATCTCATCAGCTTTATCTTGATCAAGCAGGACCACCATATATTCGGACACCTTGTTCGAATCATGGGTGGATCGGCTCTTTGAGCCGATTCACAGGATAACCTGAGAGCCGATCGAGGCTCGTATTTAATGTTTACGTGTGTGCCCTGCAGGAAACTAAGCGAGGCATCATCCAACACCTTCCTGACCAGGTATAGGTCGGGTGGCACGCCCTTGCGATAGCATCGGGTGTGTGACCAGGAGGCTTTGCGGGCCGTCGCTCTGAGGGACTGGGGCCAGCCGCAGCCCTAGTTGTTCCCGGCTCTACTGTGTTGCCCGTCGCTGCCCGCCGGTGGGTTTCTGACGTCAACAGATATTACCAACCCTTTGACATTCATCACAAGATAAAATAAACTTCCTTGCATCTTTGAAGAGAGTTGGCCAATAAAAACCTGATTGTAGAACCTTTTGCGTTGTTCTACCTCCGGCGTGATGTCCTCCATAAGCACTACCATGACACTTACTTAATATCTCTCGTTGTTCATATTCGGGAACACATCTTCGCATAATACCATCCACTCCTTCTTTATATAAGTGTGGGTCATCCCAAAAATAATGCCGCAAATCATAAAAGAATTTCCTCCTTTGCTGAGCTGAAAAGGTCGGAGGCAAGTACTTGGAAACAATAAAGTTAGCGTAATCAGCATACCAAGGACTATCTCGCGAGCTCACCTTTATTACAGCCAATTGTTCATTTGGAAAACTATCATTAACAGGAACAGGATCATAAGCAATATTTTCCAATCTAGATAAGTTATCAGCAACAGGATTATCAGCACCTTTCCTATCTATAATATGCAAATCAAATTCTTGCAAAAGAAGTACCCATCTAATAAGCCTTGGCTTTGCGTCTTTCTTCGTCATAAGGTATCTAATTGCAACATGATCAGTATGAATCGTGACTTTTGAATCGACAATATAGGATCTAAACTTGTCACAAGCAAATACTACAGCTAATAATTCTTTTTCAGTTGTAGCATAAATTCTTTGAGCAGCATCAAGAGTTTTACTAGCATAATGAATAACATTCAATTTTTTATCTACTCGCTGTCCAAGAATAGCGCCTACAGCAAAATCACTAGCATCACACATAATTTCAAAAGGTAAGTTCCAATCAGGAGGTTCAACTACAGGAGCAGTTGTTAAGGCTTTCTTTAGAGTTTCAAAATCTTCCTTACAATCATCATCAAAAACAAAAGGTACATCTTTTTGAAGAAGATTAGTAAGAGGCTTTGAAATCTTGGAGAAATCTTTAATAAATCTCCTATAAAACCCATCATGACCAAGAACACTACGAATACCTTTAACATCCCTCGGATAGGGCATCTTCTCAATTGCTTCAACTTTAGCTCTATCAACTTCAATACCTCTCTCGAAATTTTATGTCCCAATACAATTCCTTCATTAACCATAAAGTGGCATTTCTCCCAATTGAGAACAAGGTTAGTTTCTTCACATCCCTGCAAAACTTTATCAAGGTTTCGCAAGCAATTATCAAAAGAATTCCCATAGACAGAAAAATCGTCCATGAATACCTCTACAATATTCTCACAAAAGCCATGAAAAATAGCAGACATGCATCTTTGAAAAGTAGCAGGAGCATGACATAAACCAAAAGGCATACGTCTATAAGCATAAGTTCCATAGGGACAAGTGAAAGTGGTTTTCTCTTGATATTTAGTTTTAACGGCAATTTGTGAAAACCCAGAATAACCATCAAGAAAGCAAAAATTAGTATTTTTAGACAACCTTTCTAGCATTTGATCAATAAAGGGTAAAGGGTAATGATCTTTCTTAGTAACCTTATTAACTTTTCGATAATCAATGCATATTCTATACCCTACAACTACTCTTTGAGGGATGAGCTCATCATTATCATTAGGCACAACAATCATTCCTCCTTTCTTAGGAACACAATGTACAGGACTAACCCATCTACTATCAGCAATAGGATATATAATACCAGCTTCAAGAAGTTTTAATACCTCATTCCTTACCACATCCTTCATCTTCGGAATTAGACGACGCTGATGTTCAACAACAGGCTTTGCATCATCTTCCATATTGATAGCATGTTGGCAAATAGAGGGAGAAATCCCCTTCAAATCATCAAGAGTGTAGCCAATAGCTCCTCGGTGTTTCTTCCATATTTCCAATAACCTTTCTTCCTCAAATCCTGAAAGCTTAGAACTAATAATAACAGGATATATTTTCTTATCATCAATATGAGCATACTTAAGATTATCAGGTAGCGGTTTCAAATTGAAAACAGGATCTTCCTTTGGTGGTGGTGTTGTACCTAAATCTTCAACCGGCAAGTCATGTTTAAGAATAGGTTGACGAAGGAAATTTTTATCAAGCTCATTTCTTTCTTCCCTAAAGACTTCACTCTCACTATCCTCCAAATGTTGCTGCAAAGGATTATTAGGAGCAAGAGCAATAGACGCACACTGTTCAACTCTAAAATCATTATTAGGCAAATCAGCTTTATAAGGAGTTTTGACAAATTTAGAGAAATTAAACTCATAAGATTCACCAGCGAATTTAGTAACAATTTTTTCCTTCTTGCAATCTATAACAGCTCCACAAGTATTTAGGAAAGGTCTACCAAAAATAATAGGACAAGACTTACTAGCAGCAGAACCAAGTACCAAAAAGTCAGCAGGATATTTAATCTTACCACATAGAACTTCGACATCTCGAACAATACCAATAGGAGAGATAGTTTCTCTATTAGCTAGCCGAATAACCACATCAATATCTTCAAGTTCACAAGAACCAATTTCATGCATGATCTCCGTATAAAGCTCATAAGGAATGGCACTAATACTTGCACCAATGTCACATAAACCATAATAACAATGATCACCAATTCTAACAGAAAGCATAGGAACACTGGCTTTCCTAGACTTATTAGGATGCGAAACAATATTAGAAGCATCTTCACAGAAAATAATATGACCATCTTCTACATTTTCAGTCACAAGGTCCTTAACTATTGCAATAGCAGGTTCAACCTTTATTTGTTCTTCAGGTTCTATAGGTTTCTTTGCACTTTTATTAACCGCACTAGTTATGACAGAATACTCCTTCATTTTAGTAGGAAAAGGAGTTTTTTCTATATATGCTTCAGGAAGAATATGATCAACAGTTTCAATTATAGCACATTTATTTATAGATGGATCAGTTTTATCTTTGTATGGTTCATGATACTTATCAAAATTCTTCGTAGGCAATTCAAAGTGAGAGGCAAAAGCTTTATAAAAGTTTGCAACGACTTGAGAATCAAGACCATAAGTAGCACTCATATTACGAAATTTATCAGTCTCCATAAAAACTTCAATGCATTTATAATCATAGTTTATACCTGACTCTCTATCTTTGTCGTTCTCCCATCCTTCAGTATTCTCCTGGATCCAATCAAGTAGGTCTTTTTAAACTCTTCTTTGTTGCGTATAAATGATCCAAAACAAGAAGTATCCAGCAAAGTCTTATCTTGAAAAGACAGTCTTGCGTAGAAATTATCAATAATAATATTACCAGGAAGCTCATGAATGGGGCATTTGAGCATTAAAGACTTAAATCTTCCCCATGCTTGGGCAATACTCTCTCCATCATGAGGCCAGAAATTATATATACGGTTCCGATCTTTGTGAATTTCACTTTGAGGATAGAATTTAGAATAAAATAAGGGCACAATATCCTCCCAATCAAGAGAATCACCATTCTTCAGCAATTTATACCAATGCGCCGCTTTACCAGACAGCGATATAGAGAATAGTTTCTTTCTAACTTCATCCATAGCAATACCTGCACATTTGAATAACCCGCATAATTCATGTAAAAACAGTAAATGATCACCAGGATGGACAGTTCCATCCCCTTCATAGCGGTTATCCATAACACGTTCAATAATTTTCATAGGTATTTTGTATGGAACCTCTTTCTCAACTGGCGCCTCATCCACTACCTTTGCAGTAGTAGTAGATTTTCCAAATAGGAATTCAAGAGAAGATCTCTCCATAATGAATTATAGCAGCAGGCAGAAATAAAAACATCACGTACAGTAGAAGTTTTCCTTACCAATTCCACTTACCAATAGCGCTTCACTCCCCGGCAACGGCGCCAGAAAATAGTATTGATGACCCACAAGTATAGGGGGTGTATCGTAGTACTTTCGATAAATAAGAGTGTCGAACCCAACGAGGAGCAGAAGGTGTTGACAAGCAGTTCCGATGAAGGATTCTTTGTAAATGCTCACAGACAAGTATTCAGGGGGTTTTGATATAGCAGATAAATAAAGTACAAGTAAATAAAATACGAGAGAAATAATTGCAGCGAGTGGCCCAATCCTTTTTAGCACAAAGGACAAGCCGGTTTGTTTACTTATAATGACCAAACGTTCTTGAGGATACACGGGAATTTAGTCTAGTGCTTTCGCTTCATATAGCCGATTAATCTTCATTGTTTTGATAAGTGTTGTGTGGGTGAACCTATGCTAATGCACCGCCCTTCCTAGGACTAATACATACTTGTGATTATACCCCTTTCAAGCATCCGCAACTACAAGAAAGTAATTAAGATAAATCTAACCACAACCTTAAACTCTGAGATCCTGCTATCCCTCCTGCATCGATATACCAATGGGGGTTCAAGTTTCTGTCACTCCGGTAACCCCGCAATTGGCAAACAAATACAAGATGTATTCCCCTAGGCCCATAAAGGTGAAGTATCATGTAGTCGACGTTCACATGACACCACTAGAAGAATAACACCACAACTTAAATATCATAACATTGAATATTACCCAACATAATTCACTACTAACATTTAGACTTCACCCATTTCCTCAAGAACTAAACGAACTACTGACGAGACATCATATGGAACATGATCAGAGGTGATTGATACGTCTCAAACGTATCTATAATTTCTTATGTTCCATGCTACTTTTATGATGATACTCACATGTTTTATACACATTATATGTCATTATTATGCATTTTCCGGCACTAACCTATTGACGAGATGCCGAAGAGCCGATTCTTGTTTTTCTGCTGTTTTTGGTTTCAGAAATCCTACAAAGGAAATATTCTCGGAATTGGACGAAATCAATGCCCAGGGGCTTATTTTTCCACGAAGCTTCGAGAAGACCGAAGGAGAAACGAAGTGGGGCCATGGGGCGCCGCCACACTAGGGCGGCACGGCCTGAGAGGGGCCCGCGCGGCCCTAGCGTGTGGGGCCCCCGTGACTCCTCCGACTCTGCCCTTCCGCCTACTTAAAGTCTTCGTCGCGAAACCCTCTGTACCGAGAGCCACGATACGGAAAACCTTACTGTGACGCCGCCGCCGCCAATCCCATCTCGGGGGATTCAGGAGATCGCCTCCGGCACCCTGCCGGAGAGGGGAATCATTTCCCGGAGGGCTCTTCATCGCCATGACCGCCTCCGGATCAATGTGTGAGTAGTTCACCCCTGGACTATGGGCCCATAGCAGTAGCTAGATGGTCGTCTTCTCCTTATTGTGCTATCATGTTAGATCTTGTGAGCTGCCTATCATGATCAAGATCGTCTATTTGTAATCCTACATGTTGTGTTTGTTGGGATCCGATGGATATTGAATACTATGTCAAGTTGATTATCAATCTATCATATGAGTTGTTTATGTTCTTGCATGCTCTCCGTTGCTAGTAGAGGCTCTGGCCAAGTTGATACTTGTAACTCCAAGAGGGAGTATTTATGCTCGATAGTGGGTTCATGCCTCCATTAAATCTAGGACAGTGACAGAAAGTTCTAAGGTTGTGGATGTGCTGTTGCCACTAGGGATAAAACATCGATGCTTTGTCTAAGGAAATTTGTGTTGATTACATTACACACCATACTTAATGCAATTGTCTGTTGCTTGCAACTTAATACCGGAAGGGGTTCGGATGATAACCTGAAAGTGGACTTTTTAGGCATAGATGCATGCTGGATAGCGGTCTATGTACTTTGTCGTAATGCCCCGATTAAATCTCATAGTACTCATCATGATATATGTATGTGCATTGTTATGCCTTCTTTATTTGTCAATTGCCCAACTGTAATTTGTTCACCCAACATGCTATTTATCTTATGGGAGAGACACCACTAGTGAACTGTGGACCCCGGTCCATTCTTTACATCTGAAATACAATCTACTGCAATTGTTCTTTACTGTTTTTCGCAAACAAACATCATCTTCCACACTATACGGTTAATCCTTTGTTTACAGCAAGCCGATGAGATTGACAACCTCACTGTTACGTTGGGGCAAAGTACTTTGATTGTGTTGTGCAGGTTCCACGTTGGTGCCGGTTTCACTGGTGTTGCGCCGCACTATATTCCTCCACCAACAACCTTCACGTGCTTCTTGGCTCCTACTGGTTCGATAAACCTTGGATTCATACTGAGGGAAACTTGCTTCTATACGCATCATACCTTCCACTTGGGGTTCCCAACGGACGTGTGCTTTACGCGTATCAAGCTAAATTTCTGGCACCGTTGCCGGGGAGATCAAGACACGCTGCAAGGGGAGTCTCTCACTTCCAATCTCTTTACTTTGTTTTTGTCTTGCTTTACTTTATTTTATTTACTGCTTTGTTTGCTCTTATATCAAAAACACAAAAAAATAGTTACTTGCATTTACTTTATTTAGTTTGCTTTATTTACTACTGTTAAAATGAATACTCCTGAAAACACTAAGTTATGTGACTTCACTAGCACAAATAATAATGATTTCCTATATATGCACACCTATTGCTCCACCTGCTACTACAGCAGAATTCTTTGAAATTAAACCTGCTTTACTGAATCTTGTTATGAGAGAGCAATTTTCTGGTATTAGTTCTGATGATGCTGCTGCCCATCTTAATAATTTTGTTGAACTTTATGAAATGCAAAAGTATAAGGATGTAGATGGTGACATTATAAAATTAAAATTGTTTCCTTTCTCATTAAGAGGAAGAGCTAAAGATTGATTGCTATCTTTGCCTAAGAATAGTATTGATTCATGGACTAAATGTAAGGATGCTTTTATTGGTAGATATTATCCTCCCGCTAAAATTATATCTTTGAAAAGTAGCATAATGAATTTAAAGCAATTAGATAATGAACATGTTGCTCAAGCATGGGAGAGAATGAAATCTTTGGTGAAGAATTGCCCAACCCATGGACTAACTACTTGGATGATCATCCAAACCTTCTATGCAGGACTGAATTTTTCTTCGTGGAACTTATTGGATTCAGCTGCTGGAGGTACCTTTATGTCCATCACTTTGGGGGCGGCTACAAAGCTTCTTGATGATATGATGATAAATTACTCTGAATGGCACACTGAAAGGGCTCCACAAGGTAAGAAGGTAAATTATGTTGAAGAAACCTCCTCCTTGAGTGATAAGATTGATGTGATTATGTCTATGCTTGTGAATGGTAGATCTAATGTTGATCCAAATAATGTTCCTTTAGCTTCATTGGTTGCTCAAGAAGAGAATGTTGATGTGAATTTCATTAAAAATAATAATTTCAACAACAATGCTTATAGGAATAATTTTGGAAACAATTATAGGCCATATCCTGCTAGTGGTAATGGTTATGGTAATTCTTATGGGAGTTCTTACAACAATAATAGGAGTGTACCCTATGGTCTTGAAGCCATGCTTAAATAATTTATTAGTACACAAACTGCTTTTAACAAATCTGTTGAGGAAAAGCTTGATAAAATTGATATTCTTGCCTCTAAAGTTGATAGACTTGCCTCTGATGTTGTTCTTTTAAAATTGAAAGTTATGCCTAATAAGGATATTGATAATAAGATTGTTACTACAGCAAACGCCATTCAAGTTAGAATTAATGAAAATATTAGATTGATGGCTGAATTGCATGCTAGGTGGGAAAGAGAGGAAAACGAAAAACTTGCTAAAGAGAATAATGTAGCTAAAGTTTGGACTATTACCACCACTAGTAATGTTGATACCTCACATGTTGCTAAACCTCCTACTATCAATGGTAAAATAATTGGTGTTGGCAATGTTTCTACTCCTAGTACAAAGCGTACAAAACTGCCTGAAACTGTTAAAACTGCTGAAACTGCTTGTGATAAAACTGCTGAAATTTTTCAAACTATTGGGGACAATGATCCCATTGATGTAGATCATAATGGTTTAGATTTTGATGATTGTCACATCTCTGAAGTTATAAAGTTCTTACAAAACCTTGCTAAAAGTCCTAATGCTAGTGCTATAAATTTGGCCTTTACAAAACATATTACAAATGCTCTCATAAAAGCTAGAGAACAGAAACTAAAACTTGAAACTTCTATTCCTAGGAAGTTAGAAGATGGTTGGGAGCCCATCATTAAGATGAGGGTAAATGATTTTGATTGTAATGCTTTATGTGATCTTGGTGCAAGTATTTCTGTTATGCCTAAGAAACTCTATGATATGCTTTACTTGCCACCATTGAAAAATTGTTATTTGGATGTTAATCTTGCTGATAATGCTACGAAGAAACCTATGGAGAGGATTGATAATGTTAGTATTATGGTTAACAATAACCTTGTCCCCGTTGATTTTGTTGTCTTGGATATTGAATGCAATGCATCTTGTCCCATTATATTGGGAAGACCTTTTCTTCGAACTGTTGGTGCTACTATTGACATGAAGGAAGGTAATATTAAATATCAATTTCCTCTCAAGAAAGGTATGGAACACTTCCCTAGAAAAAGAATGAAGTTACCTTATGATTCTATTATTAGAACAAATTATGATGTCGATGCTTCATCTCTTGATAATACTTGATTCACACTTTTCGCGCCTAGCTGAAAGGCGTTAAAGAAAAGCGCTTATGGGAGACAACCCATGATTATACTACAACACTTTTGTTTTATATTTGAGTCTTGGAAGTTGTTACTACTGTAGCAACCTCTCCTTATCTTTATTTTATTGCATTGTTGTGCCAAGTAAAGTCTTTGATAGTAAAGTCAATACTAGATTTGGATTACTGCGCAGAAACAGATTTCTTGCTGTCACGAATTTGGGCAGGGTTCTCTGTAGGTAACTCAGAAAAATCTGAAAATTCACGTGCGTGATCCTCAGATATGTACGCAACTTTCATTCAATTTGAGCATTTTCATCTGAGCAAGTTAAGTGCCTCTGTAAAATTCGTCTTTACGGACTGTTCTGTTTTGACAGATTCTGCCTTTTATTTCGCATTGCCTGTTTTGCTATGTTTGATGGATTTCTTTGTTCCATTAACTTTCAGTAGCTTTGTGCAATGTCCAGAAGTGTTAAGAATGATTATGTCACCTCTGAATATGTGAATTTTTGATTATGCACTAACCCTCTAATGAGTTTGTTTCGAGTTTGGTGTGGAGGAAGTTTTCAAGGGTCAAGAGAGGAGGATGATACAATATGATCAAGAAGAGTGAAAAGTCTAAGCTTGGGGATGCCCCCGTGGTTCATCCCTGCATATTTCGAGAAGACTCAAGCATCTAAGCTTGGGGATGCCCAAGGCATCCCCTTCTTCATCGACAACATTATCAGGTTCCTCTAGTGAAACTATATTTTTATTCAGTCACATCTTATGTGCTTTACTTGGAGCGTCTGTTTGCTTTTATTTTTGTTTTTGTTTGAATAAACTCGGATCCTAGCGTTCTTTATATGGGAGAGAGTCACGCTCCGCTGTTTCGTATGAACACATATGTTCTTAGCTTTATTCTTAATGTTCATTGCGAAGGTTGAACTACTTCGTTCATTGTTATATGGTTGGAAACGGAAAATGCCGCATGTGGTAATTGGTATAATGTCTTGAATAATTTGATACTTGGCAATTGTTGTGCTCATATAGATCATGTTTAAGCTCTTGCATCATGTACTTTGCACCTATTAATGAAGAACTACATAGAGCTTGTTGAAATTTGGTTTGCATGATTGGTCTCTCTAAGGTCTAGATATTTTCTAGTTAAGGTGTTTGAACAACAAGGAAGACAGTGTAGAGTCTTATA
Source organism: Lolium rigidum (assembly GCF_022539505.1). NCBI lineage: Eukaryota > Viridiplantae > Streptophyta > Magnoliopsida > Poales > Poaceae > Lolium > Lolium rigidum. The sequence continues at coordinate 114,689,990 of NC_061511.1, forward strand.
ATGCTTGCAATATGTTCTTATGTAAGTTTTGCTGTATCGGTTCATACTTGTGTTTGCTTCAAACAACCTTGCTAGCAAAAACCTTGTACTGAGAGGAAATACTTCTCGTGCATCCAAAACCTTGAGCCAACACCTATGCCATTTGTGTCCACCATACCTACCTACTACATGGTATTTTTCTGCCATTCCAAGTAAATACTTCATGTGCTACCTTTAAACAATTCAAAAATTATTACCTCTTATTTGTGTCAATGTTTTATAGCTCATGAGGAAGTATGTGGTGTTTTATCTTTCGATCCTGTCATTTACTCCGGACAGACTTTCACCAATGGACTAGTGGCTCATCCGCTTATCCAATAATTTTGCAAAAAGAGCTGGCAATGGGGTTCCCAGCCCCGATTAATTAACTTGCATTAATAATTCTCTTCACATGCTTTGCCCTGATCAATCAGTGAGCAACTTAATTTTGCAAAAAGAAAAAGAGAAAAAAATAGACACTCCTTCATGGTATGAGATTGTTGGAAGGCACCCGAGGATTCGGTTAGCCATGGCTTGAGAAAGGAAAGGTGGGGAGGAGTGTCATCCATAAATAATTAATGCATGTGTAAACAAAAGAGAAGAGGGATGATCTACCAAGGTGGTAGAAATAACGTCCTTAATGGGAGCCGCTCTTGAAAGTCTGGTTGATAACGTAGTTAGAGTACCCATTACCATTCGTTGACAACAACAAACACCTCTCAAAACTTTATTTTTATGCTCTCTATATGATTTCAAAACTTGAAAAGCTCTAGCACATGATTTAATCCCTGCTTCCCTCTGTGAAGGGCCATTCTTTTACTTTATCTTGAGTCAGTTTACCTACTTACTTCCACCTTAGAAGCAAACACTTGTGTTACCTGTGTGCATTGATTCCTACATATTTGCTTATTTGCATTCTATCATATTACTTTGTGTTGACAATTATCCATGAGATATACATGTTGAAGTTGAAAGCAACTGCTGAAACTTAAATCTTCCTTTGTGTTGCTTCAAAACTCTCTACTAAGAATTTATTGCCTTATGAGTTAACTCCTATGCAAGTCTTATTGATGCTTGTCTTGAAAGTACTATTCATGAAAAGTCTTTGCTATATGATTCAGTTGTTTAATCATTGTCTTTACCATTGCTTTGAATCACTTTATTCACATCATATGCTTTACAATAGTATTGACCAAGATTATGATAGCATGTCACTTCAGAAATTATCATTGTTATCGTTTACCTACTCGAGGGCGAGTAGGAACTAAGCTTGGGGATGCTTGATACGTCTCAAACGTATCTATAATTTCTTATGTTCCACACTACAAGAAAAGTTCTGATAGACAACGTCTCAAAATCGTCCGCTAAGGGGTATTTTTCGTCGCCTATGGGCCTAACCCGACGATATGGGTTCTGTTGTGGAAACTGCGTCGGGCAAAGTCCTACGACGATTTTTTCGGTCCGTCGCGCTTGGGCGCCCTTCCGCCACGGAAAATCGGACCGTTGCCCAAGTGTTTCCGGGAGCCCGTTGACTGCTGACGTCATGCAACCGACACGTGGCGTACGCCGTTAACCGGCGGCTAACGGCGTTAACCGGCCGAAACCCCGTGGTAGATGGTAGGCCCACACGAGGCCCGCCACGTCTTAAGCGGGCCGGCCCATTAAGTTTGCGGGCCGGGCCAGCTGACTTAATTTGACCGGTCAACTATATAGCCGGGCTGGTCCATTAGTTACGTGGGCCGGGCCTAACCTCTAAGGTTGGCTGGTCAAAACTTTAATGGGCCGGCCCACTAAGCATGTGGGCCGGGCCGAATGCACTCGTTTGACCGGTCAACGAGCAAAAGGGCCGGCCCACAAGACATGTGGGACCCACTTTACTGGTACCGGGCCGGCCCATTTACAAAGTGGGGTCCACATTAAAGCAAATGGGCCGGCCCAAGAAGTTAGTGGGCCGGCCCAATTAGCATGTGGGTCCCACTTTCCTGCTATCGGGCCGGCCCATTTAGTACGTGGGGTCCACATTAGATCAAATGGGCCGGCCCAACAAGCTAGTGGGCCGGGCCAAAAGCACCGGTGGGTCCCACTTTCCTGTTAAAGGGCCGGCCCATTTAGTATGTGGGGTCCACCATATAGCAAGTGGGCCGGCCAACAAGATAGTGGGCGGGCCAAAAACACAGGTGGGTCCCACTTTCCGGTTAAAGGGCCGGCCCATTTAGTATGTGGGGTCCACCATATAGCAAGTGGGCCGGCCCAACAAGATAGTGGGCCGGGCCAAAAACACGGTGGGTCCCACTTTCCGCTAAAGGGCCGGCCCATTTAGTATGTGGGGTCCACCATATAGCAAGTGGGCCGGCCCAACAAGATAGTGGGCCGGGCCAAAAACACAGGTGGGTCCCACTTTCGTGTTAAAGGGCCGGCCCATTTAGTACGTGGGGTCCACCATATAGCAAGTGGGCCGGCCCAACACGCTAGTGGGCCGGGCCAAAAACAATAGTGGGTCCCACTTTCATCTTAAAAGGCCGGCCCGTTTAGTACGTGGGGTCCACCATATAGCAAGTGGGCCGGCCCAACAGGAGAGTGGGCCGGGCCAAAAACACTGGTGGGTCCCACTTTCGTCTTAAAGGGCCGGCCCATTTAGTATGTGGGGTCCACCACAAAAGCAATTGGGCTGGCCCAACTAGTTAGTGGGCCGGCCCAGTAGTGGGTGGGGTCCACCTTAAAGCAAGTGGGCCGGCCCAATTAGAGTGTGGGGTCCACAATAAATCAAATGGGCTGGCCCAATAAGTAAGTGGGCCAGCCCGTTTAGTTGTTTGTTTATATGCCGGCGTAATAGGCGCTTTAGGATTTTGCGGGCGGCACATATGTGATTTCGCTTAATTGGGCCGTTTAAGGGATGGGAATTCGTGATTTAGATTCGGATAGCCTCACTTACCACAAGCACCAAAGAAAAAATGCGCTAAAGAACTATAAAAACTAACTAAATATTACATCAGCTGCAAGGCTTTGAAAAAATATTACGGAACCCGAGAGAAATTGAATGGTAATTAAACCTAGCAATACAATGAAGCGATCCGGCAATCTTTTAAGTTGTCCATGCAGCACCTATATCCGAAACAAAGACATTACAAGTTAAGACAAGCAACAATGGAAACGCAAAGACACCGCAATATTGTTTGCCAAAGAATTTGGAACTCATCATTTCGTCGTTATAACAAGATCATTGTAATGCGCACAATAAGCAAACAAAGAGTGCATGCCGCATACCAACGGCCAATATAACAGAGCATGTTAGAATGAAACAGCAGGCTTACTACTGTCGAGTCCCATGCAAACCAACATGTTCAGGGAGTACAAAATTGGCATGAACAACATAGTAGCGAGGCTATAAATTTTGTAACAACGACCGAGCAAGATGAAGTTATGATGGCTACATCTACAGAGCAGGGAATGTAAACCAAAAATAGAAGTTACGATGGCAAAAGCTAAAGAGGAGGGAATGTGAACCAACATGTGCCAAGTGCAATTACTTCATTTTGGCCGTGAACTAAATAATACTCCCGAACTTATAGTGAAGGGGATGCAAATCAAGATGTTTCGGGATATAAACTTGTAATGAGCAACACATAGAGGATAGTTAATGCTGGAGCTTAGGATGGACCAGATACGGAATATAGTGGGATCACCTGTGAACTTGTATAAGAGGGAATGCAAACCAATATGTTCAGCTTTCCATATGTGAGCGTCATGCCAAGTCAGAGAAACAAGTCAATAATGCAGCTTTTGAAGAACAAGATGGCACGCAAAATTATTATCTAGTAGTATGACAAGTTTATTTGTACTACGAGGCTAGATAGCAGAGTGATAGCATGCCAAACTAAGTCCTTACTTTGTTAGCTTACAATGAACTAGATACAAAACAATGGCATCACCTGTAGTACAGGGAATGCAAGCCAACATGTTCATGGAGTAAAAAATTGGCACAAACAACATAGTAGCAGGCCATAATTTTTGTAACAACGACTGAGTAAGATAAAGTTATGATGGCTAGATCTACGGAGCAGGGAATGTAAACCAAATATAGAAGTTACGATGCCAAAAGCTATAGAGCAGGGAATGCGAACCAACATGTGCAATTACTTGAAATTGGCCGTGAACTAAATAATAGCAGGATGTTACTATAATTCCTATAATTTTTGTAACAACGACTGAGCAAGATAGAAGTTATGATGGCTACATCTACGGAGCAGGGAATGCAAACCAAAATGTTCAATCGCTTAAAGTTAGCAATGAAGTAGAAAATAGCAACGTGTTACGGTCATAGCTAGGAATGAACTAAAAGAGCTTCGGACAAACAAGCATCCGAACCCGGAACATGGCGCTAAAACAAGGGACTTACATTAGGAGAAGCACTCGTGGGAGTCACAGCAGATCTTCCTGGGGTTGATAGATCCGGTGATGAAGTACGCTACATGTGCTACTTGGGGTTGGAGAGACGGCCATTACACTTCATGATTACTCATCTCATCCGCAAAAACGTAACGGCGCGTCGTTAGCACAAACAGGTTCCCCCAAGATTAAACAAGAACTTGCAGGCAAGCAATAGAAAAGCGACAGTAGAAGAGTTTAGATCATGCACGGCGCGGGTGAAGCAGATCCGGTTCATGCACGGCGGTGTCGGTGAGCTAGATCCGATGCGGTGGACGACGGATCCGGCGAAGCGGCTCCGGTGGGGTGGACGATACCGCAGCTGAAGCGACTGCGGTAGACTGCTGGATGAGCATATGGTTTCGAGGTTCGGCGGGGATGATCCGGTCCGGTTGATGACGGCGTCGATGAAGCGGCTCCGGCAGGCAGCCGGATGACGAGGATCGCGAGGGCTCGGGTAGGCCAGGAAAGTCCGGCGGGGATGTTCCGGTGCGGTGGTCGTGGAGGTGGTAGAGAGAGGGACTTGGGAAGTTCCGGTGGGTGGGTCTCAGATGAGAGAGTGAGGGAAATGAATTTTTTTGGGAGGGTATCCGGGGCTAGGGAGGTGGTGATCCAAAAAATGACGGCCAGACCCCCCCACAAACCGACTTTTGTTGTCATCTCCACAGGGGTAGAATCGGAATTTGGAAGCGTGTGAAATTTTTGTATTTTGTGGGCGGGAAGTTTTGCCGCTATGAGATTTTGAATTTCGCTAAGGTCCAAGTATAATGATAAAAAATTGTGAGACCGTACTAGTACCTCTGTTCAAGGCCGACTGTAAAATCAAATCATCATCAAGTTGAACATCGGTTACTACCATGATCATCATCGGACACAGATCTGGTGACATGCACCTGAAATTGGTGCATCCGTTGCAAAGTATAATGCTAAAATTTTGAGTGACCGTACTAGTACTTATGTTCAAGCCCGAGTGCAACATCAAATCATCATCACGTTGAAAATTTGTTACCATGATCATGATCTATCTCTAAATTTGGCGCATCCGCTAAATCTGGCAAAGTATAATGATAAAGAAATCGTGAGACAGTAGTAGTACTTCTGTTCAAGGTCGAGTGCAACATCAAATCATCATCACGTTTAAAATTTGTTACCATGAGCATGATCTACCTCTGAAAATGGGCGCATCCGCTAAAACTTGCAAAGTATAATGATAAAAAAATTGTGAGACCGTACTAGGACTTATGTTCAAGGTCGAGTGCAACATCAAATCATCATTACATTGAAAAGTGTGTTACCATGATCATGATCTATCTCTGAATTTGGCGCATCCGCTAAATCTCGCAAATATAATGATAAAAAAATTGTGAGAATGTACTAGTACTTATGTTCAAGGCCGAGTGCAGGATCAAATCATCATCACGTTGAAATTCGTTACAACGATCATGACATATCTCTAAAATTGGCGCATCCGCTAAATCTCGCAAAGTATAATGATAAAAAAATTGTGAGACTGTACTAGTACTTGTGTTCAAGGCCGAGTGCAGGATCAAATCATCATCACGGTGAAATTTGTTACAACGATCATGACATATCTCTGAAATTGGCGCATCCGCTAAATCTTGCATGTGGCGCATGTCAGTGCGGAGCAACAGGCCGGTGCTATCAAGGTTGAGGCGTCAGTAGCGTCATCGGGCTCTCCTCTTTTGATAGATCTTCTACATGGCGTGGCGCACCGCCCATCGAGAAGCAGTCACATGTGATACCGAGGTGGAGACGTCGCCGGCCTCCTCGAGGCGCGGCCGCCCTTCTACGAGCCAGCGTCGACTCAAGGTATGAATCCATGCGTTGTCGCGCCCCTTCTTCCGATGAAGTGGGGTGCCTTAGATTTATTGTTCTTCTCTTACGATTATTTCGAGCCGAACATGTGTGCTCTTTCTCTGAATATATTGCTTGAAAAGCTAACCAAGTTAATTAAATTCACTTCGTTCTTAATCTTGCGTGCTAATTTTGTTATTTTTGCTGACAGTGGTGCGCGCAAGGAGATTTATTTGTGGGTGTGCTGAGCTGTTAGGCCTAAGTCGAAATCCTCAGCTAAACGAGGCATCAGCTTAACACATAAAAAAGGTGTTCAATCTCGCCCACAATGTCCTTTTCTTTCCTCTTCCTTTATTGGAACTTGTTTTGCAGACAAGGAAAGTGGCACGTGTAATGTGAGTAAAACCCTCTTAGCCAAAATCAGCTACAAGCAAGATTTTCGGTATTGTAGATGCCCCAATTGACTCTAATCCCCAATGTAGTCTTTTTTTATGTCAGTATAGACTTCTTTACATGGCATGCATTTGCCTAATGAGCAGCATTGTATTGCCATTCTAGCCAACCTGATCGATATGTCAAGCTTCATGCACGAGATGCCATGTTTAATTTACTCCCTCACTCCGATCCATATTTCTTGGTGTAAAATGAATGTGAATCGAAGGGAGTACTTTTCTTAGATAGTACTATACCATTTCAAAAAAATACTAGTACTTCGTACTACTACATCACAAATGCATCAAAAGAGTACTACCATCACAAGACCACCACGGTTGTACTAGTAGAGTTTAATACCGAACTTCCAAAGGGAATAAGATTACACATATGAACTTTAAACAGGACCAGGAGCATGAGGGCCAGCAGCAGGGGCGTTGACTGGGAACAAGCCAGGCAAGACGTAATTCTGGAGGAAGAGGCCATATGCTGCGTGCTTGGCCTTGGTTGCAGGGCGGTGCTTCCCCGATGTACTTAGGCCTACACCCGTCGCATGCTGGATCAGGCTGCGGATGTCCTTCTGGAGGATTTTGCCACAGAATGGGCAAAATAGCTCCCCGCGCATGCGGAAACGAATTTCACCACCCTTCAGCCGCTTCAGAACGTAGCGGCTCTTCTGGTCCCTGCGCTCCTTGTTGTCGTCCATGTCATCAGAATATTCCTGTGAATTATAAAGTACATAATAATCAGGTGCTTAATGAAAGATCGAATAAATACTGCACTATCATAAGCAAACCTTAGAAACCCTAAAATTAAATGTGTAGAACAAGTAAATGGCAGAAGAAATCATACTAAATCACGAGAAAACCCTATGAACAGCAATGAACATAAGCCACAACAATTGCAAGTCCACTAAGTATGAACACATAAATTAATTATATGACAAATCAAGCCAACTACATGGCAGATTAGTCGAAATGAAACTAGAATCTGACCGTACGAACCGTAGAATCAAGTACGTCTACAAGAACAAGGTAGGGGATCAAATCAATCAAGAACCAGGTTCGTGCAAACCACGCGAACAGTAATATGACACAAAAAGGATCGGGACAGTTTCGGTAAAAGAGCGAGTACCTCCTCGTCGTCACCCTCGACATCCTCCCGGAACCGAACGTTTGGGCCGAAATCGTCGAAGGGGTCGAGGTCCGCGTCCGGCACCGGGTCTAGGAAGACCTCGCCGTGGTGGCCTGCAACGCCTTGCGGATCTTCGGCGGGAGCAACGGCGTTGCTATCCACCTTCTCCTCGACGGCCAGGACGCCCGTTTCGACCGAGGTCGAAGAATCAGACAAGCAGAGGAGACGAGCGGCCCGGGTGCCCGGTGAAGCCTCACCCGCCGCGACGGCCACTACCGCAGAGGCATCCTCTGCGCGAGCGGCCGCCGATTGCTCCGCCTCGTACGCAAGACCTGTCTTCATGCTGCTGCGGTTGGAAACGAGGAAGTCGATGCCTCGGAGGTGCGGTGAGTTGATGGGAGGGGAGAGGACGAGCTCGCGAGAGACGATGAGGTCGATTATTTTATAGCCTCTGACTCTCTGTATCAGAATGGCATTAGTTGTGGACGCGACAGACGATGAGGCCGATTAGTTGTGGACGCGTGAAGTCGTGCATGTACTCGATTCTCACGTATACCAATACTTCCAAACGTCATAAGTTGTGACGCCCCGGAACCGGTACCATGAGGATCCCAGCGAACCCGCCGAGATCCGCACGATATCGATCCAGGGATGCCCTCCGACACGACGTGCGCGAAGAATCACACACGTGATGCCAGAGGAATTAACACGAGCGGTAACATTACAACAGGATTATAATAGAGCCCACAAGATACATATATACAACAACGACTCCAACGAGTCAAGATACAAATAGACAATACAAAGATCCAAATCATACAGAAGATCAAATACGTCCGAGTACGGACAAGATACAAATTGGACTAAGAGTCCTGAAGATAACCAGTGGCGTCCATAACCCTGCCCAGGCCAAGCCGGAAGGGTAACCTTGCTAACGTCGTCTTCATCGAACATATCTTCATACCTGCCCGGTTATATCCCGTAGAAGCAGCAATAAGTACGGTTCGTACTTAACAAGACTTCAAGACGTATAAGCATTCGTCAACCAGTCGTCCTTTGTACTTGAGGCACGCAGGGGACATAGAGGACGCAAGAGGAACGTCATGAACAATATGGTGGGGTTAAGCGGCAGCGCACAAGCACTAAAAACCTATAGAGACACTCTACAACATTCGTCTAATCAGAGGAGATGAGAGAGCGCATAAGCTAACAGTTCTATACTCTGCAAACATAACCCAACCGATGTGTTCCCCCCTCGCAAGGAGGTACTTACAAAGGCACTCACACGGTTGTCAAGTTTTAACCATTTATTATTGAAGTTGTGCTAACTTACTACACAAGTTATTATGATTGAAACAGCAGGTGTAAGTTGTCTATGGTCGAGTCATACAGCTCCAAGTCGTCCATAACCGCGGACGCGGCTTATCGATAAGATTGTAACCCTGCAGGGGTGCCCAAATGTGCCCACACGCACGATCAACCCACTTACGACAGGTGGATATCACGACACGCACTCTCCTTCACTACAACAATGTCCAGGAAGCCACCTAACTAAGTTAACCCGTTTCGGAGCCCGATCGAAACTCCGACGCGGACTCAGCTATTGCGTCAGCGTACTAGGTGATCAGTGCCCAGCGGGATGACCACTTCGCAGCGGCTCCGCAACCTACGGACGTGCAAGAGACAACAGGGTTACAAGGAAACATGGCTTCCCCAAAAGTAATATCATATCATCTGACCACAAAGAAACAAGCTTGCACGCCCGAGAGAAACAAAATCATTCAAACTAATTGTGGCCACTGGACAAAGATGTAGATTCCGGCAGTGGTCGAGGGGAGACCCGGTAAGCATACCCACGTGTGGTTAGAGCGCTCAGTCTCGGAACAGATAACAGGAACTCGGGTCCTAAGTTATTTAGGAAACACAAGTGAGCCGTCACAAAACGAGCAGCTGACCCACCGATGCCTCCGCTAAACAATTATCAACAACTAAAGTAACCATGATTCTTCCCAACATATAACCCAATAAGATAACAATAACGGTAACGAGATAAAACAGCACTAGCATGCACTACGACTCGCAAGGGCAGACTCGATAACCAAACAATAGCCGTAGGAGGTGGTGGTGGCAATATGGGCTGCTTGAGGTAACAAGTGGAAAGGACACGTGACAAGAACGCAATTTAAGGATAGCATGAGGGAGAAGGCAAAATAAAATAGGTGAGCGACTCCTGCAGGGACAGGAGTATAGGGGAAATGCTTGCCTGTTAAATCTTGCCGAGGGACATCCGGAGAACTCGTCGTATCTCACCGCACCACTTCGTGATCCTATCCGGGAAGAAGCAAATGCTGGAACACACAACGGGTGCAAGTCTTACTACTACGGAATAAGAACCGGCATGCTCATGATATGGTATGCATGCATGACATGGCAGATATGATGCGATGCACTTATCCATATTAATCGGAGTCGGAACCCCGGACAAACAAGTTAGGTTGGAGTTGCATTTCTACCGGCAAATTTAAGGGTGGATTAGCATAGCAAACATGGCAGGGGTGAGCTACATCAAAGTTAAATGGAACCGGGACAACATATAGTTATATCCCACATATTCCATATGTTCCACATTAGGTGTTAATGCAAACTATCACGAAATGGTATGAAGCATGATGCAACAGCAGACATGGATGGCATATTAATGTTCAGCACATTTTTCTGATCAATTTTCATATATAAAACATTTTATTTCGATTTATAGTTTAGGAGATTTGAATTTAACATGTTTTTACAAAAAGAAAAGGAAACAGGCTGGGGATGGACCTGCGCTGTACTGGGCCGGATCTGGCCTGATGATGCGTCGGATGAACTGGGCCGGAACCGCGTAGGCGGCGGGAAGTTGCTGGACGCGCGGGCAACGGGTCGCACAGGGGAGATCTGGGACAGGCCCATCTGCGGATCTGAAGCAGTAAAAAGAGGGTTGGGGATTAAAATAGCCTCAACCAGGAATTGAACACATGATCTCCGGGATGAGGCCACAACAACCAACCACTGGGCTGCGTGCGGATCGATGAACAGCAGCAGGCACGCGGCAACATGAAGTAGCACTACCGGACTTTGAAGATGCAACCATGGCGGACAAACTTGACGGAGTCGAGCCTCGATCTGGCGACGGAACATGCGCTGGGATGCGGGAGTCGGTGCGCTCGAAGTGGAAGACCCAGGGGAGTCCAGAAGGTGTCGCCTTGGCGTTGGGGAACCACCATAGCTCGCCGGAGACGGAGCTCTGCGGGGAAAAATGATGGTCACCGTCGGCGGGTTGACATATAGCGGTAAGAAACTCGAGGAGAGGTTCTGGAGGACGAGTATCTCACCCTGAAGCTCATGGAGGGGGTCAGGGAAGCCGCGGGAGGGCCAGACCGGCCGGATTCGTCGTCGGAAGGTGGAGGTCGGAGGGTGGAATCGGCGAAACTGTCGTCGATTGGAGGAGCCCCGGCTCGATTCCTTGGATGGGGATGATGAGGAGGACGAGGGGCATCTTCCGGTGTCTTCTGCTCGTCGAGGGGTGGCCTGGAACCGCGGGGCCATGGTGATGTTGAGGAGGAGGCATACGTTGGTGTTTTGGTCCTTCACTGCTTCTTGACGTGAAGAGGAAGAAGATGGAGGAAGAGAGAGGAAGTGGCGGCGGGAGGAGGAAAGATGTGCTAGGGTTTTCGGGATCTCTACTGAGGGGATTAAAAGGGAGGAGGGAGCAGGTGGCCATGGTGGTTGAGGGGAGGACCACGCAGAGGGGAAAAGAAGGTCACGTACTCTTTGTGAGGGAGGAAGACGACAACGAAGAACAGATGATGAGATCGAAGGGGTACTGGGCTGATGGTGGGCTGGTGGTTCGCTCGGGAGGATGGGCTGCAAGGTGGACTTGGGAGAGATGGCCAGAGAGAGAGGGCCCAAGAGAGGGTTAGGGTTTTGTTAGGAGAAAAAGAGAAGGGGAGGTTTAATATATAAACCATATGAGAGGGGGAAAATGAAATAGTTTTTAGTTAAAATAATTTTATTTTGTTTAAATCATGTGAATGATATGATGCATATGCCATGATGATGCACAAAGTAAAAGCACAACCAAAAATCTAATAGGGGTATTTCCGGGGCCGTTACAATCGACACCACTAACAAGGAACCTCGCCCCGAGGTTCCACGTCCAGGTATGGGGGAGAGAGGTGGAACTATCGGGTCTTCAGGCGACATGTCGATCTCCTCGACACCACTAACAAGAAATCTTACTCCATGTAGAACGGTCGACACCACTAACAAGAAGTCGTTGTTCCGCTGTTGATGATGCGCTTCCGTCGGGATCCTTCGAAGATCGGACCTAATAGGTGAGGCAAAGATCGTCCATCCCGCGTAGGAACCTAAGACTCGGAGAAACTCGGATAAGAGAGAAGACTCAAAACTCGCAAAGATAAGGAAGAAAGAATAGAGGTAAGGAGAAAAATCAGAGCTAATCAGATCTATCCAACGAATTTCAGAAAATAGTTTTGACACTAGACACAACAACGTCCGTTGGCAAGGTTATCCTAAAGGATGGACTAGTGGGGTACCGTCAACCTGAGGCTCTGATACCAACTTGTGACGCCCCGGAACCGGTACCATGAGGATCCCAGCGAACCCGCCGAGATCCGCACGATATCGATCCAGGGACGCCCTCCGACACGACGTGCGCGAAGAATCACACACGTGATGCCAGAGGAATTAACACGAGCGGTAACATTACAACAGGATTATAATAGAGCCCACAAGATACATATATACAACAACGACTCCAACGAGTCAAGATACAAATAGACAATACAAAGATCCAAATCATACAGAAGATCAAATACGTCCGAGTATGGACAAGATACAAATTGGACTAAGAGTCCTGAAGATAACCAGTGGCGTCCATAACCCTGCCCAGGCCAAGCCGGAAGGGTAACCTTGCTAACATCGTCTTCATCGAACATATCTTCATACCTGCCCGGTTATATCCCGTAGAAGCAGCAATAAGTACGGGTTCGTACTTAACAAGACTTCAAGATGTATAAGCATTCGTCAACCAGTCGTCCTTTGTACTTGAGGCACGCAGGGGACATAGAGGACGCAAGAGGAACGTCATGAACAATATGGTGGGGTTAAGCGGCAGCGCACAAGCACTAAAAACCTATAGAGACACTCTACAACATTCGTCTAATCAGAGGAGATGAGAGAGCGCATAAGCTAACAGTTCTATACTCCGCAAACATAACCCAACCGATGTGTTCCCCCTCGCAAGGAGGTACTTACAAAGGCACTCACACGGTTGTCAAGTTTTAACCATTTATTATTGAAGTTGTGCTAACTTACTACACAAGTTATTATGATTGAAACAAGCAGGTGTAAGTTGTCTATGGTCGAGTCATACAGCTCCAAGTCGTCCATAACCGCGGACGCGGCTTATCGATAAGATTGTAACCCTGCGGGGGTGCCCAAATGTGCCCACACGCACGATCAACCCACTTACGACAGGTGGATATCACGACACGCACTCTCCTTCACTACAACAATGTCCAGGAAGCCACCTAACTAAGTTAACCCGTTTCGGAGCCCGATCGAAACTCCGACGCGGACTCAGCTATTGCGTCAGCGTACTAGGTGATCAGTGCCCAGCGGGATGACCACTTCGCAGCGGCTCCGCAACCTACGGACGTGCAAGAGACAACGGGGTTACAAGGCAACATGGCTTCCCCAAAAGTAATATCATATCATCTGACCACAAAGAAACAAGCTTGCACGCCCGAGAGAAACAAAATCATTCAAACTAATTGTGGCCACTGGACAAAGATGTAGATTCCGGCAGTGGTCGAGGGGAGACCCGGTAAGCATACC
>NC_061511.1:114703811-114949709 GCF_022539505.1 Lolium rigidum
CAGTTACGTGTGCTACCCGGTAGGATCATAACCCACGACCTGTCTCACCGGTATAGGTGGGCCCCACCACATGCGTAAGGCCGGTGACCCGCCGGGTGAAGTTTTACGTGTGGTTCACTGCGTATCTGGCTTCGTTCCTCCAAGAAACGCGCATTTTTTGGCCAGGACACAGCATTTATTCCCTTGGCGATGTATCATTCTCGGTTCTCCACAGCCCCTCATAATCACTAGGGTTGCCGGTCACATCTTTTATTATATCTAGATCTGTATTGCCGGTTGCTTAGCATTGTTTGATATAGACTATTTCTCTCATCCAGTGTATATATTAATCCTATGGTAAAGACTCGGGCTACACATGCACGCATGCTAGCTAGGTTGGGACTGGATCTAATGTGTGCAATAATAATCGTTCAAATATGATATTGGTCAATCCACGGCCGATAATCACATATGAGGACACCGAGCATGCATGTACGACTTATGGACTCTTTAGGCCGCGCTGATTTTTTTGTTTGCTTGGTCGTGCATTGCTTGGCGGATGATGAGCTGCAGATGCATTACTCGATGCTAGACCTAGCCAGCAAGCATGCATGGCTCATGCTAGCTTGATTTCTATTCTCATAGCTACTATTTATATCGATTTGGCTTACGCGATACAATGATACACTATGTTGAATAATTTGATGATACAAGGTTGTACATATCAGCCTAGCTAGATTCAGAAGCTTATTGTTCAGACTGTGTGTTCGATAAGAACAATGATCCGCTGACTTTGCTAGGTGCCTTTGATTATGCATTTGCTTGGAATTACGGTCAGAAGCTAGAGGCATTATCTAATTGAGGCCTCTTTTTGCAGTGTTCAAACAAGAAGCTCAAGCTTGGAGAGAGCTTATCATGGAAGGAGACATCTGTAGAGCCAGCCCCAGTGTGCAAGGTGTTTAGGCGCATCGATGAGGAGAATACCGGCAGACGGCTCGCAAAGTACTATGTACATCGGAGTTAGAGGTGATTACCATCCCCAGTCGTGTTCTACCCTGGTTTTACGGTGGGTGTCGAGTCCATCAACTCTGAAGATGTCACTTTGCATGCACTGGATTGTGGACTTGAAGCAACAAGATGGCAATGTTTTAATGGACGCGGGATGGCAGAGTTTGTCAAAGCACATGACTTGAAGGTAGGATACCTCACGACCTTCAAGAAGATTGACACCAAATCATTGCAGGTGCTCATATTTGGTTACAATTCTTTGTGAGAAGGTTATATGGTGTTCGGGTTATCACCCATCGTTGGGGCAACAAAATGAATCACAGTTTGCATTAAGTTGTCTTACAAATGTTACGTAGTATAATGATGATGTATTGTGGTGAACATGATGGTACCATTCTTGGATTGTGGTCACATGTGAGGGGGGTGTATAAGTGGATTGCCTAGCCCTTTCCATTAGTTCGGACTTTTGGTTGCGTTGGCTTGTGTATGAAGCTTGGCATGGTATCAGAGCCCAGGGTCTCGAGTTCGAGACCTGGCTTTCGTAATTTATCCTAAAAATTGGTGCTGCCTCCGTTGCCCTCCTCGGAGTCCACGTATATGCCTCTTGAGAGTCTCCTTGTGTTGACCTCTTCCCTTCTTCCGGTCACACGTGAGGAGGGGTGTTCAGATGTATAAGTGGATTGCCTAGCCCTTTCCATCGGTTCGGACTTTTGGTTGCGTTGGCTAGTGCATGAAGCTTGACAAACCTTATTTATATGTACAGCTCTCTAGTTGTACTATTAATTATTATGTGCTTATGTTGGCTGGATTGTGATGAACATGAGATGTTCGTTGTTTCAGTAAAGAAAAAAACGTGTTGTTTTTTGAATCTACTGCTGGATATGTTTTGCACAAACTAGTGAAGTGCCGTTGACAAAACATATTATGCGCAAATAGGCAACCCTCGATAGCGATCATGGGTTCAAGCGTCCAGGATCCGATGCCTTGACATCGGCAAGCACGGATGAACGAGTTGGTTGACTTGTAGATTTGGACGTTGGATCGAAAATAGATAGCTAAGAACTAAATACTTGTAGCATGTAGCATATGTACTGTTCATGGTCTCATTCGGGTTCAAGTGCTACCCCATGTAGCACCACTTTTTTTAGGTTAGCCTGGACAACCTTCCCAATAAAAAAAGTACTACCTTCCATGCATGGGCCAATTGTTTGTACTTTTGGGCTGCCGCTGACAATGTACATGGTGATTCTTTGTCGACTGCTTAGCTTGATGATAACAATCCAAAAACATTTAATGGGCCTCCGACTCATGCCATTGGGGCCCTTCCTAATTTAAACACGGAGATCCTATGATTGGCCCTAAAGAAACCGAGATTCTAAATATAAAGTTATTTTTATTTCGTATCAATTATGATTATGATTCTTTTTAAATGCGCATAGCCAGTATGCGCATCTACATGAGCTCTATATTTTGATATATTCATATAGTTGATTTCAAAATTTTCATAAATTATTTAAAGTTCCAAGATTTATTCTATCAGTTTGCAAGATCTTAGAGTGTATTTGTAGTTTAAAAAAAATGACAAACCTCTTCATCGGATTGTTGTTAACAAGTGTAGTGTTGTGAACCCAAAATATATTACATACTTCCTCGTAGATCAAATTTGAACTAATTAAGTTGAACTAAATTAACCGGATCAACAGTTAGTATGGATTATGTGCATGGAGTACGAAGAACAAATGAATAGGCAATATTTCAGTTTTCCTTCGAGTTGAGAATGCTAGAGCGGGACCCATTTGCCGGTAGCGTCCCTCAACATTTGAAGGTAAAGACAAACAAAAGGGATCGAAAAAAGCAAGTATCCTACATATCTCGGGTTAAAACATATCGAGAAATCACATATTTCTTGTACATAGAGGCTGACATCGTGGACCCATCGGCCAGTCGTGGAAAAAAATCCAAGAAAGGAAACAATTATCGTACAGAGAAGCTGACATGTGGGACGCATTTTGCAGCAGCGTCCTCAACTTTAACAAAGGCGGCAGGGGATCGAAAGAAAAAAGCAAAGTTCCCGAAATCAGCGGTCAAAAATAAATCCAAGAAATGAAATGTTTATTGTTCATAGAGGTGACATGTGGGACCCACGAGCCAGCGAGCGTCCTCAACGTTTCAAAGGCGGCAGGGGATCGAAAAAAAGGCAAGTGACCATATATCAGGTGCCAAAAATAATCCAAGGAAAGAAACTTTTATTGTACATAGAGGATGACATATGGGTCCCGTTTTGCAGGAGCGGTCTCACATTTTCCAAGGCGGCACGGGATCGAAAAAAAGAAAGGAAAGGTTTATCGTTCAGAGAGGCTGAGATGTGGGACCCATGGGCCAGCAGCGTCCTCTTAGTTTCAAAGGCGGCAGGGGATAAAAAAAGGCAAATAGCCAGTAATTAGGGTCAAAAATAAATCAAACAAAGGAAACTTTTCACTGTTCATAGAGGCGACGGGGACCCATGAGCCAGCGGCGTCTCAACGTTTCGGAGCGGCATGAGATCGAAAGAAAAAGGCAAATACCAAGAAATTATGGGTCAATAATAAATCAAACAAAAGGTTTATTGTTCATAGAGGCTGACATGTGGGACCCACGAGCCGGCGGCGTCCCCAACGTGTTAAAGGCGGCGGGAGATAGAAAGACAAAGGCCAAAAATCAGTTGGTAAAAAAATCCAAGAAAAGAAACATTTACCGTTACGAGAGGCTGACATGCGGGACCCATGAGGCAGCAGCATCCTCAACGATTCCAAGGCGGCGGGGGATCAAAAGGGTCAAAAATAAATCCATCATAGGAAACTTTTATTGTTCATAGAGGATGTGGGACCGACACCGCGATGAGCGTCCTCATCGTTTCAAAGGGGTAGGGGATCAAAGAAAACGGTAAATAGCCAGAAATTAGGGGTAAAAAATAAATCCAATGAAGGACACTTTATTGTTCATAGAGTATGACATGCGGGACCCATGAGCCAGCGGCTTCCTCAACGTTTCAAAGGCGGCATGAGATCGAAAGGAAAAGGAAAGTGACCGAAATATCGAGAGAGCCAAAAAATAATCTAAGAAAAAGAATCCTTACAATAATCAGATAACTCATGTACATGAGGATGACATGCGGGTCCCATTTTGCGGCAGCGGTCTCAACGTTTCCAAGGCGGCACATGACCAAAAGAAAAATGAAGTAGCCGAGAAATCAAGGGTGTCAAAAGAATCCAAGAAAAGGAAGATTTCAATTGGGCTGCATCCGGACATCCGAGCCTTCGAACTATCCTTCGGCGCCTTTTGACTCGTACAATTTCAGCCCACTCGAACATGAAAGTTCGGATTTTCTCAAAAAAACAGGAAAGTCTTATGCCTCGCCAAAGACAAAAAACAAGGAGATTCAAGATATAAGTTTGTTTATGAAAATAAAGATTTAATTTATCCGTTTGCAATAGCTCGGAGCGAAATACACTCGTTTATTGTTTGCCAAATAATCAAGATATCACATGTTTCTTATACGGGGAGGCTAACATCGGGGACCCATGCGCCGACGGCGTCGTCAACATTTTAAAGGCGGCGGATGGAAGAAAAATAAACCAAAATCGTTGGTACAAAATCCAGAAAGAAACATTTTGTTACGAGAGGATAACATGCGGGACCCATGAGGCGGCATCCTCAGTTTAATGTTAGAGCGACATGTGGACCGTGAGCCAGCGTCCTCAACGTTTAAAGCGGCGGAGATCGAAGAAAAATAAGCCAAAAATCATTTGGTATTCAAAATCCAGAAAATAAACATTTACCGTTACGAGAGGATGACATGCGGGACCGATGAGGCAGCGGCATCCTCAACGATTCCAAGGCGACGGGGATCAAAAGAAAAAAAGGAAATAGCCAGAAATTAATTAGGGGTTCAAAATAAATCCATCGAAGGAAAGTTTTATTGTTCATAGAGGATGACATGTGGGACCGACCTGCCAACAGCGTCCTCATCGTTTCAAAGGGGGCAGGAGATCAAAAGAAAAAGGCAAATAGCCAGAAATTAGGGGTAAAAAATAACTCCAAGAAAGGAAACTTTTATTGTTCGTAGAGGATGACATGCGGGACCCATGAGCCGGCAGCTTACTTAACGTTTCAAAGGCGGCATGAGATCGAAAGAAAAAGGCAAGTGACAAAATATCGGGAGCCCAAGATAATCCAAGAAAAGAAACTTTATTTACATAGAGGATGACATGCGGGTCCCATTTTGCGGCAGCGGTCCCAACGTTTCAAATGCGGCTTGAGATCAAAAGAAAAAGAAAGTAGCCAGAAATTAGGGGGTCAAAAAAATCCAAGAAAATAAAGTTGATGGACATAGAGGATGACATGCGGGTCCCATGAGCTAGCAGCTTACTCAACGTTTCCAAGGCGGGAGATCAAAAGAAAAAGGAAATAGCCAAAAATCAGAGGGGGAAAAAAAACAAAGAAAATGAACTTTTATAGTACATAGAGGATGACATGCGGGTCCCATGAGCCAGCAGGTTCCTCAACGTTTCAAACGTGGCATGAGATCGAAAGAAAAAGGCAAGTGACCAAATATCAGGAGCCAAAAATAATTCAAGAAAAGAAACTTGATTGTACATAGAGGATGACATGCGGGTCCCAATTAGCGACGACGGTATCACCGTTTGAGAGGCTGCACGGGATCGAAAGAAAAAGGCAAGTGACCAAATATCGGGAGCCAAAAATAATCCAAGAAAAGAAATTTTATTGTACGTAGAGGATGACATGCGGGTCCCATTTTGCGAGCGACGGTCTCAACGTTTCCAAGGCGGCACGGAACCAAAAGAAAAATGAAGTAGCCAGAAATCGGGGGTGAAAAAAATCCAAGAAGAAAGATTTCAATTGGGCTGCATCTGGACATCTGGGCCTTCGAACTATCCTGCTTGGCCTTTTGACTCGTACAATTTCAGCCCACTCCAAAACAGGAAAGTTCCAAATTTTCTAAAAAAACAGGAAAGTCCTATGCTTCGCAAAGACAAAAAAACAAGGAGATTCAACATATAAGTTTGTTTATGTAAAAATAAAGATTTAATTATCCGTTTGAAATAGCTCAGAGCGCAATACATTGTTTATTGTCTGCAAAATAATAAAGATATCATATGTTTCTTGTACGGGGAGGCTGACATCGGGGACCCATGAGCCAACAGCGTCGTCAACGTTTTAAAGGCGGCAGGGGATGGAAAGAAAAAATAAACCAAAAATCTGTTGGTAAAAAATCCAAGAAAAGAAACATTTTCGTTATGAGAGGATGACATGCGGGACCCATGAGGCAGCAGCATCCTCAACGTTTATTGTTCATAGAGGTTGACATGTGGGACCCGTGAGCCAGCGGCGTCCTCAACGTTTTAAAGGCTGCAGGTGATCGAAAGAAAAAATAAGCCAAAAATCGTTTGGTCAACAAAATCCAAGAAAATAAACATTTACCGTTCTAAGAGGATGACATGCGGGACCCATGAGGCAGCAGCATCCTCAACGATTCCAAGGCGGCAGGGAAATATCCAGAAATTAATTAGGGGTTCAAAATAAATCCATCAAAGGAAACTTTTATTGTTCATAGAGGATGACATGTGGGACCGACACTGCCAACGACGTCCTCATCGTTTCGAGAGGGGCGGGAGATCAAAAGAAAAAGGCAAATAGCCAGAAATTAGGGGTAAAAAATAACTCCAAGAAAGGAAACTTTTATTGTTCGTAGAGGATGACATGCGGGACCCATGAGCCAGCAGCTTACTCAACGTTTCAAAGGCGGCATGAGATCGAAAGAAAAAGGCAAGTGACAAAATATCAGGAGCCAAAGATAATCCAAGAAAAGAAACTTTATTTACATAGAGGATGACATGCGGGTCCCATTTTGCAGCAGCGGTCTCAACGTTTCAAATGCGGCTTGAGATCAAAAGAAAAAGAAAGTTGATTGTACATAGAGGATGACATGCGGGTCCCTTGAGTCAGCAGCTTACCCAACGTTTCCAAGGCGGCGGGGATCAAAAGAAAAAGGAAATAGCCAAAAATCGAGAGGGTGAAAAAAATATAAAGAAAATAAACTTTTATAGCACATAGAGGATGACATGCGGGTCCCATGAGCCGAGCGGGTTCCTCAACGTTTCAAACGTGGCATGAGATCGAAAGAAAAAGGCAAGTGACCAAATATGAGGAGCCAAAAATAATTCAAGAAAAGAAAGTTTTATAGTACATAGAGGATGACATGCGGGTCCCATTTAGCAGCGAGCGGTATCACCGTTTGAGAGGCGGCGGGGATCAAAAGAAAAAAGAAATTGCCAAAAATCAGAGGGTGAAAAAAACCAAGAAAATGAACTTTTATAGTACATAGAGGATGACATGCGGGTCCCATGAGCCAGCAGGTTCCTCAACGTTTCAAACGTGGCATGAGATCGAAAGAAAAAGGCAAGTGAAAAAATATGAGGAGCCAAAAATAATTCAAGAAAAGAAAGTTTTATAGTACATAGAGGATGACATGCGGGTCCCATTTAGCAGCAGCGGTATCACCGTTTGAGAGGCGGGAGGGGATCGAAAGAAAAAGGCAAGTGAAAAAATATGAGGAGCCAAAAATAATTCAAGAAAAGAAAGTTTTATAGTACATAGAGGATGACATGCGGGTCCCATTTAGCAGCAGCGGTATCACCGTTTGAGAGGCGGCAGGGGATCGAAAGAAAAAGGTAAGTGACCAAATATGAGGTGCCAAAAATAATTCAAGAAAAGAAAGTTTTATAGTACATAGAGGATGACATGCGGGTCCCGAGTTAGCAGCAGCGGTATCACCGTTTGAGAGGCGGCAGGGGATCGAAAGAAAAAGGCAAGTGACCAAATTTGAGGTGCCAAAAAAAACTCCAAGAAAAGAAAGTTGATTGCACATAGAGGATGACATGCGGGTCCCATTTAGCAGCAGCGGTCTCAACGTTTCCAAGGCGGCAAGGGATCAAAAGAAAAAGGAAGTAGCCAGAAATCTGGGGGTCAAAAAAATCCAAGAATAGAAAGAATTTTGGTTCATAGAGGATGACATGCGGGACCCATGATCCTGCATCGTAAACGGCTCGATCGGAGAACGTTGAACGAGATGGCGCGATCGAGAAAAAAAAATGCCAGAGAGGCTGCCATCTGGGCCCTACATCCCTCGGCGGTGCGGATTTGCGTTGACTCGGCCGGCGAACCCGAGATTTCGAGATGCACCACGTCCCGGGCCACCATACGCGACGTTTTGGCCGCTTTCGTCGGGCTAGGTGGCCTCAAAAACGAGAAAAAAAAGTTTTGACATGCACCACGGAGGGACCAAAAATCGTCGGCCATGGTACACCAGCAACCACGGCGCGACTTCAACTTCGTCGGCCATGGCAACTTTTCTTGTAGTGCCATGCTACTTTTATGATGATACTCACATGTTTTATACACATTATATGTCATTATTATGCATTTTCCGGCACTAACCTATTGACGAGATGCCGAAGAGCCAGTTGCTTGTTTTGTCGTTGTTTTTGGTTTCGAAATCCTACAAAGGAAATATTCTCGGAATTGGACGAAATCAACGCCCAGGGGCTTATTTTTCCACGAAGCTTCCAGAAGACCGAAGGAGAAACGAAGTGGGGCCACGGGGCGCCGCCACACTAGGGCGGCGCGACCTGAGGGGGGCCCGCGCGGCCCTAGCGTGTGGGGCCCCCGTGACTCCTCCGACTCCGCCCTTCCGCCTACTTAAAGTCTTCGTCGCGAAACCCTCTGTACCGAGAGCCACGATACGGAAAACCTTAATGTGACGCCGCCGCCGCCAATCCCATCTCGGGGGATTTAGGAGATCGCCTCCGGCACCCTGCCGGAGAGGGGAATCATCTCCCGGAGGGCTCTTCATCTCCATGATCGCCTCCGGATCGATGTGTGAGTAGTTCACCCCTGGACTATGGGTCCATAGCAGTAGCTAGATGGTCGTCTTCTCCTCATTGTGCTATCATGTTAGATCTTGTGAGCTGCCTATCATGATCAAGATCGTCTATTTGTAATCCTACATGTTGTGTTTGTTGGGATCCGATGGATATTGAATACTATTGATGTCTACGTGTGCTTCTATTCTTGTAGACAGTGTTGGGCCTCCAAGAGCAGAGGTTTGTAGAACAGCAGCAAGTTTTCCCTTAAGTGGATCACCCAAGGTTTATCGAACTCAGGGAGGAAGAGGTCAAAGATATCCCTCTCAAGCAACCCTGCAATCACGATACAAGAAGTCTCTTGTGTCCCCAACACACCTAATACTCTTGTAAGATGTATAGGTGCACTAGTTCGGCGAAGAGATAGTGAAATACAAGTAGTATGGATGTATATGAGTGGTAATAGCAATCTGAATAAAATATGGCAGCGAGTAAACATGCAACCGAACAGTAAATAAGCGGAGATTCGATGTTTGGAAACAAGGCCTAGGGATCATACTTTCACTAGTGGACATTCTCAACATTGATCACATAATAAAACCACTCTACACTCTCTTGTTGGATGACAAACACCATTAATTGTGTAGGGCTACAAGAGCACCTCAATGCCGGAGTTAACAAGCTCCACAACATTCGATGTTCATATTTAAATAACCTTAGAGTGCATAATAGATCATTGCAATTTAAACCAAGAACTAACATAGCGCACACACTGTCACCATTACACTATGAAAGGGGGAATATATCACATCAGTACTATCATAGCAATAGTTAACTTCATAATCTACAAGAGATCACAATCATAGCCTACGCCAAGAACTACACGATGCACACACTGTCACCATTACACCATGAAGGAGGAATAGACTACTTTAATAACATCACATGAGTAGCACATAGACTAATAGCGATACAAAGCTCATCATATGGATCTCAATCATGCAAAGCAATTCATGAGATCATTGTATTGGGGTACATGAGAGAGAGATTAACCACATAGCTACCGGTAGAGCCCTCAGCCCCGGTGGAGAACTACTCCCTCCTCATCATAGGAGACAGCAGCGACGATGAAGATGGTGGTGGTGTCGATGGAGATGCCTTCCGGGGGCACTTCCCCGTCCCGGCGGCATGCCGGAACAGAGAGTTCTGTCCCCCGAATCTTGGCTTCGCAACGGCGGCGGCTCTGGAACTTTTCTCGTATCGTGGCTTATGTGTCGAAGATTTAGGTCAGGGGGCTTCTTATAGGCGAAGAGGCGGAGTCGGAAGGGTTACGGGGACGCCACACAATAGGGGGGCGCCCCCCCCCCTTGGGCCGCGCCGCCCTACTGTCTGGTGGCCCTGTGGCCCTCCTCTGGTCCCTCTCGGGTGTTCTGGAAGCTTCGTGGAATTCTAAGATGCTGGGCATTGATTTCGTCCAATTCCGAGAATATTTCCTTACTAGGATTTCTGAAACCAAAAACAGCAGAAAACAGGAACTGGCACTTCGGCATCTTGTCAATAGGTTAGTTCCGGAAAATGCATAAATATGACATAAAGTGTGTATAAAACATGTAGGTATTGTCATAAAACAAGCATGGAACATAAGAAATTATAGATACGTTTGAGACGTATCAAGCATCCCCAAGCTTAGTTCCTACTCGCCCTCGAGTAGGTAAACGATAACAATGATAATTTCGAAGTGACATGCTACCAACATAATCTTGATCCAATAATGATGTAAAGCATGTGAACTGAGATCAAATCACTCAAAGCAAATGTCTATATTGATATAAGAGATGATAATGCAAGAGTTAAACAAGCTAGAAGTTTTCATGAACTATTGCTTCAAAGACATGAAACCGTACAAAGTTCATTAAAGATGTGTTAAGTATTCAGCGTAGAAGTTCTATCCTTCATTCCAAGCATCAAGTAAATTTTCACAAGGATTCAGTCAAGTAAACATAAACATGAACGTCATGAATCAACTGTTTCAAAGCCTACTCAACCGGTGAGCGCAAGCATTTGGTATTAGCACCAGGATGTTATGGCATAAAGAATGTTAATGGGGGTTTGGAAGGCCAAATGGAAGAAAGTCTCACAAAGCTATAAGTGATTACTAGACAAGAGGAAGTCTTATAATCGAAGCTATGCAAGGAGTAGTGATTGCCATGCAACGGATGCACATAGAGCTATATGTGTATGAAATCTCTCCAATGGAACTAGTGGGGGTGCATCCAACTTGGTTGCTCACGAAGACCTAGAGCACTTTTGAGGAGGCTCATCATTGGAATATACAACCCAAGTTCTATAGTGTAAATTCCCCACATAGTTATACTGGTAAAACATGAAAACTCTCTCATATGGAGTGTAGGTGCTAAACATGAGCACAAATGATGACTATGAATATGCAGGTGCTAAAACATGAGCACAAGTGTGGATAAAAAATAATAATGCTGCCCCCTTTTTCTTTATTCTCTTTTTTTCTTTTTCTTTTTCTTTTCTATTTTTTCTATTTCTTTTCTTTTTCTCTTTTTGATGGCCTCCATGGCTCTTTTCACTTTTAGGGGCAACATCCTAATATGACAACACACTTTTTGGTACAAATAACTCATAATGAATAAAACATGATGTATGAAACTTTATGCCTCTGCCAGTGTAGCAGGATGTGCAATGATCTAGCGTAACATGGGTAAACCACACATCAGCTGTATAGAATCATGCAAAGCAATATACAAATAATAAATGACAACATGGCATGTAATGTAAAATGGAAGTAGCATGGCAATATATCTCGGAACAGCTATGGAAATGCTGTGGTAGGTAGGTATGGTGGCTGTTTTGAGGAGATGTATGGGCTTATGTGTAGGAGAACAAGAGAAAGTCCTTCCACGAGTTTGGATGTACCGGCGAAGTATGCACAATTCTCAATGTGAGCAAAAGGCAATGCACGATATCGAAGAGGCTAGCAAATATGGATGGTGGAAGTGCCAAAAACCGTAGCTTAACATTAGTCAAAAAGAACTCACAAGCTTATTGCAAACGACTAGCAGGTTCAACATTAAGAGCATGATTAAAATTTCACTGACCTTCAACACAACTTAGTTATTACGATGAACTCTCAGACATGGAAAGCTATCAAGTCCAACTACACCTTCAACTATTTAAGTAGAGTTTGTAGTACGGCACAAGCTTAAAGACAACAATCCACTACTAATTTTAACTTATTCAAACAGCAAGCTTTACCATCTAAATACCTCAAAACATTTGCAAAGAATCAAGTTATCAAAGCTCAATGATCTACAAGATTATGCAAGTGTTCCATTATACCACTACCACATGCAACATTTCCTTAACCAACCGAATAACAATGAACGAAGCAGTTTTCAACCTTCGCCATGAACATTAAAAGCTAAGAACACATGTGTTCATACGAACCAGCGGAGCGTGTCTCTCTCCCACACAAGCATGAATTTATTCAAACATAAACAAAAACAAAAGCAAAATGACGCTCCAAGTAAAGTGCATAAGATGTGACGGAATAAAAATATAGTTTCACTAGAGGTGACCTGATAAGTTGTTGATGAAGAAGGGGATGCCTTGGGCATCCCCAAGCTTAGATGCTTCAGTCTTCTTGAAATATGCAGGGATGAAACACGGGGGCATCCCCAAGCTTAGACTCTTCACTCTTCTTGATCATAGTATATCATCCTCCTCTCTTGACCCTTGAAAACTTCCTCCACACCAAACTCAAAACAAACTCATTAGAGGGTTAGTGCATAATCAAAAATTCACATGTTCAGAGGTAACACAATCATTCTTAACACTTCTGGACATTGCCCAAAGCTACTGGAAGTTAATGGAACAAAGAAATCCATCCAACATAGCAAAAGAGGCAATGCGAAATAAAAGGCAGAATCTGTCAAAACAGAACAGTCCGTAAAGACGAATTTTCCAGAGGCACTTAACTTGCTCAGATGAAAAAGCTCAAATTGAATGAAAGTTGCGTACATATCTGAGGATCACGCACGTAAATTGGAAGATTTTTCTGAGTTACCTACAGAGAACCCTGCCCAAATTCGTGACAGAAAGAAATCTGTTTCTGCGCAGAAATCCAAATCTAGTGTGAACCTTGCTATCAAAGACTTTACTTGGCACAACAATGCAATAAAATAAAGATAAGGAGAGGTTGCTACAGTAGTAACAACTTCCAAGACTCAAATATAAAACAAAAGTGCTGTAGTAAAATAAACACATGGGTTATCTCCCAAGAAGTGCTTTCTTTATAGCCATTAAGATGGGCTCAGCAATTTTAATGATGCTCGCATGAAAAATAGTAAATGAAGCAAAAGAAAGCATCAAGAAGCAAGTATGAAACAAATTTAAGCCTAACCCACTTCCTATGAAAAGGAATCTTGTACACAAATAAATTCATGAGGAGCAAAGTGACAAGCATAGGAAGATAAAACACGAGTAACTTCAAGATTCTCAACATAAAGAGGGGAAACCTAATATTATTAAGATGCATATAACCATGTTTCCCTCTCTCATAATAACTTTCAGTAGCATCATTAATGAAATCCACAATATAACCATCACTTAAAACATTCTTATCGTGGTTCATATGCATAAAAGTATCATTAATTTTGGCATAAGAAGAGTTCTTCTCATTAATAGTAATTGGAGCAAGATTATTATCAAGAATTTGAACATGGTAAACAAGTTGCACATTAAGGGAATTGTTTTTTGCCATCCAATCATAACTATGACAAGTTTCATAAGGATAGTTATAACCTATATCATAGCATTCTTTATAATAATCATCAAAGATTGGAGGCACAGTGTCATCATAAGAAATAGAATAGTTATCTTTCACAGTAGGTTCATCTCTGACCATACCATCATTGTTAAAAGAAGGAGATGTATCAAACATATAATGATCAGTAGCAAAAGGATTTTCAAACACCTCATCCCCAAGCTTGGAGCTTTCTATATCATTATGGGGGGAAGCATGGATAGTACTGATACTATGGCAATTATCAACATCATCATTTTCAGAATTAGTTTCCCAGAGATTTGCAATATCAAAAGTAGTGTGCTCTTTCAAATCATGATCACTAATGTAGATAAAGGGCATAGGAAGATCATTGTACTCAGATTCATTATCATAATAATCATCAGGAGCAACATACTTACGGTTACCTATCGTTATCTCATACACGCGGGGATATGTTGTTACCTCTTTCTTTTTATTCCCCTTCTTCTTCTTTTTCTTCTTCGTTCCCTTCTTCTTCTTCTTCTTCTCCTTCTCCTTCTCCTCGTTCCCTTCTTTAGGAGGGAGAGGCTTGATGAGAGGCTTCTCCACATAACCTGCTTTATTTCCAGAAACAATAGAAGAAACTTGGGAGGATTCCTCCTTTTCATTAATAAGTTTGAAACACACAGCGGTCCTATCATATTTTGGCAAAGTGTCATCTTCTAAAATATTTTGTATGTAAGTATTTGTATGGAAATCATCAATGCAATAAGAAAAACACCCATGCAGGACATCATCAATATCAAGATCACTCATATGTAACAAAGAGATTTTTCTTGATAACTCTTCACACCACAAAAAAGAGTAAGTTCATCATGCTGATTAGGAGTAATTTCGTCATCACAATACAAATTTGCAGCACTCATGGGGTTCAAATTATCACTGGAGGAGCATTGAAAATTAAAATGACCCACTCTATGGCAAAGTTCACAAATAAAAGGATAGAGGACACAAACTTTTTTACCAAGATCATCTAGCGCCCTAGACCACTTTCTAGTTTTTTCATTAATATGATGGATACAATATTCATCTTCGATTTGATTAATTCCACAAGGTCTATGCATTCCACAAAAATTAACATGCTTATAGGAAATAGCATTCTTAGGAGTTTGAGCATGTTTATTGCAATCATTAACAACAATTTCATCCTTCATACAAGCCTCTTTAAAAGGTTCATGATACTTATCAAAATTCTTCCTAGGCAATTCAAAATGAGAGGCAAAAGCTTTATAAAGATTTGCAGCAACTTGAGAGTCAAGACCATAGGTAGCACTCATATTTCGAAATTTACCAGTATCCATAAAAGTTTCAATGCATTCATAATCATAATTTATACCTGACTCTCTACCTTTGTCGTTTTCCCAATCTTCAGTGTTCTCCTCAATCCGATCAAGAAGGTCCCTTTTAAAATCTTCTTTGTTGCGCGTGAATGATCCAGAACAAGTAGTATCCAGCAAGGTTTTATCCTGAAAAGAAAGTCTTGCATAGAAATTATCAATGATGATATTACCAGGAAGCTCATGAGTGGGGCATTTGAGCATTAAAGACTTCAATCTTCCCCATGCTTGGGCAATACTCTCTCCATCATGAGGCCAGAAATTATATATGCGGCTGCGGTCTTTGTGCATTTCACTTGGAGGATAGAATTTAGAATAAAATAGAGGTACAATATCCTTCCAATCAAGAGAGTCCCCATTCTTCAGCAATTTGTACCAATGCGCCGCTTTACCAGACAGCGATATAGAGAATAGTTTCTTCCTAACTTCATCCATAGAGATACCTGCACACTTGAATAACCCGCATAATTCATGCAAAAACAGTAAATGATCTCCAGGATGGATAGTTCCATCCCCTTCATAGCGATTATCCATAACACGTTCAATAATTTTCATAGGGATTTTATATGGAATACTTTCAGTAGCTGGATTTAAAATATCACAAACATCATCAGAGTTATCGCATATGGGAGATAAAGTATTATGAGAGCAAATTTTCTCCCCTAAAGATGGGAAGCTAAAAAGATCACAAAAACTAGCTTCCCCAAGCTTAGACTTCTCCATAGCATTAGTAGTAATTGCATTCATACTAATAACATTGCTACTATCATGCAAATAAGGTTCCATAGGTTTTTTAATTTTCGCCTCAAACAATTCTAACTTAGGAAAAAGATTAAAAAGCTCACCAAATTTTTCGTTGTTTTCCATTATGCCTAACTAGTGAAAATAAAAACAAGAAACAAAAAGATGCAATTGCAGGATCTAAAGGAGATAGCTTCGAGCACTCACACACCGGCAACAGTGCTAGAAAATATCTTAGTAGTCGGAGGATGTGAATACCTTTTACCTTACCTCCCCGGTAACGGCGCCAGAAAATAGCTTGATGTCTACGTGTGCTTCTATTCTTGTAGATAGTGTTGGGCCTCCAAGAGCAGAGGTTTGTAGAACAGCAGCAAGTTTACCCTTAAGTGGATCACCCAAGGTTTATCGAACTCAGGGAGGAAGAGGTCAAAGATATCCCTCTCAAGCAACCCTGCAATCACGATACAAGAAGTCTCTTGTGTCCCCAACACACCTAATACTCTTGTCAAATGTATAGGTGCACTAGTTCGGCGAAGAGATAGTGAAATACAAGTAGTATGGATGTATATGAGTGGTAATAGCAATCTGAATAAAATATGGCAGCGAGTAAACATGCAACAGAACAGTAAATAAGCGGAGATTCGATGTTTGGAAACAAGGCCTAGGGATCATACTTTCACTAGTGGACACTCTCAACATTGATCACATAATAAAACCACTCTACACTCTCTTGTTGGATGACAAACACCATTAATTGTGTAGGGCTACAAGAGCACCTCAATGCCGGAGTTAACAAGCTCCACAACATTCGATGTTCATATTTAAATAACCTTAGAGTGCATAATAGATCATTGCAATTTAAACCGAGAAATAACATAGCGCACACACTGTAACCATTACACTATGAAAGGGGGAATAGATCACATCAATACTATCATAGCAATAGTTAACTTCATAATCTACAAGAGATCACAATCATAGCCTATGCCAAGAACTACACGATGCACACACTGTCAACATTACACCATGAAGGAGGAATAGTCTACTTTAATAACATCACATGAGTAGCACATAGACTAATAGCGATACAAAGCTCATCATATGGATCTCAATCATGCAAAGCAATTCATGAGATCATTGTATTGGGGTACATGAGAGAGAGATTAACCACATAGCTACCGGTAGAGCCCTCAGCCCCGGTGGAGAACTACTCCCTCCTCATCATAGGAGACAGCAGCGGCGATGAAGATGGCGGTGGTGTCGATGGAGATGCCTTCCGGGGGCACTTCCCCGTCTCGGCGGCGTGCCGGAACAGAGAGTTATGTCCCCGAATCTTTGCTTCGCGACGGCGGTGGCTCTGGAACTTTTCTCGTATCGTGGCTTATGTGTCGAAGATTTAGGTCAGGGGGCTTCTTATAGGCTAAGAGGCGGAGTCGGAAGGGTTACGGGGGCGCCACACAATAGGGGGGCGTGCCCCCCCTTGGGCCGCACCGCCCTACTGTCTGGTGGCCCTCCTCTGGTCCCTCTCGGGTGTTCTGGAAGCTTCGTGGAATTCTAAGATGCTGGGCGTTGATTTCGTCCAATTCCGAGAATATTTCCTTACTAGGATTTCTGAAACCAAAAACAGCAGAAAACAGGAACTGGCACTTCGGCATCTTGTCAATAGGTTAGTTCCGGAAAATGCATAAATATGACATAAAGTGTGTATAAAACATGTAGGTATTGTCATAAAACAAGCATGGAACATATGAAATTATAGATACGTTTGAGACGTATCAACTATGTCAAGTTGTTATCAATCTATCATATGAGTTGTTTATGTTCTTGCATGCTCTCCGTTACTAGTAGAGGCTCTGGCCAAGTTGATACTTGTAACTCCAAGAGGGAGCATTTATGCTCGATAGTGGGTTCATGCCTCCATTAAATCTGGGACAGTGACAGAAAGTTCTAAGCTTGTGGATGTGTTGTTGCCACTAGGGATAAAACATCGATGCTTTATCTAAGGATATTTGTGTTGATTACATTACGCACCATACTTAATGCAATTGTCTGTTGCTTGCAACTTAATACCGGAAGGGGTTCGGATGATAACCTGAAAGTGGACTTTTTAGGCATAGATGCATGCTGGATAGCGGTCTATGTACTTTGTCGTAATGCCCTGATTAAATCTCATAGTACTCATCATGATATATGTATGTGCATTGTTATGCCTTCTTTATTTGTCAATTGCCCAACTGTAATTTGTTCACCCAACATGCTATTTATCTTAGGGGAGAGACACCACTAGTGAACTGTGGACCCCGGTCCATTCTTTACATCTGAAATACAATCTACTGCAATTGTTCTTTACTATTTTTCGCAAACAAACATCATCTTCCACACTATACGGTTAATCGTTTGTTTACAGCAAGCCGGTGAGATTGACAACCTCACTGTTACGTTGGGGCAAAGTACTTTGATTGTGTCGTGCAGGTTCCACATTGGCGCCGGTTTCACTGGTGTTGCGCCGCACTACATTCCTCCACCAACAACCTTCACGTGCTTCTTGGCTCCTACTGGTTCGATAAACCTTGGTTTCATACTGAGGGAAACTTGCTTCTATACGCATCATACCTTCCACTTGGGGTTCCCAACGGACGTGTGCTTTACGCGTATCAGTGATATGATGATGAATAACAATCTGAACATAAACCTTGGTTCAATGGTTTCACTCAATAGCATCAATAACAAGGAGTAATCACCGGGAGAGTTTCCCCTATCAAACAATCAAGATTCAACCCTAGATGTTACAGCGGTGACGAGGTGCAGCGGTGGAGATGGCGGTGATGATGATGGAGATGATGGTGATGATGATCCCAATGATGTCCAGCTCAATGACGGTGACGATGGCGTCGATTTCCCCCTCCGAGAGGGAATTTCCCCGGCGGATTCCTGCCCGCCGGAGAGCTCTTTTCTCTCTGGTGTTTTCCGCCCCGCAGAGGCGGTTGTGTCTCTTCGCGACTATATCCCGGAGCTTAGGTTTTCGGGACAAAGAAGTACGCGAAGGAGAGGAATCCAGAGGGGGCTGTGGGCCCCCTCCCCACAAGGCGGCGCGGCTAGGCCTAGGCCCGCGCCGGCCTATGGGGGGCCCATGGCGGCCCTCCTCGGCTCCTCCTTCTGGCTGTCTCCGTCTTCTGGAAAAATAAGATTTTTCGTGTAATTTCCGTCAATTGCTGATCTTCCGAAATATTGCATTCTGACGGTGCTTTTTCCAGCAGAATCCTGACTCCGGTGCGCGATCCTCCAATAATCATGAAACATGCAAAATAGATGAAATAACATAAGTATCATCTCTAAATATGAAATATATCAATGAATAACAGTAGATTATGATATAAAATAGTGATGCAAAATGGATGTATCACCTCTCCAACAATAGTGGATCTATCGATGAAATCGAAAGCGTCGACGCTGTCGGAATCGCTGCTTATATTTGAGTCCGCAAACGACCCGACAGATATGTCGCTGAAGATCTTGATGAGTTCGCCGCTTGATGCGAGCTTGGTGGAGATTGCCGACGAAATCTCTTCATCGCCAGACTCGAACGATGGAATCGATCTCGACGAACCGGAACTAGCTGCATCCGATCTCGCCGAATCCGATTTTGCGACACGGTGAGATCCTTCCTTCCCAACGCGGAAGTGAAACTTTCCGAACGCCATGTCCATGGGCTCCTCCAGATACGCATATGCATCCATACCGGTGGGTGGGTGAGGAACAAAATTGACTAGAGCGGTTTCGATCTGGTTACCTCGATCCATCGCGTTGCTTGCTACCGAAGATGCTAATGATGTCGAACGTGCCATCGAGATCAGAGCCTTGTCGCCTCTAGTCCCCACAGACGACGCCAATTGATAAGGGATTAACTTATCAATGCCTACGGGTTGTAGACTAGGGTTTAGTTGGAAGTAGAGGGCAAGTAGATCTCGAAGGTTTCAGCCGGAAAAGTACTCGACTGCTATGAAAACTAGGGTTGCCTGAAAACAATGAATCGATCCTCTCTTTGCCCCTCGACTCCCCTTATATAGGAGGCGGAGCCGAGGATTTCGTGATGTACAAGTTACAGAGTCCGGGTCGGTTCAGAAACCCTCCCGCGATATTTACAAGTTAATATTCCTAATACAATTCTATCTTTCCAAACTATCTCTCGATTGGGCTTCTGGGCTTTGTAAAACTTCGAGTCGTGGGCCTTCAGTAAACCTCGGGTACCTTCTTCGGCAGGCCCATTGGGGATGCCTATGTCACCTAGGACGCCCCCAAATTAGGTTTAGACCACGTTTAAGATAAACCCTAGTTCATAGTTGATTGATTGGCAACTCTATCGAATTCCTACACCATATTGCATTGATTTGGTGTATACCCTGAAAGTCTTGTGTGATCTGTTGTTCCATTGGGAATTAGACGGTTGCAACTTACCGCTTCGTGGTCGGCGGCTACGTGCGCAAGTGTGTGGAGTTGCGAATATATATCTTGCAGGGTTGAGAGCTATTGCATTGGCGACAGGGACCAATCGAGAGACTTCGTCGCGTCATACAAGTTATCATCCACTTCATCATCAAGTTATCTCCGCTGTGTTCATCCCGTGATCATCATCACCACCGTGCTTACTGAGAAGATCGGGCAACCCCTTATCACCGAGAGGGCATAGATTTACTAGCATTAGAGTTTTACACAATAAGCTAAATATTTTGTCAAGTTTCATTCCCTTAAGGGCGGAGCCTAAATTAGGTGCAGCCATAGATATGATCAAATGCACCCCTTATGATTGTCCTAGAGCCATTTTCATGTGCATGTATAGAAATCATTAAGACATAAATGTCCCATCATAGTAATAAGATCATTGGTCATCGACGTAAACCCCCCAAATGCAACTCACGGCATTGGAAAATAGTTCTATCATTCCGTCCCTTCCAACATCCATTCATAACATTAAAGTGTAGACCTATGAGCCCATATAGGTGAAGTAATATGCAGTCAAATTTCGCATAAAACATCATAGAACAACATAAAAGATTAAAAAAAAACTTGACCAAATATTCATTGCACATCATATAGAATCATAGCCAGATCATCATATGCCCTCTGAAAAATGGGGAATTACTCACAAGTGTCAAACATGATATGGACTGGAGGCATAATGATTACAACACAATATGAGTATATAATATATCCACCAAATAATGACAAATTATCAATCATAAACATGCAACTAGCCATTAAAATAGTATCACGGGTTTTCAATCAAACACAAACTATGAGGGGGATGAAGTCGATCTTGTAGTTGGTGATGGTGGTGATGATGGTGTTGATGGATATTATTGTGGGTATACTTCATGGGTGTACCATCGACAGTGCCTAGATCCGGCAAGCCCGGGTGGCCCATAGGCGGTGATGGTGGCATGAGGCCCATCGAGCGGCCCAGTTTGTTGTAGATTAAGATGGATGAAGTCCAGCCCAGGAACAAGGAGTTGGATCCACCAGGCCGATGTTGGAAGTCGGATCCGGCTTGGCCCATCAGGGGTAGCCGGATCTGGTACGACATACAAGGGAAGGCGGATCCTTAACGTGCACGACAAGATATTGTACCGTAGTTAGGTGACTTGTATTCCGGCTAGGATTCCCCGTGTAAACCCTAGATCCGTGCGCCTTTATAAGCCGGATCCTGGGAGCCCTAGAGGCACGACCACAACTCATTGTAACAACGCGAAAGCGCCCATACAATTCTAGACAAGCAGCAGTAGGCCCTGTCGTCAAGCGGGTGTTCCGAAGCTGGGTAAATCGCGTACCACCGTCCCGAGGACACTCCGCCCTATGGCCCCTACTTCTTCTCCCCCTCGTGAGCATCCCTCCTCCGAGGTACCGTCGAATAGGCTACGACAGTTGGCGCCCACCGTGGGGCCTGCGACGTCTGGGGGCCGGAACCGGGAGGGTTCTACCTTCGGCGGCATCGGCGACACCATCGCCGTGGGGCGCGTCATCTACGCCGGAAACCTTCCGATCATCCCCGAGGACGAGTGCTGGATTTCGGCTAAGACAAACCCCGTCAAGCTCTCCATCATCCCGATTGGCGGGATACACATCTTCATCGGCGAGACCGTCGATTCCGATGGAAACGCACTGGTAAGTAACGCTGACGCGACCGCCACTGAGCAGGACGCAGTCGCGAAGATCCGATCTGAGATGCAGGAACTCCCTAGGGAAGATTCCACCTTAGATCTGGAAAATTCAAAACCCACCCAATCCGCCCCTGAGCAGGAAACAACGGTGGAAGAGCAATGCAGATCCGCCTGGGTCTCCCAGGTGTTAGAGAAGCAAAGGTGCCACTTCGTGCACTTCCTCGCACATACCGCTGAAACCGCTCTTCCTCAAGAAGAAGCCGGGCCCATGTAGGATGAGGCTACCGGAGCCGGCGATGCCCCGGAACAGCAAGAGGCTACCAGAGATAGCAACGCACCGGATCAGCAGGAGGATGCCGGAGACAAAGAAGAATCGATCCTAGGTAATCTATGCCCAATCTCCGACGACGCTTCCACTATGGACACGGAAGAGTACAACCGCACCATGAAGGAGTTGGAGGATGAAGAACGAGCTGAGGCGGAATCCGCTCCGCCCAAGGAGGTCTTCGCAACCATTGTTGGGCTGTTATCACCAGATTTTGGCTAAATCAGGAGGTGGGCCGCGATCAAGATGGGCTTGGAAGATTACATATGAAAGAACTATGAAGCGGCCTTGCACGGAGAATTTGGGCTAGTTAGCCCGTGTATTTTAATATAATAGATTGTGTATCGGTTTAGAAGTTAGAGTTTATCTCGTGCACGGTTTAGTGCACGCCCTCATTAGAAAGTCCCCTGGACTATAAATATGTATCTAGGGTTTATGGAATAAACAACAACTCACGTTCAACCCCAAAACAAACCAATCTCGGGGCATCGCCAACTCCTTCGTCTCGAGGGTTTCTATCAGGTAAGCGACATGCTGCCTAGATCGCATCTTGCGATCTAGGCAGCACAAGCCCCACGTTGTTCCATGCGTTGCTCGTCATCGAAGCGCTTTTGATGGCGAGCAACGTAGTTATCATTAGATGTGTTAGGGTTAGCATTGTTCTTTGTTTAAGCATGCTTACGTAGTGCAACCCTTGCATATCTAGCCGCCCTCACGCCTATCTCAGGCGTGGGGGCGGCACCCCGCTTGATCATTATTTAGTAGATCTGATCCGTTACGATTGCTCCTTGTTCTACAAGGATTAGTTTAATATCCGCAATAGTTAGGCCTTACAAAGGGGGAGGATCCAAGTGGCACGTAGGGTGGCGTTCGCAAGTCCTAAACGGGATGTTCCGAGGATCAACATCATGTTGGTTTTTAGGCCTTGTTTAGGATCGGCTTACGAGCACCGTGCGTGGCCGCGAGGCCCAACTCGGAGTAGGATGATCCGATTATGCGGTGAAAACCCTAAATCGTCGTAGATCTCATTAGCTTCATCTTGATCAAGCAGGACCACCAAGTATTCGTGCACCCCGCACGGATCATGGGTGGATCGGCTCTTTGAGCCGATTCACGGGATAACCCGAGAGCCGATCGAGGCTCGTATTTAATGTTTACATGTATGCCCTGCAGGAAACTAAGCGAGGCATCCCCATCACCTTCCCGGCCGGGTATAGGTCAGGTGGCACGCCCTTGCACTTCGCAACGCCGCGTGTGACCGAAGAGCATTGCGGGCCGTCGCTCGGAGGGGTCTCAGCCAGCCCGCAGCTCTAGGCTCTTCCCGGCTCTACGGTGTTGACAAGGCCGCTGCCCGCCGGTGGGTTTTGGCGATCAACACATTCCGGCACGCCCGGTGGGACAATCGTCTACATCAACCACATCGCCATCTACATCTGAGATGGCGGACGGCACGCCAGTCACATGCGACGAGATCAAAGCCATCCTCGAAGCCGCACTCTTCGGCTCTTCCCACCGAACCGACTCCCATGGCGTCAGGGGGAGGGGTTCCACGCCCGAAGGCGCACTTGATGGGAGAGATCTCTCCACCCCGTCGGAGGAGCGCACCAGGTCTCTGAAGCATGGGGATCTGCCCAAGGAGCTCAGAAGGAAACATGACGGGATCAAGGCAACCCTTGGAACCGAACTCATCGGCTCCGCCGAGAAGACCCGGCCGCACGATATCGAGGCTCGGTAGAAACCCACGTCCGGGTCCCGGTGTCGACACGGTGGATCTCAGCCACCCCATAGGTCAGCCAAAGTTTTCCTTTGGTGTCAATATGGCGGGATCTGCAAGCCGCCATGACAAAGAGGAAACAGAAAGCAGCCACTCCCGTGGCAAGGATGAAGAGGGAGCCGATCCGCGCGACCAACCCCGAGGTGAGGACAGGCGGTACCTGGCAAGAGAGGGAATAAGAAGCATGCGGTATCAACGCCCACACTCCAAGCACCCTCTCAACAAATACGAGCAACACCACGACCGACGTCGGCGCTACGACGCGGACGATGAAAGGAATTTCCGGTCTGATGCCGAGGTCGGAAGGTACCGCCAACATGGTAGAAGCAACAACGGGTACGATCGTCGCGCCGAAGGGAGGCCAAGGGGGCGAGTGACATGGATAAGCACCGGGACTGCCCGTTCTTCAAACATTGCTGGGACTCGGGGATGAGCCGATTGCCAACAATCGAGGACTGCCCGTAATGCAAACAAAGGAAGAAGGGTGCCGCTAACGTGTCTGTGTTCAGCCGGCTAGGGCCTTTCCCGCATCGGAACAAGCGTGCTGAGTCCCCTCAGATGGAAGATCTCGAGGAGCTAGAGGACGGTGGTGAAGAATGCAAATATCATCAGCCCAGATGGTGCCCTGATGGGCTCAGCCGTTCCCAGAAGCAAAGAGTCCAGCGTCTGCGTGGGTTGGAAGAAACTGAAAGATTATACCTGCGCACGCTAAGGAAGGCACGGCCTGATCTGGCCGCCAAGATTCTGCGAACCCTGGACGAGGAAGGTCAGCCACAAAGAAAAGAGTGGCGCCCCGAACAGAGAAAAGCCGATGATGAAACATCGGGTCGGCACAAATATGGTGTTTATCCTCCCTTCGGAGTTCGGTGCTCCGAGATTAGATGAGACATCCGTGGCACAACTTGATCGCGGCCCACGGCCGGTTATCTTTGAGAAGCCACGAGACAGGAGCTACGGGCATCCGAAGGCCCCGTACTTACGAGGGTATATCGATGGGAGGCACTGTAAACAGGATGCTGGTGGACACCGGAGCGGCGAGTTAACATCATGCCGTACTCTATGCTACGTCGGCCGGGACGCTCGAGTTCGGATCTAATCAAGACCAACGTAACGTTGAGCGACTTCAACGGCCAAGCGTCCGAGGCACAAGGAGTTCTGAATGTGGATCCGACCGTAGGAAGAAAAACCATCCCTACGGCGTTCTTTATCGTTGATAGCACGAGCGAGTTATGCTGTTTTGCTGGGAAGAGATTGGAGCCACGCCAACTGCTGCATTCCCTCCACGATGCACCAATGCATAATACGGTGGGATGGTGATGAGGTAGAGGTCGTCCAAGCCGACGACTCGGCCGAAGTTTCAACGGCCGGCATGAACGCATGGGAAGCAAGCAGGCCAAGAACCCCTCTCGAGCATCAAATTGGACGATCGCGAGCGCATCGATGTGACAAAGGGAAGGGTTAAGCTAGTTTTATCCACTGGCCCGACCATGTAGTTGAAGCCAAGCGATGCGCAAGTTGGCGAGGCTGATCCTTGTGATCGGCCCCAAGGGTCTATGAAGGAGCAAGTACAAAACCTTCACTGAGCAAACAACGTGGAGGCCGATTCCAATAATCGGCCGCGAATATCCTCACCATCCATACTGCCTGGGTTCAACACATTCACGGTCCATCAGAGCCGATGTCATCAATTCTCTTGACAGAATCGGCTCGGGGGGGCGCCCAAGTGGATAAAACACGAGGGTATGCAGTAGAAGAGTCTCATCCTTTGATGGTGGATATTGGAGTATGGGGGCCGATACACAAGTCGGCCGAAAAATTCGAAAATTTTCAGGAATAGCCGATGCACGGACATCGACTTAAGAGCAGGGGCTAGTTCCCTCCAAGAATCTGGAGGGCGTCAGAAATGCGAAGACGTTCTCACCGGAAGTTGCTTCAGCCTGCCGAAGATGATGAGCTGATCTGATCAGCAAGGCGCAAGGTTTGGACTGAAGAAGCTCGGGGGAGGGCGGCTCGCCCTGAAATCCCCTCACTCTAAAGAGCCGATTTTTCTGAATCGGTTGATACGGCGTTGCGAGTTGGAAACCAAGGATGATTGACGTGATCAGCTCGCTGCTATTCTCACCCGACTAAGGCCCGGGGGGCAGCTCACCTTGAAGTCCCGGGGGGCAGCTCACCTTGAAGGTTCTCTGCTCCGGACAGCCGAATTCGTTGGGATCGGCTGAACTCTGCACCACAAGTTACCTGAAGAATGGTGCTTATGTTGCAAGATTATCATAGCCTGCTGGATCGGCTGTATGGACCCTCGACGGAAGGGAGGTGATCGGCTGGTGGCCCTGCAGGATAGCTCTCTTGGACAAGGTTGAGCCCGCCCCGAAATCTCAATGGTGATGATCCGTCCTTTATCCTCGCCTTGGCTGAGGCTCGGGGGGCAGCTCGCCCTCGAGGTTTAACCAACTCTGTCGAAGTGGGCTCACTCTTCGTGACGGCTCGTTCAAAAGACAGTGATTATTGTAGAAGGAAGCTGCCGGAGCTGAGCGGGCAGAATTCGGAAAGGATAATGTAAAGGAGACCTGACATTATTTCAGGAGTTCTGCCGCTAGGTTCAACATGCCATCTTGAGAGATCTGCGGATTTGCGCGAGTAGGGCTTGGCCTTGTTTGGCAAGGAGTTTGGGTCTGGGTGGATCTATCTCGAAATCTAGTGTGGGAGACCGATGCGATGCCATCAGCTTGTTGGGCATTGTCCAGGTTTGGCAATCGGCGAGAATCGAAGGAAAGACAATCGGCTAAATTATCATAAAGGGAATCGGCAAAATCGAGTTGGGGAATTTCTTCATTGATAAGCCGGATTTCTTACATAGAAGAGCTGATTGCTCTCAAAAGGAAATACCGGGGGATACATTGCCCCGTCTCGCTACTCGCTAGCCCTATGCTAAGACCCTATCTAGGGGCCGCTTCGCCCTCGTCGTCGTCGTCGCCGTCGTCGCCACCGCCGGCCGCTGCTCCTCGCCGGCTCGTCATCGCTGCTCCGGCCGGCCGCCGATAGGACCCTCGTCGTCTTCATCCTCTTCGTCGGCGTCGTCGTCACTCGTCGACGTCGCCGAGGTTCCCGGGCCGAGGTGGCGGCGCTTGGCCGGCGGCTCGTCGGAGGAGCTGTCTTCATCCTCCTCCTCCTCTCCCTCCTCCTTCACCTCCTCGGAGGTGGTGAAGTCCGCCCAAGAGAGGCGGTCGTCTTCGCTCTCCTCCACCGCTTCCTCGTCGGCCAAGGAAGCGGAGGTCGCTCTCCCCGTCGGTTTGGGATTTGTCATCCTCGGACCAGACGTAGGAGTCATGGTCCTCTTTGTCCCACTTTGTCGGGGCAAGGATGTCGTACGCCGCTTGCGTACCCCATGAGGGCGTCGACTCTCGGATGGGAGAGGACACGTGGGAAAGATCCGACGAAGAAGAAGAGGAAGAGGAAGAGGACATGGTTGCAGGGGAGGGTTTTTTGGAGTGCTACTGCGGAAGGGGTAAAGAAGAGAACTGTTCGTTGCGGCTAAATAAAAGGAGGTGGGGGTTTTTAATTTCCGAGCAGTTCTCGAGGACATGGTGCCAAAACTGTCAAATCGTGCAGAGAAAGTTGGGAAGGCAAGTCGTCATGATGAGGCATGCTGCGACAGTTCCGCTCTGCCGTGACACGACCCCTCTGAGGAAAAAACGAGTGGTTTTGAAATTATCATTACCAAAACCAGGGGGGCATGTGTTATCACCAGATTTTGGCTAAATCAGGAGGTGGGCCGCGATCAAGATGGGCTTGGAAGATTACATATGAAAGAACTATGAAGCGGCCTTGCAACGGAGAATTTGGGCTAGTTAGCCCGTGTATTTTAATATAATAGATTGTGTATCGGTTTAGAAGTTAGAGTTTATCTCGTGCACGGTTTAGTGCACGCCCTCATTAGAAAGTCCCCTGGACTATAAATATGTATCTAGGGTTTATGGAATAAACAACAACTCACGTTCAACCCCAAAACAAACCAATCTCGGCGCATCGCCAACTCCTTCGTCTCGAGGGTTTCTATCAGGTAAGCGACATGCTGCCTAGATCGCATCTTGCGATCTAGGCAGCACAAGCCCCACGTTGTTCCATGCGTTGCTCGTATCGAAGCGCTTTTGATGGCGAGCAACGTAGTTATCATTAGATGTGTTAGGGTTAGCATTGTTCTTTGTTTAAGCATGCTTACGTAGTGCAACCCTTGCATATCTAGCCGCCCTCACGCCTATCTCAGGCGTGGGGGCGGCACCCCGCTTGATCATTATTTAGTAGATCTGATCCGTTACGATTGCTCCTTGTTCTACAAGGATTAGTTTAATATCTGCAATAGTTAGGCCTTACAAAGGGGGAGGATCCGAGTGGCACGTAGGGTGGCGTTCGCAAGTCCTAAACGGGATGTTCCGAGGATCAACATCATGTTGGTTTTTAGGCCTTGTTTAGGATCGGCTTACGAGCACCGTGCGTGGCCGCGAGGCCCAACCTCGGAGTAGGATGATCCGATTATGCGGTGAAAACCCTAAATCGTCGTAGATCTCATTAGCTTCATCTTGATCAAGCGGGACCACCAAGTATTCGTGCACCCCGCACGGATCATGGGTGGATCGGCTCTTTGAGCCGATTCACGAGATAACTCGAGAGCCGATCGAGGCTCGTATTTAATGTTTACATGTATGCCCCGCAGGAAACTAAGCGAGGCATCCCCATCACCTTCCCCGGCCGGTATAGGTCAGGTGGCACGCCCTTGCACTTCGCAACGCCGCGTGTGACCGAGAAGAGCATTGCGGGCCGTCGCTCGGAGGGGTCTCAGCCAGCCGCAGCTCTAGGCTCTTCCCGGCTCTACAGTGTTGACAAGGCCGCTGCCCGCCGGTGGGTTTTGGCAGTCAACATGGGCTAGAGCAAGGAACCGACGAGGAATCAACTCCCTCCGATCCCATGGAGGCAGGGCCTTCCGAATCTGGGAGCAAGGATTACCTGACCCCGAAAGAGCTCATGGAGCAAGCAGGCATAGGAGCCTTAATTCACACAAAAGTCCTCAACAAGCCTATAACTCCGGAGGAAGTCGCAGATCCAGCAGCTCTAGAAGCAGCAAGGAAGGAGATGCTGGCTATCGCCAAGAGAATTTCCACCACTGCAATGGCGATGCTGGAAGAAAGGTAAGAGGCCCGAGAAGTAATGGATGGTTTCCTCAAAAGAGAGCGTGAAACTGTAGACTCCTTGCAGAAGGCCAAAAAGCTCCTAGAACATTGGGAATCCATGATAAAGGATGCTCACAAGGAAGCAGACAAGATCCGACGGGATGCCATTGGCCCTCGCAAGATCACCTATGCAACTCCCTCTGATCAGCAGCCGCTCACAACTCCAAAGGAAAACATGCAGAAGGCTGCGGAGATTTTGACCAAGAAGAATGAGGAAATCAACATCGACCACCTCCGCACACTCGTCGCTTCAGCAATGCAGCAGCAGAGCAAGGCAGACACTTCGCGCAAGTTGGAATCTAACCCGGAGTTATGCATGTCCACTGCGTAGAAGGACGCCTCCGGAAGCAAACATGGCGACGACGAATCGCGCACCGGATCCACAGAGCGCAGAAGGAGAACCGGAGAACACCCAAATCCGATCCCCGTACCGTCAAAGACGCCTCCGTCAGACCCAAAGAAGGGAAAGGATGCGATGTACACTGGCAGGGACAAGTACCGGAACCCGTCACCTCCGCCCAACGGGCACCCGCGTCCTCCACCTCCTCGCCGCCGTAGTCCAGTCGGAACCACTAGGCCCCATGGGCCTGATGGAATCAACATCCGCGACAAGGTGGCCCCTCAGAGGAACAGGAACACGGAACGCACGCCGGAACCTCATCGGAGCCGGAACGAGGAGCGCGAACCGGAGCCTCGCAGGAGCCGGAACGATGGAGGCGACCGTCACCATGATGAAGGTATCCACCAAAGCCGGAGTCAGCAGCGCGAGGGACGCGGGGAATCTGAAGGCGGAAGCAAGAGATCGCATCGGCCCCCTCGTAGATCCCCTTCCCCACCACCTAGCGGTGGAGGTGGAGGTCGGAGATCCCGCTCACGCTCAAAATCTCCCCGCAATGGCTCGCGTGACGCGCGGGAACGTCTCAACGAATACAGATGTGACTACATTGGCCCAAAGTGCTTTGGCAGGATGATCCGAGAGGAACCAAAGCCAAGGATGAACCTCAAGCTACCTGGAAACCTGAAGCATTATGATGACAGCGAAAGGCGGATACCTGGATCGAGGATTACTACAACGCAGTAACCTTCGCCGGAGGAACCCCTAACATAGCCTACCGCATGCTCCAGTTGTACCTTGTAGGTCCAGCCCGGATCTGGCTCAGCAACCTGATGTCTACGGGTGCTTCTATTCTTGTAGACAGTGTTGGGCCTCCAAGAGCAGAGGTTTGTAGAACAGAAGCAAGTTTCCCTCAAGTGGATCACCCAAGGTTTATCGAACTCAGGGAGGAAGAGGTCAAAGATATCCCTCTCAAGCAACCCTCGCAATCACGATACAAGAAGTCTCTTGTGTCCCCAACACACCTAATACACTTGTCGGATGTATAGGTGCACTAGTTCGGCGAAGAGATAGTGAAATACAAGTAGTATGGATGTATATGAGTGGTAATAGCAATCTGAATAAAATATGGCAGCGAGTAAACATGCAACAGAACAGTAAATAAGCGGTGTTTGCAGTACTGGAAACAAGGCCTAGGGATCATACTTTCACTACTGGACACTCTCAACATTGATCACATAACTGAATAAACAAATACTACTTTCTCTACACTCTCTTGTTGGATGACAAACACCATTCATTGTGTAGGGCTACAAGAGCACCTCAATGCCGGAGTTAACAAGCTCCACAACATTCGATGTTCATATTTAAATAACCTTAGAGTGCATAATAGATCATTGCAATTTAGACCGAGAACTAACATAGCGCACACACTGTCACCATTACACTATGAAAGGGGGAATAGATCACATCAATACTATCATAGTAATAGCTAACTCCATAATCTACAAGAGATTACAATCATAGCTTATACTAAGTACTACATGATGCACACACTGTCACCATTACATCATGA
This sequence comes from Lolium rigidum, assembly GCF_022539505.1. Classification (NCBI taxonomy): domain Eukaryota; kingdom Viridiplantae; phylum Streptophyta; class Magnoliopsida; order Poales; family Poaceae; genus Lolium; species Lolium rigidum. The sequence goes on from NC_061511.1 coordinate 114,735,043, forward strand.
AGGAGGAATAGACTACTTTAATAACATCACTAGAGTAGCACATAGATGATATTCAACTAGATCACAAAGCTCATGATCACATAAAGATCACATGGGAGAGAGAGATGAACCACATAGCTACCGGTACAACCCTTAGCCTCGAGGGAGAACTACTCCCTCCTCATCATGGGGGACAGCAGCGTCGATGGAGATGGCGGTGGTGTCGATGGAGATGCCTTCCGGGGGCACTTCCCCGTCCCGGCAGCGTGCCGGAACAGAGACTTCTGTCCCCCGAATCTTGGCTTCGCGATGGCGGCGGCTCTGGAACTTTTCTCGTATCGTGGCTTATTCGTTTAGGGTTTTCGCGACGGAGACTTTATATAGGCAAAGAGGCGGAGTCGGAGGGGGTCTGGTGGAACCACACAGTAGGGGGGCGCGCCCAGGGTCCAGGCCGCGCCGCCCTGACGTGTGGGCCCCCTGGCTCACCTCTGGTGCCTCTCCGGTGTTCTGGAAGCTTCGTGGAATTATAAGATGCTGGGCGTTGATTTCGTCCAATTCCGAGAATATTTCCTTACTAGGATTTCTGAAACCAAAAACAGCAGAAAACAGGAACTGGCACTTCGGCATCTCGTTAATAGGTTAGTTCCGGAAAATGCATAAATATGACATAAAGTGTGTATAAAACATGTAGGTATTGTCATAAAACAAGCATGGAACATAAGAAATTATCGATACGTTGGAGACGTATCAGCATCCCCAAGCTTAGTTCCTACTCGCCCTCGAGTAGGTAAACGATAACAAGGATAATTTCTGAAGTGACATGCTACCAACACAATCTTGATCCAATAATGATGTAAAGCATGTGAACTGAGATCAAATCACTCAAAGCAAATGCCTATATTGATATAAGAGATGATAATGCAAGAGTTAAACAAGCTAGAAATTTTCATGAACTATTGCTTCAAAGACATGAAACCGTACAAAGTTCATTAAAGATGTGTTAAGTATTCAGCGTAGAAGTTCTATCCTTCATTCCAAGCATCAAGTAAATTTTCACAACATAAGAAGGATTCAGTCAGTAAACATAAACATGAACATCATGAATCAACTGTTTCGAAGTCTACTCAACCGGTGAGCGCAAGCATTTGGTATTAGCACCAGGATGTTATGGCATAAAGAACGTTAATGGGGGTTTGGAAGGCCAAATGGAAGAAAGTCTCACAAAGCTATAAGTGATTACTAGACAAGAGGAAGTCTTATAATCGAAGCTATGCAAGGAGTAGTGATTGCCATGCAACGGATGCACATAGAGCTATATGTGTATGAAAGCTCTCCAATGGAACTAGTGGGGGTGCATCCAACTTGGTTGCTCACGAAGACCTAGAGCACTTTTGAGGAGGCTCATCATTGGAATATACAACCCAAGTTCTATAGTGTAAATTCCCCACATAGTTATACTAGTAAAACATGAAAACTCTCTCATATGGAGTGTAGGTGCTAAACATGAGCACAAATGATGACTATGAATATGCAGGTGCTAAAACATGAGCACAAGTGTGGATAAAAGATAGTAATGCTGCCCCCTTTTTCTTTATTCTCTTTTTTCTTTTTTTTTCTTTTTCTTTTTTCTTTTCTATATTTTATTTCTTTCTTTTCTTTTTCTCTTTTTGATGGCCTCCATGGCTCTTTTCACTTTTAGGGGCAACATCCTAATATGACAACACACTTTTTGGTACAAATAACTCATAACGAATAAAACATGATGTATGAAACTGTATGCCTCTACCAGTGTAGCAGGATGTGCAATGATCTAGCGTAACATGGGTAAACCACACATCAGCTGTATAGAATCACGCAAAGCAATATGTAAATGATAAATGACAACATGGCATGTAATGTAAAATGAAAGTTGCATGGCAATATATCTCGGAACAGCTATGGAAATGCTGTGGTAGGTAGGTATGGTGGCTGTTTTGAGGAGATGTATGGGCTTATGTGTAGGAGAACAAGAGAAAGTCCTCCCACGGGTTTGGATGTACCGGCGAAGTATGCACAATTCTCAATGTGAGCAAAAGGCAATGCACGATACCGAAGAGGCTAGCAAATATGGATGGTGGAAGTGCCAAAAACCGTAGCTTAACATTAGTCAAAAAGAACTCACAAGCTTATTGCAAACAACTAGCGAGGTTCAACATTAAGAGCATGATTAAAATTTACTCCAACCTTCAGCACAACTTAGTTATTACGATGAACTCTTAGACATGGAAAGCTATCAAGTCCAACTACACCTTCAACTATTTAAGTAGAGTTTGTAGTACGGCACAAGCTTAAAGACAACAATCCACTACTAATTTTAACTTATTCAAACAGCAAGCTTTACCATCTAAATACCTCAAAACGTTTGCAAAGAATCAAGTTATCAAAGCTCAATGATCTACAAGATTATGCAAGTGTTTCATTATACCACTACCACAAGCAAACATTTCCTTAACCAACCGAATAACAATGAACGAAGCAGTTTTCAACCTTCGCCATGAACATTAAAAGCTAAGAACATATGTGTTCATACGAACCAGCGGAACCTGTCTCTCTCCCACACAAGCATGAATTTATTCAGAGAATGAAAATAACAAAACGAAAATAAAAGCACAACGACGCTCCAAGTAAAGTACATAAGATGTGACGGAATAAAAATATAGTTTCAAGAGAAGAAACCTGATAAATTGTCGATGAAGAAGGGGATGCCTTGGGCATCCCCAAGCTTAGATGCTTGAGTCTTCTTGAAATATGCAGGGATGAACCACGGGGGCATCCCCAAGCTTAGACTCTTCACTCTTCTTGATCATAGTATATCATCCTCCTCTCTTGACCCTTGAAAACTTCCTCCACACCAAACTCGAAACAAACTCATTAGAGGGTTAGTGCATAATCAAAAATTCACATGTTCAGCAAGGACACAACCATTCTTAACACTTCTGGACATTGCCCAAAGCTTCTGAAAGTTAATGGAACAAAGAAATCCATCAAACATAGCAAAAGAGGCAATGCGAAATAAAAGGCAGAATCTGTCAAAACAGAACAGTCAGTAAAGACGAATTTTCCAGAGGCACTTAACTTGCTCAGATGAAAAAGCTCAAATTGAATGAAAGTTGCGTACATATCTGAGGATCAAGCACGTAAATTGGCAGATTTTTCGGAGTTACCTACAGAGAACCCTGCCCAAATTCGTGACAGACAGAAATCTGTTTCTGCGCAGTAATCCAAATCTAGTATCAACCTTACTATCAAAGACTTTACTTGGCACAACAATGCAATAAAATAAAGATAAGGAGAGGTTGCTACAGTAGTAACAACTTCCAAGACTCAAATATAAAACAAAAGTCCTGTAGTAAAATAAACACATGGGTTATCTCCCAAGAAGTGCTTTCTTTATAGCCATTAAGATGGGCTCAGTAATTTTAATGATGCACTCTCAAGAAATAGTAGTTGAAGCAAAAGAGAGCATCAAAAGGCAATTATGAAACAAATTTAAGCCTAACCCACTTCCTATGAAAAGGAATCTTGTACACAAATGAATTCATGAAGAACAAAGTGACAAGCATAGGAAGATAAAACACGAGTAACTTCAAGATTCTCAACATAAAGAGGGGAAACTTAATATTATTAAGATGCATATAACCATGTTTCCCTCTCTCATAATAACTTTAAGTGGCATCATGAACAAACTCAACAATATAACTATCACATACAACATTCTTGTCATGAGCCACACACATAAAATTATTACTCTCCACATAAACATAATCATCACTATTAATTGTAGTGGGAGCAAATTCAACAAAGTAGCTATCATTATTATTCTCATCAAGTGTAGGAGGCATATTATAATCATAATAAAATTTACTCTCCATAGTAGGCGGCACCAAAAGACCACTATCATTATAATCATCATAAATAGGAGGCAAAGTATCATCAAAGAAAATTTTCTCCTCAATGCTTGGGGGACTAAAAATATCATGCTCATCAAAACCAGCTTCCCCAAGCTTAGAATTTTCCATATCATTAGCAACAATGGTGTTCAAAGCGTTCATACTAATATCATTGCTACTAGCATGCAAACAAGATTCCATAGGTTTTTTAATTTTCGCAGCAAACAATCCATGTCTTAACTCAGGAAATAGATTAAGAAGCTCACAGTTGTTTTCCATTATGCCTTACTAGTGTAAAACAAGAAACAAAAAGATGCAATTGCAGGATCTAAAGGAAATAGCTTCGAGAACTTACAACGGCACCAGAAAATAACTTAGTTACCTGGGACCGGAGTGTGAGTGCCTTTTACCTTTCCTCCCCGGCAACGGCGCCAGAAAATAGCTTGATGTCTACGGGTGCTTCTATTCTTGTAGACAGTGTTGGGCCTCCAAGAGCAGAGGTTTGTAGAACAGCAACAAGTTTCCCTCAAGTGGATCACCCAAGGTTTATCGAACTCAGGGAGGAAGAGGTCAAAGATATCCCTCTCAAGCAACCCTGCAATCACGATACAACAAGTCTCTTGTGTCCCCAACACACCTAATACACTTGTCAGATGTATAGGTGCACTAGTTCGGCAAAGAGATAGTGAAATACAAGTAGTATGGATGTATATGAGTGGTAATAGCAATCTGAATAAAATATGGCAGCGAGTAAACATGCAACAGAACAGTAAATAAGCGGTGTTTGCAGTATTGGAAACAAGGCCTAGGGATCATACTTTCACTACTGGACACTCTCAACATTGATCACATAACTGAATAAACAAATACTACTTTCTCTACACTCTCTTGTTGGATGACAAACACCATTCATTGTGTAGGGCTACAAGAGCACCTCAATGTCGGAGTTAACAAGCTCCACAACATTCGATGTTCATATTTAAATAACCTTAGAGTGCATAATAGATCATTGCAATTTAGACCGAGAACTAACATAGCGCACACACTGTCACCATTACACTATGAAAGGGGGAATAGATCACATCAATACTATCATAGTAATAGTTAACTCCATAATCTACAAGAGATTACAATCATAGCTTATACCAAGTACTACATGATGCACACACTGTCAACATTACATCATGAAGGAGGAATAGACTACTTTAATAACATCACTAGAGTAGCACATAGATGATATTCAACTAGATCACAAAGCTCATGATCACATAAAGATCACATGGGAGAGAGAGATGAACCACATAGCTACCGGTACAGCCCTTAGCCTCGAGGGAGAACTACTCCCTCCTCATCATGGGGGACAGCAGCGTCGATGGAGATGGCGGTGGTGTCGATGGATATGCCTTCCGGGGGCACTTCCCCGTCCCGGCGGCGTGCCGGAACAGAGACTTCTGTCCCCCGAATCTTGGCTTCGCGATGGCGGTGGCTCTGGAACTTTTCTCGTATCGTGGCTTATTAGTTTAGGGTTTTCGCGACGGAGACTTTATATAGGCGAAGAGGCGGAGTCGGAGGGGGTCTGGTGGAACCACACAGTAGGGGGGCGCGCCCTGGGTCCAGGTCGCGCCGCCCTGGCGTGTGGGCCCCTGGCTCCCCTCTGGTGCCTCTCCGGTGTTCTGGAAGCTTCGTGGAATTATAAGATGCTGGGCGTTGATTTCGTCCAATTCCGAGAATATTTCCTTACTAGGATTTTTGAAACCAAAAACAGCAGAAAACAGGAACTGGCACTTCGGCATCTCGTTAATAGGTTAGTTCCGGAAAATGCATAAATATGACATAAAGTGTGTATAAAACATGTAGGTATTGTCATAAAACAAGCATGGAACATAAGAAATTATCGATACGTTGGAGACGTATCACGACCTCGAGAAAAACTCCATCTTTTGCTACTTCGACCTGAAGAACGCCTTCGAGAAGCACTTCAGAGGCACCTACAAAAGGCCTGCCACAACAAGAGACTTTATGAAGAAGGTTGAAACATCAAGAAACTTCCTCACCCGATGGTTGCAAACCAGGAACGAGTGCGAGAACGTCGATAATTGCACGGCTATGCAAACCTTCATAGGTGGATTGCAGAGGGGAAGCCTGCTCCGGCATAAGCTTACCTGCTTGGTCAATGAGAATAAGCTGACTTTGGATGACATGATCAAAATCTCTAGCAATCACACCGCCACCGATGACGATGCAGGCGGAGACCTCGCAGCCACAGCCATACCCCTGCATCAACAAAAGGAGAACCGTGACAACGGCGGCAGCAGCAGCAACAAGCGGAAAAATCCCCCTGATGACCAGAAGAGCGGCGGATCCGACATGGTTGCCATGGCATTCCAACGCGGAGGTCAAGGAGGCGGAAGAGGCCGCGGTCGCGGAGGCGGAGCCGGCAGGGGCCAGCAACGGGCTGACGAGGTCACCATTTCCGAAACCCGCGCCCCCAAACCTACGAGGAATACAGGGATATGCCATGCTTAGCTCACATAGATCCGGCTACTGGCAAGTCCTCTCACACAAACCGCAACTGCAAGTGGGTCAATGATCTCAAAACTGACCCGGAAGCAGGATACAAGCGAGCCCGGAAGCACCGCCCATGCGGCAAAGGAGGCAAGGGCAAGAACAAGGACAAAGAGGAGGACAGTTCCGAGGCCATGGACGAGGATGACGCTTCGCCGGATCCCAAGGAGGGTTCCGCAGCTAACAAATCCAACCCCTTTGGAAGAAAGAGTGTCGGAGCTTACCACACTTTCCTCGGAACTCCAACGGTTCAGGCCAAAAAATCGGCCCTCCGGATCCTCAATGTGACGGTTCCGACCGTACCTCAGTATGTCAAGTGGTCGGAAAAACCCTGCACATTTGACAGGGTGGATCTCCCGGCCATCATCCCAAAAGAATGCTACGCACTGGTTGTGAGTCCCCGCATAGAAGGGTATGACTTCTCCAAGTGCCTTATGGATGGCGGAGCTAGCCTAAACATCATGTACCTAGAGACCCTGGAGAGGATGAACCTTACCAAGGAACAGCTCAAACATAGCACCACTGAATTTCATGGTGTGGTTCCGGGTAAAAAGGCGAACTCCCTCGGCAGCATCAAACTTCCCGTGGCCTTTATGTTAATAATTTCCGCGAAGAGATGATCACGTTTGAAGTTGTGCCTTTCAAAAGCTCCTACCATGTAATCTTCGGCAGGCCCACCTACCACAAGTTCCACGCAAGGGCATGCTACATCTACAACAAGCTCAAGATTCCGGGTCCTAACGGCATGATTACCGTATCCGGAGACTACAAGAAATGCATACAGAGTCGCGGTGGATCCAAAAGAGATGCATACCACCAAGAAGCAGATCTCCGAACAGAAGACATCGTTCAAGGACGCGATAGAAACCAAGCAGGTCGACCTCAAGGTAGGCGACAACTCAAAGCAGGTTTCAGTCGGAGCCGATATGGACCACAAATAGGAAAGCGCGCTCGTCGAGTTCCTCCGAGCCAACATGGACATCTTCGCATGGCAACCTTCTGACATGTCCGGAGTACCAAGGGAACTCGCCGAGCACTACCTCAACATAAATCCGGGAGCAAAACCAGTGAACAAAGCTATGCGACGCTTTGGAGATAAGAAGCGCCGCGCCAAAGGGATGGAATTAGCAAAGTTACTAGAGGCAGGTTTTGTAGTAGAAGTTATCCATACTGATTGGGTCGCAAACCCCGTCCTTGTACCCAAAAAGAATTCTGAAATTCTAAGAATGTGCATCGATTACTCCGGCTTGAATAAGCATTTCCCGAAGGATCCGTTCCCCTTGCCGCGCATTGACCAAGTCATTGACTCGACGGCAGGGGCGGAACTTCTATGTTTTCTTGACGCATATTCCGGGTATCATCAGATCCGGATGAAGAAGTCCGACCAAAAGGCGACCTCGTTCATCACACCCTTTGGCACTTACTGCTACGTCACCATGCCTTTTGGTTTGAAAAATGCAGGTGCCACCTACCTACGTACGATGCAGCGATGCCTGAAGGACCAAATTGGCCGGAATGTGCACGCCTACGTCGACGACATCGCGGTCATGACCCGGAAAGGATCCGACTTGATCAACGACCTCACGGAAACCTTTGATAATCTCCGACGGTACAAGATGATGTTGAATCCGCTGAAGTGCGTCTTTGGCGTACCAGCCGGAAAACTCCTTGGCTTCATTGTGTCTCACAGAGGCATTGAAGTTAACCCGGAAAAAATCAAGGCTATTCTGTGCATTAAAAGGCCAACTTGTCTCAAAGATGTGCAACGATTAACTGGTTGCATCGCCGCAATCAGTAGATTTGTTAGCCATCTTGGCGAGAAGGCACTACCTTTATACAAGTTGCTGAAGAAATCAGACAAGTTTGTCTGGGATGACGCAGCAGAAGCAGCACTTCAGCGGTTGAAAGAAATACTCACTTCCCCACCTATTTTGGCGGCACCAGCTGAGTTAGAACCCATGTTCCTCTACTTAGCAGCCACCAACAAGGTTGTGAGCTTAGTTATCGTGGTGGATCGAAAGGAAGAAGGCTACAAGCACGGAGTCCAGAGGCCAGTTTACTACATAAGCGAGGTCCTAACGGAATCCAAGCAACGATACCCTCACTTTCAAAAGCTAGTCTATGGAGTTCTCCTAGGCAGCCGGAAGCTGAGGCACTACTTCCAGGAGCATCCCATGACAATGGTGAGCAAGGCTCCCTTATCAACCATCATCAACAATTCCGATGCAACAGGGTGTATAGCAAAATGGGGCATTGAATTATCTGCCTTCGATATTAATTACCAAGCCAGAACCGTGATCAAATCCCAAGTTTTGGCAGATTTTATTGCCGATTGGACTGAAACGCCGGAGGGCGAGCCTGACCCGGAACCAGAACCATGGATCATGCATTTTGACGGATCCAAGCAGCACCAAGGCTCGGGGGCTGGAGTTACCCTGAAGTCACCAACCGGAGAAGAACTGCAGTACGTTTTGCACATTCACTTCGAAGCTACAAACAACATGGCGGAATATGAGGCTCTACTACACGGATTCAGCATCGCTAAGGAAATTGGGATCAAGCACATCATATGCTGCGGAGATTCCGACCTGGTGGCACAACAAGTAGCCGGAACCTGGAACGCCAGAAACTCCATCATGGCGGCTTACAGGGACGAAGTTGACGAGATCGCCAAATGCTTCCTCGGATACGAAGTCAAGTACGTTAGGAGAGATGACAACGCAGCGGCAGACATGCTGTCCAAGCTCGGATCCAGTCGGAAACCAATTCCACCCGGAATTTTTCTAGAGCACCTACGGATACCCTCAGTCAAGGGCGCTAACCCGGAAAACCCAGATGTGGCAGTATCTCCGGCTAAGGAAGTGATGGCTATCATTCTGGCCTGGACACAGCTGTTCCTGGATTACCTCATCGATCAAAAGTTGCCGGAGGACGAGTCCTGACACGACAGATCATCAGACGAGCAAGATCCTACACAATCGTTGATGGACAGCTCTACAAAAGAAGTGCAAATGGGGTGTTTCTCAAATGCGTCTCAAATCAAGATGGCATTGAAATCCTCAGAGAGATCCATGCAGGGGATTGCGGGCACCACGCCGGCCCCAGATCCCTCATTGCAAAAGCTTTTCGACTAGGATTTTACTAGTTAACAGCTAAGGAAGATGCTGATAAATTTGTGAAAACCTGCCGAGGTTGTCAGTACTATGCTACTCAACCAAATGCCCCGGCTCAGGAGCTGAAGACCATCCCCATCACTTGGCCGTTCGCGGTCTGGGGGCTAGATATGGTCGGAAAATTGAAAAAATCATCTCCTGGCGGTTTTGAGTACCTCCTGGTCGCTATTGACAAGTTCAGTAAGTGGATCGAGGCAAAGCCAGTGAGAAAAGCCGATGGTGCTACGACACTAAAATTTGTTTGCAGCCTCGTGACGAGATTCGGCATCCCACACAGCATAATCACAGATAATGGCACGAAATTTGCACAAGGAGAATTGAAGGATTATTGCAATGACGTAGGGATCCGGCTTGACCTAGCATCTGTGGCTCACCCACAATCTAATGGTCAGGTCGAACGAGCCAACGACCTTATATTAGCCGGAATCAAACCTCGCCTTGAAGAACCACTGCGACGCGCAGCCGGAGCTTGGGCTGAGGAGTTAGACTCTGTTTTGTGGAGTTTACAAACTACCCCTAACAGATCAACTGGATTTACTCCTTTCTTCCTAGTATATGGATCCGAAGCAGTGCTCCCCTCTGACATCATCCACGATTCACCGCAAGTTTCCGCCTACAACGCAGAAACTGCTGACGAGGCAAGACAGCTATCTGCGGACCTGATCGAAGAAGCTCGGAATTTAGCCGACCAACGTTCCGCCATTTACCAGCAGAAACTTCGACGCTATCATAGTCGTCGAGTTCGGAACCGCTCGTTCATGACAGGAGACCTGGTCCTCCGCCTTCGTCAGGTGAAAGATCGTAAGCTGCAATCTCCATGGGAGGGACCTTTTGTCATCAGCAAAGTGCTTCACAACGGATCTTACTACCTCGTTGATTTCCGGGAGCTAAAAGACAGACCTGCCAATTGGTACCGGAAACGCAAACGAGAGGATCCAGATGACATATACGATGAAACAGATCGTCCCTGGAATATAGCACAACTACGTCCTTTCCACACTTAGCAATTTCCGCATTACATACCTTGTAATATCTATGATACATGATCAATGAAATAAATCATATGGTTCACTCTTAGAGTCTTTTGCCTCCTTTAGTTTTTCATTTTTGGATCGTGTATGTTTTCCGACTAAAACAGCAGAGCTGGATGTTTCCGCCTAGGCGTGTATGAAAGTTGTGATTTTCAAAATCGTCCTTTAGGACGTAAGCTTAAGTTTTCTAGTGGATATGTTTTTCGTTGCAAACTCATGGATTCCTGGTAGCGACTTCCGGCACCTTGACTGGGGGCTTGGTTCCGCGGTTATTGACGGACTGCCATTGGGCTTCGTCGCCGCAGGCGAGCATTTTTGGCTAAAGTTCTTCCGGCTCGTGGAAGGTCAATTGAGCAAGCCGGGAAACTTAGAAACTAGCACTTGCTTTTCAAACAAACGAAACATGCAAATATATATAAAGGATCGCAGGATAATTTTCTGCCCACATGCACTTGTTTCGTCCCTAGCTACTTAAAAATACTTGAGTCTTATTACAAACCCACTCCGGGTCCAAAATGATGCATCTTATTGTTCATCCACAGGATTTACTCGGAGGCATGGTCTTCTTCTTCTGAAGCTTCATACGCGGAGCCATCACGAGAGTCATCGCCAGAGTCTTCATTCGAGCGGTTCGTGCTGGATCCGGAGCCCTCCTCAACGTCCTCATCTTCTTCATCATCCTCTGTATCAGAAAAGCCCTCGGGTAGATCATACTTGTTATACCAAAACAAGTGATTAACTTGCTCGGCTAACAACCTGTCATATCCTTGGGTTTCCGCGAGGGCGACCTTGATGTTGGTGCCCTTGGGAACTCCGCGCGCAACGCTCGCGAAGTCCATGGCGGGGAAATGTGCTTTTCACATCGCCTAAGTAAGGGAGGCGACTCCGCGGGAGGAAGAAGCTTGCCAGTCCTTGATGAGCTCCGGCACCATCTTCATGAGCTTTGTCATCCGGTCGATGAGTGTGGTTCCGGCTCTCTTCAGGTTCAGGGACTTGGCGATTCCACGACAGGCTTAGAAGAGATCATCAATGGAGTTCCGCGCATCTTCATATGCCTCCGTCCTGCTGAGGGTAGACTCGTTGGTCCACTCGAATCCGAGAGATGCTGCGAAATGGTAGGATCAGTTTCTTCCGCGATTGAGGCAGAATAAAATATGAAGAAGCCGGAGTAAAACACGAAGTCCTTACGGAAGATCATTTTATCAATGCTCTCCGCCTCCGTCTCATAAGCCTTATTCTTTGCCGTCAAAGTCTTGACTCTCTGGTGGCTCTTCTTAAGCTTATCAGCCAGATCTGATATGTCCTGAGCATGCTTCTCCTCAAGTTCTTTTTTCATCTTGGTTTCCTTCTCGGAGGATTCTTTGAGGAACTTCTTGAGAGAATCATGCTCGGCCTTCAGGACTTCGAGCTCGGCGGAGATTTCCTTGATGAAGGGGCGGTTGGCAATTTCTTCTAAAAAGGCAGAAAACACAAATGCAGTTATACACTATACTTGTTCACATCAGGAATGCGTTGAAAAGCTTGGGGCCAATCCAGAATCCTTACCCTTGTGTTTCTTTACACGGGTCTCCGGGATGGAAACGGCCTTCTGGCTATCCGCATAGCTATTGCGCAGCCCTTCAATCTCTGCCTTTTGCTCCAGCACAAGGACGCGCAGATCTTCGTGCAATTTCCGAGTGTTTTGAGAAGCAGGTAAGAGTTAGCCGGAAGTTTAAAATTCTGGGGGCTGGACGTGAAGTTAAAATCCTTGTGCTTGGAGAAATTTTAAATTTCCGCCAGGGTCTATAGTTAAAGCATCAGCTCACACATATTACCCGGAAAATGTCCAAACCAATGCTTGGGGGCTAGTGTTACCTGGCGCACGTTCTTATGCTTGGTGAAGAAAATCTTGAGCTCGTCCTCAAGTGTCGTCGCATTTGTTGCTCCGCTTCCGGATTCCCGCACACCTCGTTCATCAGATGTGACACTTCCGCGTGGCGTTGGGAGAGGGGAATTTTCTGGAGAAACGGAAACAAATGTGGGTGCGTCTGGGGCGTACCAGTCGCACCCTTAACGACAACTTTTGTTTGGCATCATTAGCCGCAGCTTCAGCCGAGGTAACATCAGGATCTTCAGGCGAAGGATGGGACGAGGAAGCGCCTTTATCGGATTCACCCTTGCCAGATTCGACGTTTGGTTCTTCGAGAAGATCATCAAGGTTGATGACGTCCTTGGGATCTGGCATGGCAGATGAAGAGGCTTTAGGCGGAACTTCCACCTCCGGTGTAACGGGCATCGTGGCCGGAGACGGCTTGGCCTTCTTCTTGGGGTTCTTGGTGATAAGGGATTAACTTATCAATGCCTACGAGTTGTAGACTAGGGTTTAGTTGGAAGTAGAGGGCAAGTAGATCTTGAAGGTTTCAGCCGGAAAAGTGCTCGACTGCTATGAAAAGTAGGGTTGCGTGAAACAATGAGTCGATACTTTCTTTGTCCCTCGACTCCCCCTTATATAGGAGGCGGAGCCGAGGATTTCGTGATGCACAAGTTACAGAGTCCGGGAGGGTTTTTGAACCGTCCCGTAATAATTACAAGTTGATATTCCTAATACAATTCTATCTTTCCAAACTATGTAAAACCTCGGGTCATGGGCCTCCAGTAAACCCCGGGTACCTTCTTCGGCAGGCCCATTGGGGATGCCTATGTCAGTAGCCCCCGAGATTTTGCTTGAATCGAAGAATCAGGGAAAATCTCCATCTTTACAATCTGCACATGATTTCTTCAATTCGACAAGTAATATTTATAAAGGAATTCTATATTGCACAGGGATAACGGTTATTGGGGCTGGTTCATCTGACGGATCATGTACCAGTTAACTGCTCTCGTAGCAATCCGCAAAAACCTACTTCAAGATCACATCCCTGGACATGATCTCGGGATACTGGCGTAATTCGACATGTGCCGCTTAAGGTCTTACCAAATGCCGAATTCCAGTCATGTTTTATCGGGTACCTAACGCGTCCGTCAGGATTTTTCTTCGTATCCGTTGATACGGAAAAAGTAGCAAAGCGCATACCACTTGAGCTCGATGATGACGATCTTGACCTCAACAAGATGGAACGCCTTTCTTGATTGTGCTTTCTTGATGAAGTCTTGTAGATTGCTCCCCCATAATCCACCATGGGAGAGCTTCTTCTTCGGCACATCTTCACAAATCCATGAACACCATATGGATAGCAAGCTTCAAGCATACGATCTCTTCGAGTTGGCTCATCTTGAACTTGCACTTCATTTCTGCATTCTTCATCATGTTGATGTCTTGAGATAACTTGAGGGCTCATTTCATCTTCATCTTCAAGACATACTTGACACTTGATATCCTTCATCAATTTCTTCTTATTGCAACCTTGAAGCCAACATATGGTTCAAGCATTGCCTATGGACAACTCCTACAAGTATAACTTAATGCAAACATTAGTCCATAGGGATTGTCATTAATTACCAAAACCACACATGGGGGCTCCATGCACTTTCAATGGTCCAGGTTCTCGAAAAATCAGGAGGTCCCGTGTTTTGTAGCTCCGTCCGCTCTGCGACGAAGTCTGGTAAGATCTGCGACTTTATCGCTTTTCTTTTTTTCATAAGTGATGTCCCGAGGGGAAAGCTCTATTCCCCAAAGGGAGACACGGCCCGTAGCTTCCGGGTTATTCAGTATATTTGACAATGGTGCCTCATTGACCACTATTATCGGATGTGCCGAAAAATAGTGTCGTAACTTTCTTGCTGTTGTAAATACTCCGTATGCTAGCTTCTGATAATGCGGGTACCTCTGTTTTGAAGGCGATAAAACTTCGCTAATGAAATATACCGGCCTTTGTACTCCATGTAGTTTCCCTTCTTCCTCTTGCTCAACCACAAGTGCCGTGCTGACCACCTGAGGTGTGGCCGCAATGTATAACAGTAGAGGTTCCTTTTCCTTGGGTGCCACCAGTATTGGGGGTGTCGAGATTGTGCGCTTGAGATCCTCGAAGGCTCTGTCTGCTTCTTCGTTCCACTCGAACTTTTCTCCTTGCTTGATCAAGGCGTAAAATGGCAACGCCTTTTCTCCTAGCCTGGCGATGAATCTGCTCAAAGCTGCGACTCGTCCAGTTAGCTGTTGTATCTCCTTTAACTTTGTTGGTTTCCGCATCGTCACGATAGCCTGTATTTTCTCCGGGTTAGCCTCGATCCCTCTTGCTGACACCAGGAACCCGAGAAGTTCTCCTGCCGGGACGCCGAAAGAGCACTTTGTCGGGTTTAGCTTGAGGCAGAATTTGTCGAGGTTATCGAAAGTTTCTCTGAGATCGTCGATCAATCTTGATCCTTCCTTTGTTGTTATGACGACATCGTCAATGTATACTTGGACGTTTTTGCCAATCTGCGTGGCCAAGCATTTCTGCATCATCCGCTGGTATGTTGCACCCGCGTTTTTCAACCCGAAAGGCATTGTTCTGTAACAGAATACGCCATAGGGGGGTAATGAAAGCTGTTTTGACTTCATCTTCTTCCTTTAGTCAAATCTGGTTGTAACCAGAATATGCGACCAAGAAGGAAAGACGTTACAACCTGCCGTGGAGTCGATAATTTGATCGATCCTTGGGAGGGGAAAGTGATCCTTTGGACAATGTTTACTTAGACACGTGAAGTCGACGCACATGCGAAGGACCTCTGTGTTTTTCTTCGGGACCAGCATTGGGTTCGTTACCCAGGTGGTTTCTGTGTGTATCTCTTTGATGAACCCAGCTTCTCTGAGTCGATTCAATTCTGACAGCATAGCTTTGTGGTTTGGTTCCGAAAAACGCCGCAGAGGTTGTCTGATTGGCCTAGCCAATGGATCCAAGATTAGGGGGTGCTCGGCAATTTCCCTGGGTACTCCTGGCATGTCAGCTGGACACCATGCGAAGATTTCCCAGCGCTCACGGAGGAACTCGACGAGCGCGCTTTCCTATGCGAGGTCCATGTTTGAGGCAATAGCTGTCGTCTTCTTGGGATATGTTGGGTGTATCTGCACTTCCTTCGAGTTCTTGGTAGTATCAAAGGTTGGTTCCTTAAGCGGCCTCCCGACGTCTGCCAACACGTAGTAGTCTGTTGTCAGCTTTGACGCCATATACTCTGCTTGCATCCCGAAAGTTTCCGACATGCGATGGAAATCCTTGTCACACTTATCCGCTAGCGCAAAACTACCTTTCACCATAATTGGCCCCTTGGGTCCAGGGAGCCTCCACAACAAGTACGTGTAATGGGGTACTGCCATGAATCTGGCATACGCGGGTCGTCCCAATAAAGCATGGTACTGTGATGGAAAATCCACGACTTCAAATTCCAGCCTCTCGATCCTGTAATTCTCCCGGGTTCCAAACTGAACGTCGAGATTGATCTTCCCCAATGGGTAACTTGGCTTGTCTGGTGTGATACCATGGAAACGCGTATCCGTTGGTTTTAAGTTCGCCAAGGATATATTCATCTTCCTCAATGTATCTGCATACATAAGGTTTAGACTGCTGCCTCCATCTATAAATACTCGCGACACGTCGAATCCTGCAATCACTGCGGGTAAGATTAAAGCTGATTGCCCTGGTCGAGGAACTTGCTGCGGGTGATCCGCTATGGTGAAGCCAATGTCCTGTCCCGACCAATTTAGATACTCTATTGTTGGTGGAGGCATCTTCTCTGCCATAAAAACTTGCCGCGAAATCACTTTCTGAGCTCTGTTGGATGGCCTAGCCTTTTGAATCATCGAGACCGCGCCGTTGGTGTCGATGTACGGAGGCGGGTGTTGTGCTGCCGCTATTCTAAGCTGGTTCTGATTTTCGTCCGTAATTGCGGGAGGAGGCGGAAGGTGAACCTTGCTCCTTGGTCCCTGAGGGTATCTATTTGCTGCCTGTGCGTTGGCATGCCCTGCAAATCTGTTTAACGCCTGAAAAGTTCGGCAATCTTTCTGCAAGTGTCCTGACTGCCTCTTTCCATTATTGTCGAGGTAGAAGTGCATTTGGCATGGCCCGTTCATCATATCTTCGGGAGATATGTACGGCCTTTGGAACCTTGGACCATTATTTTGCCTATTTTGGCGGGAGCCATCTCGCTGCTCACCGCTCTTTTGATAATCATCTCGATTGTTTCCTACATTATTTCCGCGGAAGCCGGCCGATATTTGGCCGGGACCGTTGTGATCGGAATACTAGCGAGAAAAACGTCGTCTATTTTGGAAATTTCTGTTACGATCCTCCTCGGGCGACCTATGTCGCTTGTTGTTGACAGCATCCTCTCCATCTTCCCAACGCTCCATGAGTGCTGCTATTGTCTTTGGATTAGTCCTTCCGAGGTCCTCGATGAAGTCCTTCCTTCGGATCCCACCGACAAAAGCCTCTATCGCTCTCTCGTCAGATACATTTTCTGCCGAGTTTTTGATAATATTCCACCTCTGTATGTACGCCCTCATCGACTCGCCATACTTCTGTCGACAGGCTCTCAACTCCTCTATTGACGCAGGTTTCTTGCACATGGACAAGAAATTCTTTACGAACAGGTCCTCGAAGGTTTCCTAACTGTCGATAGATCCAGGTGGTAACTTCTTGATCCATGATCGAGCTGCGCCGCTTAGATACACCTGGATGCTTTGCATAGCTGTCGCCTTAGTTCCACCCGTCAGCTTTACTGTCTCCAGGTAATCAACCAACCAATCCTCGGGATCTTGCAATCCGTCGAATTTCTTATAACTATCAGGCAACTTGAAATCTGACGGTACTCGCGTTTTGCGGACTCGTCGAGTGAAACAGGGGAGTCCACACAGATCTTCGTCATCTACTTCGGGTGATTGCCGACGTTCTCTCCTTTCTTGCCGCGCCCTGTCAACCCGTGTCTGCGCCACTGTGTCTCTAGCCGACGTTCTTGGGGGTGGTTGGACTGCCCCTGCAGGTCGTGGACTATTTTGCCTTGCGGCACCTTCGGGAGGTGTGCTTGTACTTGCAACCGTCCCCATGACTCCGACTCCTTCCAAAGCCATGTTATACAATGCCTCTCTTGGATCTCCTGCAGGTGGCCTGTTCGCCAGTATAAAGGCCTATGTCGCCATATATCATGCTTCCGGGGTTTTTGGGATAATGTTCCCTCTTGTGTCGATTGACATGAAAGACATGTCGAGGTTCTGGATCAAGTTCTCCCTATCAGCCTCAGGTATATTTTGCAGCCGAGATCTTGCTCTGTTTTGAGCTGCTCTGTGACTATCTCCGGAAGTCCCTGATTGTCGACTCAACTCCGCCCTTCGCATGCTTGACGCGGAAGCTGCAGCTTGCCTCCTATCCAGCTCAATTTTCTGTTTTTCGAGCTCCCGCCTAGTACGGGCGAGTCTATATTGATATGCCTGCAACTCTTCAGTTGTCGCCGTTACAGTCATTGGCTCTGTGCCATCAATGGCTCTTGCGACTCTATCCCACACTGTTTGCGGAAATTGTACCATCTCTCGTGTTTCAGGTCCAATATATTTGGTTCCCAAATCTCGCGCAAGATCCGCGGGGTCGACATACGGATTTCCCGCGTCATCGAATTTTTCTGATGTCTCCTCTTGTGGGCGACTTGTATCTCCTATTGCATAGACTTGATGATACTTCAAACTTTGATCTTTGTCGGGATTGGTGACACCGTCATATAGATCGGCGAAGACCTCTCCAACAATAGTGGATCTGTCGATGAAGGTGAAGCTGTCGATGCTGTCCGAGTCGCTGCTTATATTTGAGTCCGCAGACGACCCGACGGACATGTTGCTGAAGATCTTGATGAGTTCGTCGCTTGATGCGAGCTTGGTGGAGATTGCTGACGAAATCTCTTCATCACCAGACTCGAACGATGAAACCGATCCCGATGAATCGGAACCAGCTGCACCCGATCTCACCGAATCCAATCTTGCGAGACGATGAGATCCTTCCTTCCCGACGCGGAAGTGGAACTTTCCGAACGCCATGTCCATGGGCTCTTCCAGATACGCATATGCATCCATACGGGAGGGTGGGTGAGGAACAAAATCGTCCCTAGAGTGGTTTCGATCTGTTTACCTCGATCCATCGCGTTGCTTGCTACCGAAGATGTTGATGATGTCGAACGTGCCATCGAGATCAGAACCTTGCCACCTCTAATCCCCACAGACGACGCCAATTGATAAGGGATTAACTTATCAATGCCTACGAGTTGTAGACTAGGGTTTAGTTGGAAGTAGAGGGCAAGTAGATCTCGAAGGTTTCAGACAGAAAAGTGCTCGACTGCTATGAAAAGTAGGGTTGCGTGAAACAATGAGTCGATACTTTCTTTGTCCCTCGACTCCCCCTTATATAGGAGGCGGAGCCGAGGATTTCGTGATGCACAAGTTACAGAGTCCTGGAGGGTTTCTGAACCGTCCCGTAATAATTACAAGTTGATATTCCTAATACAATTCTATCTTTCCAAACTATGTAAAACCTCGGGTCGTGGGCCTCCAGTAAACCCCGGGTACCTTCTTCGGCAGGCCCATTGGGGATGCCTATGTCACTTGGGGAGTTTGCTTCCGGAACTTTTGCTGCAAACAAGGAAATGCGTAACACTTAGCATATGCTGGCTTACAATGGCAAAAGAATTTTAGACGGAAATCAAGCACTTACGAAGACGTCATGAAGAACTCATCAATGTTGGGCTGGGATTGCTTGCTGGTGTCAATCTGTTTGAGGCGCTTTTTCTCCCGGGTAGCCGCAATGCTTGGTGTTTCGCGGGCACGCTTGGGAGCTGGGTCGGAGGAAGCACCCCTCTCTCTTGGAAGGAGCCGGAGCTTCAGGGGCCTCCGCGTCGGACGCGGCCTCTGGGTCGGTGTTGCCCGCGTGAGGAACCCGCATTAAAGTTCCGAGATCCTTTTCCTCGAGGGCCTCAAGCTAGTCACATGACAAACACTTAGACGAATTTTGCATGAACAAAAAGGAACCGGTGGTTAAGACAAGAAACATACCGCGATCCCGGAGCCGTTGGTGTGGATATCAATTTTGCACACGTGGATCCGAAGATCACGCGGAATCTTGATCAGCACCCGGATCCGCTTGTCCAAGGCGTCGGCTGAGGGATTATCTTTGGAGGCGCGCATGAGGTCGTCGCGCCCCGTGTAATGGAACATTAGGCGGTCCTGGAGCTATAGAGGCTGGATCCGCTTCGTGAACCAGGACATTGTAAGGTCCTTCCCTAACAGGCCCTCCTCCGCCAGCTTACAGATCCGCCTTACCGCTCGAGTCAATTGGGGAGACTCAGAAAGATGAGGGCACTGGGACCAGGCCGGAGTCTCATTGGCGGGGCCATCCTTGAAGTCCGGCAGCACCTTTGAGCTAGCCGGATCGGAGACGTCCTTCAGGTAGAAGAAGCCTCCGGACCAGTACCGCACGGACTCATGGCGGTCTGTGTGCGGGTAGATGCGGCCGGGGCGGAGTTTGAATGTGATGCTTCCGCAGGTGGCCAAAGAAGAAGTCTGCGAGACTGTCTCCATCTTGACGGAGAAATAATACTGGAAGAGAGAGAGGTCCGGGGTTACCCGGAGGTGGCCTTCACACAGCGTCACATGGTTGCTGATGGCCAAGATGCTGTTCGGCGAGATGTTATGAGGTTGTAGCCCGTACACCTTCAGGATTTCCATGAAGAAGTCGCTAGGCGGAAAGGAGAAGCCTCGCTCGATGAGCGCCTTGGTCACCACCCATTCTCCGGCTTCGGGAGCAGGAGTCAGGGAACCCGGAATCGTACGCCAGGATCCGGGTCTTAAAAATCCCTCCGCCTCGAGGTTGCGGAGTTCAGTTTCTGTGGTAGTGCAGGGCCACCACTTTCCCTTGGCTTCGCTGTCGCGCGAACGAGCCTTGGATTTCTTGCGGCAGCTTCTTCCGCCTTCTTTTCCATTTGATCGGCTTCGGTCATTTCTTCCGGATTCACCGATGTCCCTTCCATATTCTTGCCGGAGTCCTTGGAAGGCTCCAGCAGGACCAGGACGAAGGGAGGAGGGGTGGAGGAGATTGGCGTTGCCATGATCGGCTCGGACGTTGATGGAGGCGGAGTTGAAGAAGACATCTACGAAAAAATGCGAGTTGACTAACTTTAGCCGGATCCGTTATTTACACCCTAGTCATCCCTACCAAGAACGGCGAGAAGATAAAGCTCGAAGGCTTACCGGAATGGTTTCCGCGGTGGTCGGAGTCACCGGAGATGAAGTTTTCGCTGCGGTGGCTCGCCGGACTTAAGAACAGGATGAACTGGACGAACAGCTCACGGCGGCGCTCGAACTCCGACGATCTTTCGGCGGGTTCCGGTACGGCGGAGGAGGAGCTCGGAGGCGGCGCTGGGATGAGAGGTGAAATGGGGGGTGAATGAGAAATTAGGGTGGACGATGAGATATTTATAGGCTGAGGGAGGAGATTCGTGCTCCGCATCCTGTGGTCGGAACGCAAGCGTCGCGCCATTGGATGGTTGACACGTGTCGAAAACCCTAAGCGGTAAAAATGACTAAGGATAAGTTACCGCTCAAATCCCCTGGAAATGGCGCCAAAATTGGCGGAGCCGTTAGAACATTTCGAGGTTCCGGGTGACCATATGAAGATTGCCTGCCGTTGTCTCAGCAGGGGAGTAACCCGGAGATGCATTGTGAAAATGATGTCGATGGATGAAGTCCCGTGGGATAAAGGTTCCTTCCGACTTGAACGTTGGAAAAGGAGGAAGAATGAAGTTGGAGTTCTTCAAGTTTCCCCATGTAACTGGGAGACTTGTCGGAAGCCAAGATGGTTCGACAAGGCGGAAACAAGAGGTGAATCTCGGAGAACTCTGGGGGCTACTGTTGTGGGTGTACTTCATGGGTGTACCATCGACAGTGCCTAGATCCGACAAGCCCGGGTGGCCCATAGGCGGTGATGGTGGCATGAGGCCCATCGGGCGACCCAGTTTCTGTAGATTAAGATGGATGAAGTCCAGCCCAGGAACAAGGAACCGGATCCACCAGGCCGACGTTGGAAGTCGGACCCGGCTTGGCCCATCAGGGGTAGCCGGATCTGGTACGACATATAAGGGAAGACGGATCCTTAACGTGCACGGCAAGATATTGTACTGTAGTTAGGTGACTTGTATTCCGGCTAGGACTCTCCGTGTAAACCCTAGATCCGTGCGCCTTTATAAGCCGGATCCTGGGAGCCCTAGAGGCACGACCACAACTCATTGTAACAACGCGAAAGCGCCCATATAATTCCAGACAAGCAGCAGTAGGCCCTGTCGTCAAGAAGGTGTTCCGAAGCTGGGTAAATCGCGTACCACCGTCCCGAGGACTCTCCGCCCTATGGCCCCTACTTCTTCTCCCCTTGTGAGGATCCCTCCTCCGAGGTACCGTCGAATAGGCAACGACAGATATGTTGATGGAGATGCATCTACGTCAAGGATGAGTGGTGATGACGATGACGTCGATTTCCCCTTCACCGGAGGCACCGGTCCAGCAGGATCTGCCCTCTCCCAGAGTAGGAGAGGACTTTCGCCTTCACCGCCGCCTCAATAAATCTCGGGAAAATATGGCTTAGATTTTTGGGCGAAACGAAGGTGTCTGTTAAAAGGGGGACCCGAGACAATGCCTGGGGGGAAAAGAGCATGGGTGGAGGGACCAGTGCTGCAGGGCGTGCCACCTGGTCTCTTTTAGCTCTCCTGGCTCCTCTCACGTGATTCTTTGGCCCACGGTGCTTCTTTAGGTGAAAAACTTATCAGGTCTTTTTCCCTTGATTTTTAGGTGACCAGTTGGTCCATGAAACAAGAAAATATAAAAAAGGTGGTATTCTGCCTCCCAAGAATTAAATACCAATGAAGGGGACTTTATAGGAAAGTCAAGGAAATCAACTAAAATGCATAAATAATGGTGTACGATGGCAACTATCAATAAAAAAACTAAATATATATGAAACAATATTGATGTGATGTATAATGCACGTATCAAGAGGCACCTCAGCACAACACAATCGTATTGTTTGGTTTCTCATTTGGTATCACGAGCAAGCTACGCTGACTTATACTAGGGCTCCCCCGCCGCTTCTCTTCCGTTCTCGTCGTCGCTCCTTCAAGTTGCGCGTCCTCTCCAAGACGACGATAGCCACCATATCTGCGACCTCGTCGAGCTCCTCCCCGGCAATCTCCACGTCGGGCGTCTCCACCGCTATGTCGGCCGCTGCGGTGTCTGCGACCTCTGGCCTCGCCATGGATTCCTCGGCGACGCCGCTCTCTGGCCTTGTCGCATGTTGCCTTTCCCTGCAAGCACAGGCGTGATGTTACCCCCCCCCCCCCAACGCGTCCCCATGTACACCGACGCCCTGGTTGCGGCGTCCCTTGGACGGACGACCGGGTTCACCCAAATAGGGAAACCATCCATGGCAGGTGCCTTCACCGCTCCCGGCTCGATGGCCGGCGTCCTGGGCTCCATTATTGGCGTCTTCAACGCCCCAGGCGCGGATGTCTTCAACTCCGCGGGCTCCTACCCCATGCTACGGTTTCATCCCTCGCAGACGGGACAGCCAACAGTTTCTTCCCGGGCCAGTTGGGTCCCTTCTTCAACAACATCACACCCAAAATCGTCATCATCGTCTCAGCAATCACCATAAAACTGACGAGCGAAAACTACTTCGCGAACTTTGATAGCTTGGACACCTCTCACCAAAACAATCAAAACTTAGGCTACACAACTGATGTGAGTTTTATTTTGTTGGAAACTAAAATTTGATGTATCTTCTTTTAGTATACTCAGTATAATCAAAAGGCCCTGTCTCTCATCGAGGTGGGTGCGGGAACAGTCAAAAGTTCAAACAAAATTTTGACAGTATTATATTTGCTTAAAACTCGTTATTGATAACTTTTTTCTCAACACTATTGGCTCTCTTCAACCTTTTTCCTGAATTCAACTAGTAATAAAATAGATTTTGTATGGTGGGGGCAACCATAACGGAGATTGCTCTAAATAGCGTTAAAAATCAAATTGCCCGTTCCGGACCCACCAGCGCTGCTCCTTCTCCCTGTTTCCGCCTTGGAAACGCCCCAGCGGCCGAGATGGGGTTCGTGCCCTTCGCCGGGAGGGTCCTCCCGCCGCCTTCCTCCTCTCCGCCTACCAAGAGTACGTCGTACTAGGCTCCCTCTGTCCCTCACCTCACTACCTCCTCCCTCCTCAGACCTTGCTCCGCACTGTCGCTAGTTGCGTTTGGATCTGGGTACGTGGTCTTGTGTGCAATTGGGTAGTAACTTATTTTGGGTACCCAAAATTGATAACTGTGGTTGCTGATAAAAATTCGAGTTCTGCTCGCGGCACCATTATTTGATGATTTAGTTTCTTTTCTACGGAAGTGATTTAGTGTCGTGACTTGTGAATTACCGTCTGATGCCTCTGAACTGTGTAAGTTAGATAGAAGAACGAAACCAAGTAGTAGGATTTCTACTGAATATTTAGGCGTGTGAACGTATTTGGAACTGGATACGCACGCTGTTTCTAGAAATCTCTTGTTTACTCCAGCTGATTGCAGCTATCCTTGTTCATGATGCTATAGGATCAGAAATGCATATAAATTGTAAAATGTCTTACATGTAAATAAAACTAGAGAATTCTAAGAAGTTATACATTCGTAATTTGATGGAGTATAATTTTCCTTGCATACCAACTCCTCCGACATTGATTCTAGCCACTTCGCCACCTGATGCTGCCCTTTTGTACCTCCACAAAGTGGTGAGTCGGCCTCCAAGGAAGCCATTTGGTTGCCGCTATTAGGCCGGCTATGACTACGTAGCCCCAGTTATGAGATTAGTTCAGCCTGCTAACTAGTCGTTGTCCGATCGTCAACTTACTCAGCTGTCAGTCTAGTTTCTCGAACACTGGCATAGGCTATAACCGAGAAAATGCAAGCCTAAGCTCCCACTCACTGCAACTACTCACTTGTTCACCTTGGTTTGATTTTTTTTAATTATTGTTCGTAATTTGTTTGGGTTATTTATTTTAGAATTTTCCGACTCCTTACATTTTTTGGTCCTTATCCCATCACTTACATGTTTATGTAGATGTATGTATTGGAGAACTGAAATACTCCCATTGGTTCAAAACAGAGGTCGTTTCAGCATTACCCACTTGCTACTTGTATCAAAGTCCAACTCATTTTACAAGTTCTATGAACTTTCACATCTTGTGATTCTGTTTACTAACCTTAGTTCCATCAATCAATGGTTATTTCTCATGTTTTTGTTTCCAATACCATAGCTTTAATTTACTTTCACTAGCTCTAAAGTCATATGACTGCATGTGTCTGTGATCAATGAATACTACACCATACTCCTGTGCTCACTTTGATACCCACTCTTGTAGTGGGGATATAATACTAATTGGTGGATGTTGTGCATTACCAACGAAAGCAGTGCATGCTATGGCCTGTCCGAATAGTTGAGGTTAAAGTAGCCACTTGACGTACATCCTTACTTTTTATGCAAGGGGCAGTACGTATTTGTAATCCTTTCAGAGGGAGTCATTCATTGTGAGCAAGACATCTGGATGGGTGACTAGGAGTAAGAGTTGGTTGCAACTTCCTAGGTAGTTAGGAAAATATGTGAGAACTGGTAGTAGTAGGACAGTCGGTTACTGACATGACAGGTTTACCAATCTTAGAGCATCTCCAGTCGCGTCCCCCAAACCGCGCCGGATTGAGCGTTTGGGGGACGTGTTTTGTTCGTGCCGCGTTTGGGGGACGTCGCTCCCCAGCCGCGTCCCACAAACGCCGCCCCCAAACATTTAAAATAATTTTTCTTGGCATTTTTATTTCAATTTCCACAAACTAATACATAATTGGGAACGTGGTTTACACGAAGACATAGTTTGGAACATGGTTTTCCACAAACTAATACATAGTTTGAACCATGGTGGACACAAATATAAAATATTGCAAAAAAACTAAACCTAACTAGGCCGTGCATCGAAGGTTTCCTGTGTTCGCTGCTAAGAAAGAACACTCGAGGGCACACCCAGTCACCTAAACTGGAAAATCCAGCGGGAGGATGGTGCCCTTGTTGGTTCTACCGATGAGGCGAACAGGCGAAACCTCCGTGCACGTATTCGCTGCGAAGAAACAACACTCAGTCGTCCTCCTCGTCGGTGCTGTCGTCGTGGGAGTCCCTGTCGCCGTGGTAGTCCCGGAGGCCGCGCCTCTCGTCGAAGACCTTGACGCTCATGTCCCTGTTGCCGAAGTAGGAGAACACGAGGATGAAGCCGGCTTCGAGGCTGTGGTGGCGCGCGAACTTCTCCCAGCCGATGTTGAGGTACATCTTGCCGCGCGCGTCGTAGATCGCGTCGACGATCCACCGGCAGTAGCCGCACGAATGCTCCCGCAGATGCATCTTGCACGGGCGTACGCCGCCGACGTACTCGGCGAAGGAGTCCGGCAGCCTCTGGATGCCGCGCGGGTCGCCCTTGAGGACGTGGACGAACCCGAACAGGACGTCCGGCTCCACGTCCATCTCCGACGATGAAGACGACGGCGTGGGAGGCGACGGCGAGCGTTCAGCTATGCCGCGGCCACGACCACGACCACGGCCGCGGCCGCGAGGTCGGCCTCCGCCTCTACCAGACATAGCGTCGAGTCTTGTTGAGAGATGGTGGCGACTAGGGTTTGGGAGAGAGGCGCTAGGGTTTGTGTGTGAGAGGGACGATGAGAGGCGCCCCTTTTTATAGGCCGGAGGGAGGCGGAGGAGCGGTGGCGCTCATTAACGCCGGCACGCAGAGCTAGGCGCGACGGGACGCGTCCGCTGCGCCCTCTGCGGGAACCGCACCGTCGCTGCGCGCCAACAACTTCCGTCGCGAGGTAGGCGACGGTTAGGTTAAAATTAATTGTGCCGCTGACGGGTCGGCCCCGCCACTCCCCGCCTCGCTTTTCGTTGTGTCCGGCGTCCCCGGTGCGTCCCCTGTGGGACGGGGACGGGCTCGGGGCGCCGGACACCGTATAGGGGCGCGCCGGATAAAAAAGGGCTTTGGGGGACGCGGCTGGAACGCATTTTTGGTCCGGCGCGCCCCAAATCCCTTTGGGGGACGGTTTGGGGGACGCGACTGGAGATGCTCTTAAGTGTAACGAACAAGGCCTGCTTCTAAATGTTGCAACAATCCTGTTACCAATTGAATGCCAATTTGGTAGCCATTGTTTTTTATATTTTTATCCACACTTCATGATCCCAGTATGATTGCAGCACCAGAGTTTAGGTAAAAACATCCCGAATGAGTGAATTTTTACTGCTTAAACACTTTAATCACAGAGCAACTATCTCTTTCAAAGATGAAAATTGCAACGATTACTAGCTCCTGTTTGGTAGACTAAGTACCTATTGAGCTGAATAAAATTAATTTTTTGTGTTTATAAGTTTCTATCATGGACTACAGATTTAGTGAATTGTATCTGATGGTGGTGTTATGGTCGGTCTGACCTATACACGCAAGAAGCCCACTAGTGGCTAGTTGTGGGCTTAGCCCAAGTAAATTAGGGTTTAGAGGAGGCCGTCCTCCTATATAAACACATGTACCCTTCGTGATTAATCAGACAAATATTCAGTATCATACTGTCTCGTCTCCTGAAGGGAGACGGGAGACCCCCTGCGCCCAGCCGCACCCAACCCTAGCCGCCGCCTCCTTCCTCCGCGACGGCGTCCAGCCGCACCCAACCCTAGCCGCCGCCTCCTTCCTCCGCGACGGCGCCCAGCCGCCGGCGCCGAGCCCTCCAGCCTCTCCGTCCTCACTTCCACCGTTACAACCTCCGCCCTAGACCCGGTAGAACCCTAGCCCCTACCACTTTGGTATCAGATTGCCTAGGTCTAATGGGCTCCAACAGCCTCCCCGTCGACCCCATCACCGCCACGCCCGCCGCCGCCACCAACACCACCCCCGCCACCTCCGCCGCCATGACAGGCGCCCACGCGCCGCCGGGGGCCGCCGCCGCCGCCGACGGAGACCAGGGGGCCGCCGCCGCCGCTGCCATCCAGGCCGCCGCCGCCTCCCCCACGGGCCTCGACCTCCTGCCCGCTACACTGGCGGACCTCGCCGACAGTCTCCGCGCCATCCGCTTCGAGCTCGCGGAGATCAAAGCCGACCAGCACCCGCCGCCCCCACCGGCCGCCGTCCCGGTCCTGTCCGCCACCCCGACACCGCCCGCCTCCGTCGCCAGCAAGGGCCGCCCCGCGTGGTGGCCGCCATCGCCCTCGCCAATCCCCACATGGACCGACGCGTCGCCCGTCTACACTCAGACTGCGGCGCGGACGACGGTTCAGCAGCCCGCCCACACCTTTGGCGGTCCTGGCGGGTTTGCTGCCCCCTTCGCCGAGAGCACGTCCTTCACCCCGGGCCACCAGGAGGGCGCCTCCGGGGTCACGCCTCTGGCGCAGCATCCGCCCCGCTTCACCAAGCTGGAGTTCGCCACCTACGACGGCGCCACCGACCCCCTGAACTGGCTGAACCAGTGTGAGCAGTTCTTTCGGGGGCAGCGGACGCTCAGCGCCGACCGCACGTGGATCGCCTCCTATCACCTACGGGGCGCCGCGCAGACTTGGTACTACGCCCTCGAGCAGGACGAGGGCGGGATGCCGTCCTAGGAGCGCTTCCGCGACCTGTGCCTCCAGCGGTTTGGGCTGACCCTCCGCGGAAGCCGCCTCGCCGAGCTGGGACGCCTCGCCTTCACCACTGACAAGGGATTAACTTGTCAATGCCTATGGATTGTAGGCTAGGGTTTAGTTAGAAGTAGAGGGCAAGTAGATCTCGATGGTTTCAGCCGAAAAGTACTCGACGATTATGAAAACTAGGGTTTGCAGACAATGATTCGATGATCTCCTCGTCCCTCGACTCCCCCTTTATATAAGAGGCGGAGCCGAGGGTTTCGTTTTGTACAAGTTACAGAGTCCGGGACGGTTTCTAACTCATCCCGCCAGATTTACAAACAACACTTCCTATTACAATTCTACTTTCCTTAATATATCTTGGGCTCTCGAACCTTCTTATTCTTCGGGTAGCGGGCCTTCGTTAAACCCCGGGTACTATCTTTGGCAGGCCCATTTGGGATGCCTATGTCAATAGCCCCGAGATTTTGCTTGAATCGTAGAATCGGGGAAAATCTCCATCGCTTATTCTTATTCAACAATTTAAACTTTTCTATATTTCTTTATATAAATTTCTATATTGTACGGGGATATTGGTAGTTGGGGCTAGTTCATCCGACGGATCAGGTACTAGTTAAGCTGCTCTAGTGGCAATCCGCAAAAACCTACTTCAAGATCACGTCCCTGGACATGATCTCGGGATACCGGTGCAAACTTCGACGAGTGCCGCTTAAGATCTTACCATTCCGTCGAGTCCCGAGTCAAATTTATCGAGTACCTAACGCGTCCGTTAGGATTTTTCTTCGTATCCGTTGATACGGATAAAAGTAGCAGAGCGCAGTCTTCGGCGATGCCACGCCCAGCGAGAATGGATCCGGGGTCTTACCTTCGCAAATTTGCGGCATTCGGAAATTGATCGCAACTTTGGCGTTCCGAGAATATATTGTCGAGTGCTTTTCCGGCTGTTGGAATGGCACATTTTATCGAGTCAAATATGACTTATATTAATCTCCCGATGGGAGTATATGTAGAGTTAATTATAACTCGAAATATACTCTCTTGCTTTTCTATCTTTCTTTCTTCTTTTTTTTTTATATTTCATCGGGCACGCGAACAGCGTTCCCGATGGGAGTAGCCCCCGAGGCTACAGCCAAGAACTTGTGCTTGGTTGTAGGCTCAACATTTTAGTCCACCTTGTCACTATATTGCCATTATCTCCCGATATTCTTTCTCTTCTTTTTTTATCTATCGGGTGCGCGAACGGCGCTCCCGATGGGAGTAGCCCCGAGGCTACAGCCAAGAACTTGTGCTTGGTTGTAGGCTCCCACAATTTCTATATTTGCCATAGTCGAAACTTTACTTTTATCGAAGTAGCCCCCGAGCATTTGGGCAAAAACTTGTTTCTGACCAAAGGCTCCCGAAGTATGCAAATAACTTATCCTGTCGCCATTCTCTTTTTATTTTTCTTGTCGACATATTTTCCCTTGTCAAATTTTCTTCAACTCTATTAATGGTCAAAAATTTTCTGCCTTGTGGGTCCATCGTTCCCACCACGTTGACACGTCGTGCAAGTGGGGGACACATGTCCTCCGCTTTTTCTGGCGCACGTACGGTAACGCCTATCTCAGTAAAAATACTTTTTTGCCCTTGTATCTAGAAGATCTATTCTCACCACACGATTTCCTCATCCAACGGCATACTGCTTCACCCAATTCTTATATAAACCTTTCTTCAACCTCCGTTCATCCCCTCGCTTGCGCCGCTCACCTGTTCCTCTTCGCAAAACTTCCCCTGCGCCCAACTCTCTCTGATTTTCCGCACTCGTATACATTGCTCTGCCCATTGCCGTTGATGCCACCGCGCGCGCGCCTAACTCGCCACAGCACTCCGGAATCCAAGATGGCCGCCGAGGATCTTGAGTGGGAGAGATCGAAAATCTCCAACCAAGATACCAACATGTTGAAGAGGCTCGGCCTTATGAAGAAGGAGGACGCCATCCGCTTTCCTAGCGAAGAAAGCTACCCCAATCCTCCAATGGAGTACCGGGTTAGTTTTGTTGATCATCTAATCCGCGGCCTTTCGCCTCCAATCCACGATTTCCTCCGCGGCCTTCTTTTCGTTTATGGGATTCAGCTGCACCATCTGACCCCCAATTCCATCCTTCATATTTCTATTTTTATCACCCTTTGCGAATGCTTCCTTGGAGTCGCTCCCAATTGGGCTCTTTGGAAGCGCATTTTCTGCATTCGCCACAATGGCTCCCACAACGTCACTTATAACATAGGTGGCGTTGTTATCTGTGTTCGTACCGATGCCGACTATTTCGATGTCAAGTTCCCTGATTCTGTCCAAGGATGGCGCAAAAAGTGGCTCTACATTCACGAAGAAAGCGCCAACTCCGTTGAGCACAACATAATTCCTTTCGACGGAAATGCCAAAATTCAGCGTCGCCGCTCCCGGGATGCCGAAGCTTCGAGGAAGAGAAAAAGGCGACGGAGGCACTCATGTCTCGCATTCGTCGACTTCAGAACACTCGAGGCAAAGAGCCGTGTCGGTGTTCAAATCACTGCCTACTTCCTTAGGATTAGAGTGCAGCCTCTGCGAGGCTCGCAAAAATCCCCTTTGGACGTACTACGGTAAAAATGACGCCAACAGAATCTCCGGTGACCTTTCCACCAAGGACTTGGAGAAGTTGGTTCGAAGACTTTCTCGCCTGGGCAAGGATCCAGTTCCTTCTTCTTGTCGCGTGGAACCATACAACTCCACCAATCCACTCCCCGAGGTATTTTGTCTTTCCGAATTTTTATCTTGTTCCGCACTTTTTCTGCTTCTCATTGTATTGTCATCTCTTTAATTTTCCTTTGGTTTCCATTTTTTACAGAACCATCCTACTATGACTTCCCTTCCTCCTCTTCCTGAGGGTGGAGAAGTCGAAGAACAGGCCATCGTTGCCGAAGATACTCAAGGTTCTTCTATTCCCGAAAGTGAAGTCGCGGGTTCTCACAAATCTGCGGCTTCTCATGAAAAAGAAGTTGAGTCTGAGGCCAGTGAATCGACTGAATCCCTTCCTCCTGCTGTTTCTCCAAGGAACAAAAGGAAAAGGACTGATGCCGAGGATTCTGGCACTTCTAAGGCTGAAGAAGTTGTTCCTTCTCATCCGAAGGCAGCTTATGATCCTTATGTTGAATCCCTCATCAGCTCGTAAGTCGACTTTATCTCTCCCCTTTTTTTGTACTCGAAATATCTATCTAGTCTTGCTTTTTATACTGTCGATTTTTTGTTCAATAGTGATGAGGAAGAAGAAGTACCAGCTACTGACGTGGCTCCTCGGACAAGCACGTCACGTACTGTACTTGTCTCAGACACGCTAGTTGAAGGAGACGAAACGTCGCCTCCTCAACAAAACGTCGTCACCACTACTCCACCATCAAGCCCCCTTGCTCCTTCACCAAAAAGGACAAGGGTTGAAAAGATTGCTGAACCTGCTCCTCAGTTGGGCAGTTCGTCGACTCTTCTCCTAGATGATGTAAGCTTGTCGACATCTATATTTTCCTTATTTTGTTTTTCTGCACCTTCTCTTTTTCATGCCGATGTTTCTCTTGCTATGTTCTCCTTGAACAGCCTATGATCAAGGATCTTCTCCGCATCGGTTCCCAATTTATTGGGTACCGTGAATATGCTAGTAGAGCCGAAGGTAACGACTTTTATACTTGCTGTTTTTCCTTGATTTTTTACTTCTGTTGCTTGTCGCGATTTTGAATCTTTATTCGCTCTCTTTTCCATATCTCGACAGAGAAACTTGCCGAGGCCAACAAACGCGCCGACACTCTTGCTCGAAAACTTGAGCAAAGTGAGGCGGCTCGCAAGAAAGCCGACCTTGCTGCTAGCAAAGCCAAGGCCGAAGCTGACGAAGCTAAGGCAAAAGCCGCTGGTGTCGAGGAATTGCAGAAAAAACTTGCGGATGCTACAACTGCTTTAGATGAGCACAGAGCTGCGCAAGCTTCTCGCGAAGAAGGAATCCTCAAGCGCCTGAAAACTCAGAGTCGCCGCACTTTCGATAAGTTTGCTGATCCCTTCGTTTTTATGGGAATCGTTGTTTTCTTGTCTTTTCACTAATGCTTTGTTTCCTTGACAGCCCAAACAAACCAGGATTTTGATCTGACGAATCCTGTCAATGACCACTGTCCTTGACGCACTTTCCTATCTGGAGCTTCATGGGTCCGAGATTCGCGAAGGTGTGTCGAATGCTAACGCAGTGTTGTCTGCATTGTTCCCCTACTTCTTCCCGAAGAAAGAGGAGCCTGCAACTTTCCTCAACCTTGCCAAGATGTTCAATACACCGGAAGACCTTGGACTGAAGATGCGCCACGAAAATATGAAGGTTGCCGTTGAGAACACCTGTCGCGTTGGTTGCTGATAGTCAACGGACTATTGACTGGATGAAAGTTGGCGACACCGAGCAAATAGAACAAGCAAGGTGGAAGTCGCTGATTAAGGCGGCCAAGCCCAACACGAAGAAGATCTTGGCGTATCTCGGGATCAAGCCAGCTTCTACTCCTAGCTCCTGGAGGCCGGAGGTCTAGTTGCATGCCTCCTTGTTTCTTTTTCTGTTTCTTTTGCTCTTGTCGCCATTTTAGCCTTGGCGACAATTACCCTCTTAGTCCCCGTGGAAAACTTTCTTTTGTAATGTCTGTGTAAATTTTCTAGCAAGGAATGAAATTTCTCTTCGTGCTTTTCATTGATCCTGGGCCTTTCTTTTCCAGTTAATATTTGATAACTACTCGACCCCTCCTTGTTCTGCCGCTGCTTCACCTGCATCTTCCTTCTCGAAGAAAGTACTAGTCGACCATAATCTCCTCGAGAGTTCATCAAGCGGACATTTGTCGGAAGATTTGCAAGAACTTCGACAACAACTTCAATCTATGAAGAAACAAACTTTGGCCATGATGGAACAATCTCGGAAAGCCTCTGAAGGAGAAAAACTTGCTCTTCATCAAGCCAAAGAAGCTATGGCTGCTAGGGATCTGTCTTGCATCTTGGAAGCAAAGGGAGCCACAACCCGAGAAAATAGTATGCTTGAGCTAATGCTGGAAGCTAGCACAGATATGCTAGGTACGTTTTTGCTTTCTTTTGATGCCTCCTCTTTATCTTGCTGTGCCTTTCTTCCAATTTCTTGCCCTGTCGCTTTTACCAGGCTCAGTTCTTGATTCTGCTGCCGAAGATCAGAGAGTGAATGAGAGGACAAATCTTCTTGTTAATCTCTCCCTTAATCATGGGTGTTTGTTCGGGCCACTCTCGAACGAACCCAACAAATTGTTAGGTTCCAAGATCGTGCTTGCCAAGTGCGCGATTTTCTCAGCTTTTGCACGGCAACATTAACCCTTGTCTATAGGAATCTATTTCCGCGAAACGAGGTTCCAAAAACTCTTCCCGAATTATTGGAGGTATTCAGAGATGCTCCTCGCATCCATAACTTTGTGCGGGCTCAACTCACTGCTGGAGCGAGATTTGCCATGATTATGATAAACATTTGTTATCCAAAGTTGGACCTGACGAAGATTGTTGCTGGTTGCCTGGCCAAGAAAACGCGTCGAAAAAATGATATTGACTCAATCGATGCAATGGTAGCTCCTGTAGCTGAGTCGATGATAGATGAACTTCTTCGGATGGACTCGGAGTTTTTTACCAAGGGTTCTTATGCTGAACATAAGACAACCAGGGGCTTGTCCGTAGATACTATCTTGGGATTTAACTGACTTGTATTATATTGGAAACCTTGTATCTCACTCTTTTTTGTTTTCCCTCCTCTTTTTTTTTTATATTTCCGAAGGAATTTATTGTATATTGCTGAGGAACTTTGTATTGTTGAAGCCCCCGAGCCTAACTGAGCGAAGGTTGCACTATTTTCCCTCCTTGAAATCTATCTTTTCTGTTGTAATAAGACATCCTTGTTTGTCCCTTGGATGGATTGCCAATCTTCGAGTATCTTTGCTGTCGAAGTTCTATATTTACATGGCGAGGTTTTTAAACCAAGGCACTTACGATTTTTGATGTGTACACTATATTTATGATTGCTGGCTTTTGATTTTGTTATATTTAGCGAGGTATTAATGTACCAAGGCGAAATATTTCAGTGAATCTATATTGTATGTATTTTGAGACTTGGGCGTTGAGCCCCCGAGCGTGTCGAAAAATAAGAAGTATATCTCTACTATCTTTATTATATTGCAGCACCACGAGCCCGCCTCATTAAAAACCTTTCCCGGCCCCACTCGGTGCCCCGAAAAAGGAAAAGAGTGCGTCTGAAAACTCGTGGGCGTTTCAGTACATTGAAGTTTTTACAAGGACTATATTTTAGCTCTAGGCGTAGAACCGCCTCGAGTTGCGCCACGTTCCGGGGGTTTTGCTCCTCCACCCTCGTCTTCTTGTCCTTTATCCTGTATGCTCCTCCTCCAATTACTTCCGTGACGATATAGGGACCAAGCCATGGTGACTCGAGTTTTTCATGACTTTTTTGCGTGAGCCGAAGAACTAAGTCCCCCACTTGAAAAGATCTTGGCCGCAAACGTCGACTGTGGTAATTCTTCAAGTCCTGCTGATATTTGGTGACCCTTGATAATACTTCGTCTCGAGCTTCGTCGAGTGCATCTACATCGTCTTCCAATGCTGTCCTTGACGCTTCTTCATCATATGATGTGACTCTAGGGGAGTCGTGCTCTATTTCTATTGGAAGTCATCGCCTCCGCGCCATGGACCGAGAAAAACGGTGTTTCTTGTGTCGTCTGTATTTGGTGTTGTTCGGATGCTCCACAACACACTTGGTAGTTCTTCGGAGCCGGGTATGTCGAGCTTTTTCTAGTGGTCCCAACGAGACGTTTCTTGATGCCATTGCGGATAATGCCATTGGCTTTCTCGACCTGCCCATTGGTTTGAGGATGTGCAAGCGACGCAAAGTGCGGCTTGATACCCACTTCTTTGCGGTAATCTTTGAATTCGTTGGATGTGAAGTTACTGCCATTGTCCGTGACGATGCTATGAGGCACTCCAAATCTGAAGACGAGGCCTTTTATGAATTTTACTCGCGGATGCTCCATCTGGCGAATTTATCGGCTTCGCTTCTATCCACTTTGTAAATTTGTCGACGGCTACTAGCATGTATTCCTTTCCTCCTGGCCATGATTTGTGTAACTTGCCCACCATATCGAGTCCCCATTGTGCAAAGGGCCACGACAAAGGTATTGGTGCTAGTTCTGCTCGCTTGGAGAGTGAGGTTTTGCGGCGAACCTTTGACACGCATCACAAGTCCTTACTATTTCTTTGGCGTCCTCGATTGTTGTCAACCAGTAAAAGCCTGCCCGAAAAACCTTGGCCGCGATAGCTCGACTACTCGCGTGGTGGCCGCATATTCCTTCGTGCACGTCCTTCAGAATTACTCTTCCTTCTTCGGGTGTTACACACCTTTGCAGAACACCTGAAATACTTCTCTTGTATAGTTCTCCTTTGACCACCGTGAAGGCTTTTGACCGTCGAATTACTCGCCTTGCTTCAACTGGATCGTCGGGTATTTCTTTCCTGAGGATGTATGATACATATGCTTGCATCCAAGGAACCTGTACCATCATCACAAGCTCTTGTTCATCTTCATCCTCCGTGGTTTCTCCGAGGGGTGTCGAAGTTTTTTCTTTTCTCTGCACCTTTTTTGACTTTGTAGATCTCTCCGATATTTCTTCCCAAAACACTCCTGGCGGGACTCGGGAGACACTGCGACCCGATGTTTGCGAGGACGTCGGCTTCATCGTTGCTCAATCTACTGATGTGGTTTACCTCGCATCCATCGAATAACTTCTCAAGTTCATTGTACACCTCCTTGTATGCTACCATGCTATCATTGACTGCATCACATTGGTTCATAACTTGCTGGGCCACCAATTGTGAGTCGCCAAAGATTTTTAGTCGAGTTGCGCCGCATGCTTTTGCCATCTTCATCCCGTGTATGAGGGCTTCATATTCCGCTTCATTGTTAGATGCGTTAGGGAACGTCATCCGAAGGATATACTTCAATTTGTCGCCTTCAGGTGATATAAGTATGACTCCTGCTCCAGCTCCTTCTACTCTTTTGGACCCGTCAAAATTCATGGTCCAGGTTCTCGACAAGTCTGGGGGTCCTGTGTTCTGCAGCTCCATCCACTCTGCGATGAAGTCCGGCAAAACTTGCGACTTGATTGCTTTTCTTTTTTCGTACGTGATGTCCCGAGGGGAGAGTTCTATTCCCCAAAGGGAGACACGACCCGTAGCTTCTGGATTGTTCAGTATATTTGACAAAGGAGCCTCATTGACCACTATGATCGGGTGTGCCGAAAAATAGTGGCGCAATTTTCGTGCTGTTGTGAACACTCCATATGCTAACTTCGATGCGAGGATACCTTTGTTTTGACGGCGATAAAACTTCGGCGACGAAGTAGGCGGCCTCTGTATTCCGTGGAGTTTTCCTTCTTCTTCTCTTTCGACAACCAGTGCCGTGCTCACCACTTGGGGCGTGGCTGCGATATATAACAGGAGAGGTTCCTTTTCCTTTGGTGCCACCAAGATTGGTGGTGTCGAGATTTTGCGCTTCAAATCTTCGAAAGCTCTGTCGGCTTCTTCGTTCCACTGGAATTTGTCTCCTTGTTTTATCAAAGCGTAAAATGGTAACGCTTTTTCTCCTAGCTTCGGCGACGAATCTGCTCAAAGCTGCGACTCGCCCGATTAAGCTGTTGTATCTCTTTCAACTTTGTTGGCTTTCTCATTGTTACAATAGCTTGTATTTTGTCGGGATTTGCTTCAATCCCTCTTGCTTGAGACTAGAAACCCCAAGAGTTCTCCTGTCTGGGACACCAAAGGAACACTTCGTCGGGTTCAACTTCGAGCGAGAACTTGTTGAGGTTGTCTAACGTTTCCTTGAGGTCCTCTATCGGCGTTGATCCTTCTTTTGATGTGATGACGACGTCGTCGATGTATACTTGCACGTTTTTCCCGATCCGTGTCGCCAAGCACTTTTGCATCATCCTATGATATGTTGCTCCCGCATTTTTTAGACCAAAGGGCATTGTTCTGTAACAAAACACGCCATAAGGTGTAATGAACGCGGTCTTTACTTCATCTTCTTCTTTTAACCTGATCTGGTTGTAACCGGAATACGCGTCCAGGAAGGAAAGACGTTCGCATCCAGCCGTGGAGTCGATAATTTGATCGATCCTCGGGAGGGAAAGTGATCCTTTGGACAATGTTTATTGAGACACGTAAAGTCGACGCACATGCGAAGGACCTTAGTGTTTTTCTTTGGCACCATCACGGGATTTGCTACCCATGTGGCTTCTGTGAATATCTCTTTGATAAAACCAGCTTCTTGTAGTCGATTTATTTCTGACAGCATAGCTTTGCGGTTTGGTTCCGAAAAACGCCGCAAAGGTTGTTTGATTGGTCTCGCTGTTGGATCCAAATTTAGGTGGTGCTCGGCAAGTTCCACTGGGTACTCCTGGCATGTCAGCTGGACACCATGCGAAGATTTTCCGGTTCTCACGGAGGAACTCGACGAGCGCGCTTTCCTATGCGATATCCATGTTGTTTGCAATGGATGTCGTCTTTTTGGATCCGTCGGGTGAATCTGCACCTCCTTAGAATTTTTCTCTCGTGTTGAAAGTTGATTCTTTATTTGGCCTTCCAACGTACGGCGGTACGTCGTAATCGGTCATGCTTTTCGACGCCAAGTATTCAGCTTGCATCCCGAAGGTTTCTGATAACCGATGGAAATCCTTGTCGCACTTATCAGCTAAGGCGAAACTCCCTTTGACCGTGATTGGTCCCTTGGGTCCAGGCAATCTCCATAACAGGTATGTATAGTGTGGTACTGCCATGAATCTAGCATATGCTTGGTCGTCCCAACAAAGCGTGATAATTGTGATGGAAAATCCACGACTTCAAACTCCAGTTTCTCGATTCTATAATTTTCTCGGGTTCCGAACTGAACGTCGAGGTTGATTTTTCCCAATGGGTAACTTGGTTTCTCCGGTGTGATGCCGTGGAACCTTGTGTCCGTTGGCTTCAAGTTTGCTAAGGATATGTTCATCTTTCTCAATGTATCTGCATACATAAGGTTTAAGCTGCTGCCACCATCTATGAATACTCGAGAAACATCAAAACCCGCAATAACTGCTGGCAGAATAAGTGCTGACTGCCCTGGTCGAGGAACTTGCTGCGGGTGGTCCGCTATGGTGAAGCCGATGTCTTGCCCTGACCAATTGAGGTACTCAACTGTTGGTGGAGGCATTTTCTCTGCCATGAACACCTGTCTCGAGATTACTTTTTGAGTTCTATTGGACGGCCTTCCCTTCTGAATCATCGACACCGCTCCGTTTGAGTTAGGATCAACATAAGGTGGTGGTGGAGGTGCTGCCGCTATTCCGAGTTGATGCCGATTGTCGTACGTAATCGCGAGGAGGTGGCGGTAGATGAACTTCGCTCCTAGGCTCCCGAGGGTTTCTCTGTGCTTGCTCGAGCGTGAGCATTTTCCGCATATCTAAACATTGCTCGAAAATTTCGGCGAGTCTTTCCGCGAGTGCCACTGACTGTCTTTTTCCGTTGCTATCGATGAAAAAATGCATCTGACACGGTCCGTTCAGCATTTCTTCGGGGGACACGAAAGGTCTTGGAAACCTCGGCCCACTATTTTGTTTGTTGCGGGAGTCGTCCCTATTATCGCTTCGCTGCTCATTACTTCTCTGATAATCATCTCTGTTATTTCCTCCTGCACTGGCTCGGAATCCAGCCGAAATTTGCCCTGGAGCGTCGTAGTTACGGTACTGCCGAGGAAATCGTCGCCTCGATTGATAATTTCGACCACGGTCCTCCTATGGCGACCTGTGTCGTTTATTGTGGACAGCGTCTTCTCCGTCTGCCCATCTATTTGCTATCTCCATCAATGCGGATACTGTTTTTGGATTGGTTCTTCCCAAGTCCTCGACAAAATCTCCACGCCTAATTCCTGCGACAAACGCATCTATTGCTCTCTCGTCAGATATATTTTCTGCCGAGTTTTTTATGATGTTCCACCTTTGGATATATTTTCTCATTGACTCATCGGCTTTTGTCGACACGCCCTCAGCTCTTCTAACGATGCGGGTTTTTTGCACGTGGACTCGAAGTTCTTGACGAATACGTCCTCGAAACTTTCCCAGTTGTCGATGGATCCTGGCGGAAGTTTTTTGATCCAAGATCGTGCGGCTCCACTTAAGTGCACCTGAATACTTTGCATGGCTGTTGCTCTAGTTCCTCCGGTTAGCTTCACCGTTTCGAGGTAATCAATTAGCCAGTCCTCTGGATCTTGCAGGCCGTCGAACTTTTTGAAGTGATCGGGCAACTTAAATCCCGACGGGACTCGAGTTTTTCGTACTCTCCTCGTGAAGCACGGCAAGCCGCACATATCCTCGTCGTTAAGCTCCGGGGATTGCCGATGATCCCTTCTGCTTTGTCTCGCTCTATCGACTCTTGCTTGTGCTCCTGTGTCTCTTGCTCCGCTTGGTCCTTCAGGAACCGCCGCTGTTGCCGCTGCGGGTCGTGGACTATTTTGCCTTGCCGCTTCTTCGGGAGGTGTTGCTACGAACAGCTGTCCCCATAGCTCCAACCCCTGCTAACGCCATATTGTATAATGTTTCCCTTGGATCTCCCGGGGGTGGCACTGGATGCGAGGATGTAAGCTTGTGTCGCCATATACCCAGCTTACGGTGTCTTAGGGATAATATTTCCTCTTGTATCTATCGACATAAAGGACATGTCGAGGTTTTGAACCAAGTGCTCTCTTTACGCTTCGGGTATGTGCTTGTAACCTTGATCTTCCTCCGTTCCGAGCCTCCCTGTGGCTATCACCCGAAACTCTAGATTGTCCACTTAGATCTGCCCTTCTCTGCTGGATGCGAAGCTGCCTCCTTTCTCATGTTCAACTCAGTCATCTGTTTTTCTATTTCTCGGGCGGTTCGTGCGAGCCTATATTGATAAGCTTGCGGTTCTTGAGCTGTAGCTGTTGTCGTCATTGGCTCCGAACCATCTAGGGCTTTTGCCGCTCTATCCCAGGCTGCTCGTGGAAGTTGAACTCGACACGTGGTGTGGGCCCGACATATTTAGTGCCCATACCTCTCCTTAGATCCGAGGGATCGACAAAAGGATTACCCAAATCGTCGAAAGCCTCCGATGTTTCCTCTTGATTGTCGATAGCATAAATCGATGATATTTTGTACTCCGATCTATGTTGGGTTTGGTGACATCATTGTTGAGATTGATGAAGACCTTGCCCACTGTGAGAGATTTGTCGATGAAGTCGTAACTATCGACATCGCTTGAGCCATCGCTTATATATGAGTCCGCAGATGACTCAAACGATGTGTTGCTGAAGATCTTGGCGAGTTTCTCTCTTGCTCTGATGCTGACGTAACGTGTTGCCGAAGTTTCTTCTTCTGACTCAGTTGACGATGCATAGCTTGAAAAATCAGAATCGATCGCCGACGATCCCGACGAAATCGGAATTTCGACACGATACGATCCTTCTTTCTCGACGCGAAAGTGAAACCTTCCGAACGTCATCTCCAAGGGCTCCGCCAGATACGCATATGCATCCAAACGGGAGGGTGGGTGAGGAACAAAATCAACAAGACCAGTAGCGATCTGTTTACCTCGATCCATAGTGTTGCTTCCGGTTGACGATGTCGAAGATCTTGAACGTGCCATCGAGATCGGATCCTTACGCCTCTAATCCCCACGAGACGGCGCCAATTGACAAGGGATTAACTTGTCAATGCCTATGGATTGTAGGCTAGGGTTTAGTTAGAAGTAGAGGGCAAGTAGATCTCGAAGGTTTCAGCCGAAAAGTACTCGACGATTATGAAAACTAGGGTTTGCAGACAATGATTCGATGATCTCCTCGTCCCTCGACTCCCCTTTATATAAGAGGCGGAGCCGAGGGTTTCGTTTTGTACAAGTTACAGAGTCCGGGACGGTTTCTAACTCATCCCGCCAGATTTACAAA
The DNA here is from genome assembly GCF_022539505.1 of Lolium rigidum. Taxonomy (NCBI): domain Eukaryota; kingdom Viridiplantae; phylum Streptophyta; class Magnoliopsida; order Poales; family Poaceae; genus Lolium; species Lolium rigidum. Next base: position 114,776,396 of record NC_061511.1, read on the forward strand.
CAACACTTCCTATTACAATTCTACTTTCCTTAATATATCTTGGGCTCTCGAACCTTCTTATTCTTCGGGTAGCGGGCCTTCGTTAAACCCCGGGTACTATCTTTGGCAGGCCCATTTGGGATGCCTATGTCAACCACCACGGTCCAGGACTTCGCCGACCGCTTTCAGGCGCTCGCGTGCCATGCCCCGGGCGTCTCGGCGCGGCAGCGCGCCGATCTCTTCGTCGGCGGCCTCCCCGACTACATCCACGTCGACGTCGAGATGCGCGAGCCTGAGGACCTGCAGACGGCCATGTACTACGCACGGGCCTACGAGCAGCGCGCCATCGCCATGCAACAGGTCTACGCGCAACGTGGCAGCGCTCGTCCCGCGCTCCGACCCGCTCCGACCCGCCCCGACGCCCACCGCCCCGCGCCGGCCGCTGCGCCCGCGGGCCCTCCTGCGCCGACACGCCCCTTCAAGCGGCTGACGTCTGCGGAGCAGCTCGAGCGGCGCCGCAAGGGGCTGTGCTTCAACTGCGACGAGCAGTACGCGCCGGGCCACACGTGCGCCCGCCTCTTCTACCTGGAGACCGTCGACGACGCCGACGTGGAGGCCCTCATCGCCGAGCTCGCGGCCGCCACCGTCACTGAGGCCGGTGTCACGACCTACGCGCCGGTCGACGCGTCCGCCTTCGTCGTCTCTCTTCATGCTATGGCGGGCATCAAGACGGCAAAGACGATGCTGCTCCCGGTGACGATCAATGGGGAGCGTCTCACTGCGCTGGTGGACACGGGCTCGACGCACAACTTCCTGTCCAACACCGCCATGCGCCGCCTCGCTCTCCAGCCGGCGGGATCGGAGAAGTACACCGTCGCCAACGGGGATCGTCTTACGTGCCAGGGCGTGGCGCGACAGGTTCCCGTGCTCGTGGGCGACGAGCCGTTCTCCATCGACTGCGTCGGCATCGACTTGGGCTGCTACGACTTCATCCTCGGCCTCGACTTCCTGAGCACCTTAGGCCCCATCCTGTGGGACCTCGACGTGCTGTCCCTCATCTTCTGGCGCGAGGGCGGCCGCCGTGTTCACTGGACGGGCTTGGGCAGCACTGGCGCATCCCCGCAGCTCCACCTGATGGCCGCCGCGCTTGACGAGGCGCATCCGCTCCTGGCCGACTTACTGCAGCAGCATGGCGACCTCTTCGACGAGCCGCAGGGCCTCCCTCCCTCGCGGCCCTGTGACCACCGCATACACCTGCTGCCGAACACGGCGCCCGTCGCTGTGCGGCCGTACGGTACCCCCAGCTGCAGAAGGACGAGCTCGAGCGCCAGGTGGCGGTCATGCTAGCACAGGGCATCATTCGGATTTCGATGTCGCCGTTCTGCGCCCCCATCGTCCTTGTGCGCAAGGCCGACGGCACGTGGCGCTTCTGCATCGACTTCCGCGCCCTCAACACCGTCGCGTCCAAGGACAAGTTCCCCATCCCCGTCGTGGATGAGCTCCTGGACGAGCTGCATGGCGCGCGCTTCTTCACCAAGCTCGACTTGCGCTCGGGCTACCATCAGGTGCGCATGCACCCGGACGACATCGCCAAGACGGCGTTCCGCACTCACCATGGCCACTACGAGTTTTTAGTGATGCCGTTCGGCCTCTCCAACGCGCCGGCGACCTTCCAGGCCCTGATGAACGACGTGCTCAGCCCCTACTTATGCCGCTTTGTGCTTGTTTTCTTTGATGATATTTTGATCTACAGCGCATCCTGGGCGGAGCACCTGCAGCACGTGGCCATCATCTTCAACGAGCTTCGAGCGCATCGTCTTCATCTCAAGCGCTCGAAGTGCTCGTTTGGCACGACCTCCGTCGCGTACTTGGGCCACGTCATCTCCGCCGACGGTGTCGCGATGGACGCGGACAAGGTCGCCGCCGTCGCCGCCTGGCCGACGCCCCAGTCGCTGCGAGCTCTTCGCGGATTTTTGGGCCTCGCGGGATACTACCGGCGGTACATCCAGGACTTCGGCCTCATCGCCGCGCCTCTCACGCGCCTGCTTCGCCGCGACGCCTTCTCCTGGGACGAGGAGGCAGCCATGGCCTTCGCCGCCCTGCAGCGGGCACTCACGACGGGCCTCGTTCTTCAGATGCCGGACTTCGACGAGCCGTTCGTGGTGGACTGCGACGCCTCCGGCATCGGCTTTGGCGCCGTCCTTCACCAGGGCGAGGGGCCACTCGCTTTCTTCAGCCGCCCCTTCGCCGCGCGCCACCACAAGCTCGCCGCATATGAGCGCCAGCTGATCGGGCTGGTCCAGGCGGTGCGCCACTGGCGGGCGTATCTTTGGGGCCGGACTTTCCGTGTGCGCACGGACCACTACAGCCTGAAGTTCTTGCTGGATCAGCGCCTCTCCACAGTGCCGCAGCATCAGTGGATCAGCAAGCTCTTCGGCTTCGACTTCACCGTCGAGTACCGCCCCGGCCGCCTCAACACAGTCGCCGACGCCCTCGGCCATCCCTATACGGCCTCGGCCATCCCTATACGGCGGCGTCCGTGGCACGCGCCTTCTTCGACGGCATCGTTCGCCTCCACGGGTTTCCGTCCTCCATCGTCAGTGATCGTGATCCTGTGTTCACGGGTCACGTCTGGCGGGACCTCTTTGGGTTGGCGGGCGTGAAGCTCCGCATGAGCACGGCGTTTCATCCTCAGACGGACGGCCAGTCCGAGGTCGTCAACAAGATCATCGCCATGTACCTGCGCTGCATCACCGGGGATCGTCCACGAGCTTGGGTGGACCGGGCGGCGTTGGCCGAGTGCTTGCTACAACACGTCCTACCACTCCGCGCTGCACGCCACTCCCTTTGAGGTGGTCTACGGGAGGCCACCGCCGGCGATGCTTCCCTATGCGTCCGGCACGGCACGTGCCGAGACGGCGGATGACTCGCTGCGTACCCGCGATGAGATACTGGCCGAGGCGCGCCGGCGACTTCTTCGAGCTCGGCGGCTGGCCGGGAGGTACTATGATGCACACCATCGCGAGGCGGAGTTTGCGGTGGGCGACTGGGTCTGGCTACGCCTTCTTCACCGGACGACCCAGTCCTTGGACCCGCGCTCCAGGCGCAAGTTGGGACCTCGTTACGCCGGTCCTTTCCGTGTGATGGAGCGCATCGGCACGCTCGCCTACCGTCTTGAGCTGCCCGCGGGCTCGCGCCTCCACAACGTCTTCAACGTCGGCCTCCTGAAGGCCTACCGTGGCGACCCTCCGTCTGCACCACCAGCTCTTCCACCTACTTCGGATGGGCGTCTCGAGCCTGCCCGGCGAGTGTGGCTCGCGTGATGAAGGCCCGGCAGCGACGTGGTGTTTGGCACGTCTTGGTGCATTGGACGGGCATGCCGGAAGGACGAGGCGACTTGGGAGAAGCTTGAAGATCTCCGCCGGCGGTTTCCGAAGTTCGGCTCGAGGACGAGCTGTTTGAGAAGGCGGGGAGAGATGTTATGGTCGGTCTGACCTATACACGCAAGAAGCCCACTAGTGGCTAGTTGTGGGCTTAGCCCAAGTAAATTAGGGGCTTAGCCCAAGTAAATTAGGGTTTAGAGGAGGCCGTCCTCGTATATAAACACATGTACCCTTCGTGATTACTGTCTCGTCTCCTGAAGGGAGACGGGAGACACCCTGCGCCCAGCCGCACCCAACCCTAGCCGCCGCCTCCTTCCTCCGCGACGGCGCCCAGCCCTCCAGCTTCTCCGCCCTCACTTCCACCCTTACAACCTCCGCCCTAGACCCGGTAGAACCCTAGCCCCTACCAGGTGGCCTAGCCGCAAAAGCCCTGGGCGCAAATGACAGAGGGTGGTTTTGATAGCAAGGTCATGATTCTGGTGAGGAATTCTCGGAAGCACCGCCCTATGATAAAACTAACACACCACATTTTTTGAGTATACTCTGTGTTTCCCCAAAAGCTGATTAGTGGGCTGCTGAACAACACCATGGTTAATTCTTTTATTTTGACATTGTAAGTCTGGAGTGTTCCTTTTGTGGTGTTTCACAATCAGTGCTGCTGAGGTTTGTTTTATTTTGTTATATCCTGTTCTCAAGCACAGGGATGCATGTGATATATACCAAGAACTAAGTGGAGGAAACCTTCTTGGATGTGATAGCCGTTTTGCTATAAAGAAAGAAATTAGCTATAGTTCTACTTTCCCAACTAAAGCAACATAATCCTCTACTGCTCTAGTGGTGTCTTTAGTTTCTCTGTCGGGTTCTTTCTATGGTTGTTTTTATGTGTATCTGTATCGTATGCTGACACAACTATGCATTCTTTGAGTTCTAGCCATGCATTATATTGTACTACTAGTGGAGTAGTTGTTGTCTGTGAGATTTTTAGTTTCAAGTATGATTAGTTTTGTATCATAAAAAATACCTCAAAATTAATTATCTGATAGAACAGTATAGGATTACATATCAATATGTTTGATACAAATCATTTATTAATTTTAAGGTGAACAAACATAATAAGCATCATAGTTCATGGAAAGTGAAGATTTGTGCATGGGTGGCCAAGGTGTCAGCCGATTGGCTATTAGTGGCCCATGGGCCCTAATTGTTAAGCTCCAGTAGTCCACCCTATTCGCTGGGAGCCCCATATCATACCTGTTTAGAGCCCAGTTGAGTGTATTCATCAGGGCCGGCACTCCACCAAACTTTATTCCCTCATCGCCGAGTCGGGGATGTTCCATACAGTTTAGATAGTCTACTCGCGTTCAGGTATACCGGGTAGGACAAGGCAGAGACGCTTGGTTGCGGCAACCAAGTTTGTTTTTGGCAGAACTGGAGATCACACAGTGTCGAATATGTATCGCGATCCTACTGATTCTGCAACACATCGAGTAATCCTAGTCTGACTGAAGGGCGGGGATCGTGGGAGAATGGAGGGCATCGCTTCTTTGTATGATCCCACTTGCCAGACCTCTGAGAGTAGGTGAAATGCCAACGACCAACTAAGATCTTCAGAAGTCGGAAGGCTTAACCAATACCACATTAAGTTCACAGAGATACGATAAAGAACTAATTGAATGGAAAATTGTAAATATAAATATTACATACTTCTTTCTGATGGTTGCTAGAACATATGAACAACTCATTTGAGCTCCGGAATTAAGTTTGGATGGAAGACTGGAAGTTAGTACAATAAGGGCTTATTGCTTTGACTTGTCTTATATAACTGGATTGAGGTTATGCCAGGTGAGTCTGCTTAACTGGATAGTTCTACTAGATTATTATACTATTACATATTAGGGTTCATCTTTGTCTCTGTGAGACTACAACTATGCTACAATTTATACTAGAAAATCATATTATGGCAATAAAATACATTTTCAGGGATGTTTCTTTTACTCGCATCTGCAGTCTGTTTACCTCGCTGTTGTTACCCGTATCGTTAATGATTTCCATATATATGAAAGTGCTGAATTTGTGCAGCTCTTCATCAACTTCACTGCAAGAGCCTCCTAATTTAATTGTTCCCCCAAGTTAATTCTCAAGCATGCTTGTCAATATCGTGCTGAATAACAAAAAGTTCGCTGCGACTAGAATTTGGCATTCGTGGGGGCTCTCCTCTTCTTCCTGGGAATGAAGAACTCCATTCCCACAAGGCAGCCGATCAGGAAGAAGGCTTCCAAATGGAAGACAAACTAAGGTTCTGAATGTCTACAGCCACATATTTTTGCCTGATGGTGTCAGGGGTTCCCTCTTTGTTCCGACTCCGAGTGAAGTTTCATTCCCCAGTCCTTCGGCTTCCACAGGGATCTTCTGAAGCTGGTATGGGTACACGTTGACCTTTGGAAGCAGTTAAATATGCATGGCATTCTGACTCATGCACAGGGACTCTGATCACGTTCTAATGGCTGATAAACTAGTTCAGTTGGTGTTGAATTTCATTATGTTGTACGCGCGTACCCCTGTTTGCTTCTTGAGATGGGTTGGTTAGGAAGTGATCTTCATAGTGTTTTACGCACGTCTTCCATTCTATGAGTACTATATAGTATAAATTGACAAATTGGTGGTGAGAATTATTTGGTTGCTACAACATTCCTGGTGCATAATGGCATAGCATAGTTCTTCCGCCATTCAGTTACTCGTCAGGAAACAGATGATTCAGCAAATTATTTGTCAGTATAAATTGACAAATTCGTAACCTGAAAGTATACAATATATGTGTATCTTCTGAACAGCTTATTTGAGCAAATTATAAGCATTGGCGATAGCATCATCTAAAAGCATTGGACCTGCCATCTTCCTATGATATGCAAAACAAAGAATGGAAACTGCATCCTCTAATGCATGTCTGTGCTAATATGAAGAGACGGCGCAAAATTTAGCAATCGAAAAGAAAGCATGTGCAAAAACCCTCTCTAGAACCCTCAGTCCCACTCGTCGCCGGAGATGACGTCTTGCTCGTCCTTGGGTGGCCGGACGACGGTGACCACCTCTGCCGCGGCCTGGCTGATGCCTTGCTCCAACAACTTGTTGCCTCTCTCCACGACCAGCTTTCCTCCCTTCTCCAGCACGTATATCCCCTCATCCACAACCTCCTTCCGTTTCCTGTTGGCCACGACCAGCACCCTTTCTTTATCCGCCGATCGCCATGGCAGAACCCGGCCGTCCGCCAGCTCGATCACCACCGCCTCGTCGGCTACCGCCATGACGGGGGCCCAGCCTGGCAGCACCGCCCACCGCGCCCACCCCTTGTCCACCTCCACGATGCCGAGGTCAGCGTCCGTCTTGCTCCTCCTCGGGGCGAGATCTACGGCCTCGACGCCGTCCGTCTCTTTCACTACCGGGAGCAGCAGCACGATGGACGCCTCGGAGATCTCGCCGTACATGAGCCGCACCACCGGCACCGCGGGCCGCGCGTTGACGTCCTCCTCGGGCTCCTCCACTTCCACTCCGGCGGCCTTCTTGATGGCCCTCTCCAACTCGAGCTCCACCCTTGCCCTGGCAGACTCGGTTTCCACCACGTCGAGTGAGCGCTCGAGCACGGGAATGCGGTTCTCCTTGGCGATGGCCTCCCGCGAGAGCCGGAAGCGCGCGTACGCGAGGCAGTCGCCGGCCGAGTGCCTGTCGAAGGCGTCCCAGCCTTCGTCGCCGCGGCGCTGCGGGAAGTCCTTCATGGAGCGCGCGAGCTCGCGCACGCCCTTGGCCTCGAGGTTCCTGGCGATGGTGTGCCTGGCGGCTTTGAGGCGCTGGCGGGCGTTGAGGAAGCGGAGCTCGTAGAGGAGGTCAGGCCCGCCGTAGGAGTCGAAGTGGTGGAGTAGATCTTGCGGGAAGTCGTCGGAGATGAGGGAGTCGCGGACCTGGGAGGCGACAATGAGGCGGTTCTGTTCGACGCCCGACATGCCGGTGGCCTCCTCGATGGAGGCCGGGGTGAAGCCCTCTCGGAAGAGGGAGGAGACGAGGGGCGCGTACTCGTACCAGCGGCCCATGCGGTCGCGGAGCACGGCCAGGCGCTCGGTGAGGTCGAGGTTGCGGAAGTTGGCGGGAAGGGGGGAGATGGGCGGGTGGAAGGGCTGGTAAAGCTGGGCCGGTGCCGTCGGGGGAGGGGTGCGCGGGAGCAGTCCACCGCCGCGGCCTCCGCCTCCGCCTCCGCCGCTGCTACCGGGGAGTATGAGCTTGCCGCCGTTGGGGGGGCTGCCCCGGGGGGTCCCACCGCCGCCGGGGAGGATGAGTGCGGCAATGGTGAAGGTGCATCGGCGGCGGTGGTGGTGGGTGGTGGCGAGGGGCTTGCGGTGGCGCGGGCCGGTGGAGGCCGGGTGCGGGTGGGGAAGGGAGAGCATGGTGGTGATAAGGGAATGGAATGGAGGAGCGCAGAGGAAGCGGGGGGCAGCTTATCTCATCTGGTCTCGGCAAGGGGGAAGAAGAGGTTCGGTTAAGTCATTGCGAATGGGACCTGAGCAAAACCAACTTCAGCATACTAGATGGAAAGCGCGCTTCGCCGCGCCGGCTGCCAGTCGTGCTTCCATACCGGAAATGCGTTTCTAGCGGTGCCGGTAGCTACCGGTCAAGCATCGACCCTTCAAAAACAACTGGATGCGTGCACTCTCCATACGACAGATCTCGTATTTCCCACTTTCCTAGAACAACAGGAGTATGCTACCGTATTTCTGGGTGGGGCCATCATGGTATTTACTGCGCTGACGGACGAGTCTCACTTTTTCCTCTGTACCTTCTCATTCACCTCCAGCCGGCCAACATCCTGTACCAAGTAGATGTCTGTTACGGAGTACTTATTCCTGGTACAGATTGCTAGTGCTATCTTTGAGAGACTTTTTTTTCTCAAGGAACAACCTGCACACCTGGTACATCTTTGAACCAAGTACATGTGAATGTTATTCGAAAATGATTCCTGGTACATGTTGTACTGTTATCTTTAAGAGAGCAATTTTCTTGTAAGTACACTTTTTTTTTTCAAGCAACAATCTTAAACATCTTGCAGAGGAATTTTGTAAAATCCTTCTAGCTGGCAAGAATGCATTCGTTGATAGTATCAGGAATATCAAAAAATAGAAGTCGACATTTATCATCTGGATAACATCTGACATGTTTGTTGACCAGACAAGAAAATTCACACATGTTCCACAAAGCAAAATGTAAGAAATGAACATGATATGCCTTGCATTTTTCAATGAAACGCAATATGTTGACGCAAATACGAAATACTAAAGTCACAATGTAAGATAATGGTTAAGAAACCAAGATAGTTTCACCTACAAATCATTAAAATAGATACATAGCTATCTCAACTTTTGTTTCTTGGATTTTTTAGTAGCATTTTCTGCAGGTCTGTCAACTGTTTGGCATGTCATCATGTCATGGTCTGGAGACTTGCACACGCTGCAGAACCTTGTTTGATGAACTCCAGCTCTCCCACCAGGTGTACCAACAACAGGGATTGCCTCTGTTGTGGCTATAGAGTCAATCTCATTCCCATTGCCCCTGCACAATCACCAGGAGAAGTTCTCATGAGATGTGTGTAAGTGACTACCAACATGAACGAAGCACTTGTGGCTGTCAATTACCAACTCCACAATGAAGCACTTTATACAATGCTCAAGGGAGGATGGATACAGGAAGACTGCACTACAAAACATTAGAAAGACACCAAACATTTCACCGGACAGTTTCTTATACACGGGCAGTTAAATTACAGTTTGCACTGCTTATATCTGAAGCATACATCATGAATGCAGACTGATTATTTGCATGAATTTCACAGAGATGCCAGCCCCAAGTCTCTCTTCTCAGTTTTCATTCTAGCCACAACAAAAATAGTTCTGGTTTTCAAAGATGGGAATCTGTATCGGGTGTTTTCCGAATAATGTTGTCAAAATCTTCAGAAATATCAGTAGACCTGAGCAAAATTCTAATTTAGAATGGAACACCGAAGCTATATAGTATATACTAGCACACACTTCAGTAGTTTTCAAGAACCTGTAGACTAGTTTTGAGCCACCGTTCGCACAATGGTTTCACGAAAATCAGATAATGATTCAGTGGGAAGTTGGCACAGCAAACTATGGTTCAGAAGACATGAACCAATACTACAGTCTATTAATTACTGAACTATGTGGGGAGTTCAGCAGAACAATGCGGGTTAAATCAGCACGAGAGAATCAAAGGAAAGGCTGCCCGCCGCCACCAGATATTAACCTAGAGATGAGTGTGGGGAGTTAACCATACCTGGGATAAGACTTTCCGATGGAGTCGACGGCACCGGAGAAGAAGGCTTACCGCCGCCACCAGAGCTAGGGCTCCTCTGTGGGGAGTGGGCGAAAGGGGATCTCCTCCTGGCCGCCAAATCTAGTCTAGGTCAAACGACAAAACAGGACGACGATGGGGGGAAATTATACGGGGCACCGACAGGTACGCGCCTTGGTACGTATTTTCACTGCCGCATACGAAGTACATAATACTATTAAACAAAACTACCGTTGGAGCAGCGCGCATCGCGAACGAAAAACGAACGGCCCAAACATGACCGGTAGGTCACGGTGCCGCTAGATAAATCGCGTTGGCTTCCATACCTCTTTTTTGTGTTTTGCATATGTCTGCTTAGAGTAGTACTCGTGTGTATGTGTGTGTCTGGTCTCTGTGATGCGTGTATAGTTGGAGGAAGTGCGCTGAACGCGAGGAGGGAAGAGTTGGTCGGTGTGGCAGCCGTGTCCGTGCATGTGCATGATGGTGTTAGGGCTGACACAGGTGGTGGGTGGATGAGCGGTTCTGCTAGCACCTCCGCTGGGTGATGGAATTGGCAGTATTGCTGCTGCTGTTTCCTTTCGACGGTGATGGTGAGATAGTAGGTATAGAGCATAACGTCCTGATCCAGGGGACACCATTTCATGGGCTTGCGAGGGAAGGCGCATTGCGTTCGCCTCCAGTAAGTGATTAGCTCCTGAGGATGGTTTCTGGCTAGACATGAAAATAAGGTCTAATTTTCTGATTTCGTGGTGACCTTATTTTTATGTATCTTTTGTTTACCAATCTATTGTTTCTGGCTAGACATGAACATATCGTGGCGTGAATTTCGAGCAGGATGACGTTGGGCGAAGCCTTGCTGCGGGCCGGTGGCACAGGCACGAGGTACCGCACCTATTGGGACAATGAAGGCTTTGTCACAGTGGTGGAGATCCGTGTTCATAGGAGGTGTCACCCTGGTTGCTCCGGGGCACTGAGTTCCAAGAGCCGGGTGGTGGGGAGTGCATCGCAGGCAGAGGAGGATGCGATAACGGGGCTTATCCGTGCTCTACGGTGGCACCGCAGTGTCATTTTTGTAGATGCAATTTGGAGGTGTGTTAGTTGGATGCGTCGCCAGACACTTCGGCTTCATGTTGCTTAGATTGCCACGTTCGTGAGATGCAGTGGGCGGCTGAGAATGTGAGGCTACTGAAGCAGGGATGGGTGATGACCTGCTTTTGATCTAGGGCACTTGTGAGGAGCTCTGCTCCGAGGCATTTGCTAGTCTAGGCCGCACGGGCAGCATGGTAGCTGATTTTTCCTAGTTGATCGATGGCATGCAGGCGCTGTCGGTGCGGATGCTGGACAAGATCAACGTGGCGACCAAGAAGTTTGTGGCGGCAAGAAGCCAGGATGGGCGTGCAGGCTAGACGTGTTTTTTTTTTATTTGTGACTTGTAGTGTTCCTTGTCTAGTGTCGTGGCCGCCCATATGTAGTTTAGGTAGTTGGTGCAGCGATCTTTAGCTGCGGTTTTTGCAGTTGTTTGCAGAGATGGCATATATGGGGCGTAGTGGTGGTAGCTTTATGTACGACGTGTGTGTATGATGTCTTGTATGTCTTGTTGCAGTATTGTATGGAATAAGTGTTAGTGGAACCTGTGGTGGATGTTTTAGCTTTGTTATGTTTCTCTAAATCGAACGCTCATCCCAAATTAAATATAGCAACTTAATTAGCGCTATTGGCACCCTTATTTTACTTGATGTATAGTTAGGTGCATTGATTGCTATGATTACTCGTTTTTGTGCATTATACAGGCTGGCGTTTAAGAGGCAGTGATAACTGGATATATGTTGTGTTTTGTTTTCGTCATATATGATGTGTTTTGTTTTCGTCTTGATCGAATGTTCATCTTAACTTGAGAATTACAGCTTAGTTACCTATGTCGGTACACTTATTTTCCTTAATGTCTAGTGGTGTGCATTGATAGGTATGATTTATTGTTTCTACATGATATACAAAGGAGGCTTCAATGGTAGTGATGAAGGGATACATGTGCATTGTAAGGACGGCGTGTTAGAGTTTAGCTAGAGTGGATTTGCTTGTATTCTTAAGGCTTTAATTAAATCCGTAAAGAATAATTAAACCAACATTGTTATCATCTAGACATAGCTACATTTTACTATAAATGTTAAACTCTTGACATTGGCCAATTTGGTTGAGCAAATGTAAAGTCTCTGCTTTAGGTATATTACTCGGAATTCTTTTCATGGCTTTGCGTCTATGCCATCTTCATCCTTCAGATGGTTATGAAAGTGTACATTTTCTCGGTCTTTTCTATGATGTGGAGTTTTTTTTTTTTTTGAAACGGAGACAAAAGCTTTGCCTCATTAAGTGGAAAGTGTAGTTTTTAGACCACCGTAGTCTCATGAGTCTGGGGCGGCTCATCTTGGTGATAGAAATAATATTGTTAGTCCTTTGCAGATTCATAAGGCAAGCATTTTCTATTTTCAACTAATAAAAAAATAATTTTTTCGTTACGAATTTTAGATGGCCTAAAATACTATATAAAAGACAGTCTGCCGTTTTGCATGAGTTTTAGAAGACCTAGAAATTGGTCTTAAATGTGCTATTATCTCTCCATTAATTGTAGAGGACTCAAAAAGTTTGCTTTTATTTCCGTGCATTTTAAATGTTGACTGGTTTTTTTAGAAGACCCTAATAATGTTGCAGTAGTGCTCTAGTTTTTTTTGAATGAATTTTGGAGGATTTTTAAAAAATTTAGAAAATTAGGAATCTATTTTGTTCAGATTGATTGGATCAACCACCATGGCCCGCTGCACAAGACCGGGCCACATTGGTCGATAGCCTCTGCCATCACATGTATAACCCTTATAGCCTTTTATATATTTCAAATATAGGTGCTGATGAAAAGGGTGAAATAAAAACTGATTCTCTAGAGGCATGCCTCCTACAAAATGCTTGAACATGGGAGAAGTTTCCTTCGATTAATAACTCGAGGAGAAATGTTGAATTGGGAACCTCCAAAACAAATCAAACATAAGAAATAATAACATAAAAGGGAAAACATATGAGCCAAATTATAAGAAAACGAATGTGGAGATGGGGAGTATTTGGGAAGAATATGGCACCAAGAGTAACATAATGGAGAAGGCAAACAATAACATTGATGCCATCTTCTTTATTTTAAGTCTATGAAATATTACACATAAAAATGAACTATGAAAAATAAATATTTGTCAGAGAAATCACGCGGTGGCAAATTACTAAAATTGCTCGATATTGGGCTTGAGATGTAACTTATTACATGTTGGAGTGAGTTTTGCATCCAGAAGAAATAGTGGTCGGAAGTGTTGTATCTACTTCATCCCATAGCCCCACTGGCTTTTTGATTGCTACATTGAAGGCTCGGAGAAATTGTTTAGAGATGTTGAGGTTGATAGCAATTTGGGCCTTCCAAGAGAACCTATAAATGACCATATCTGAAAATTAAACTCGCACAAAATAATATCAATCAGAAACTTTCATTTGCAACATCTACATTGCATGATTTAATTTGGAAGTGTGGCCACCTGATTCTATCCCTAGCACATCAAAGTAAACTCATTTTGGAGCTCCTATCAACTTACTGAACAAAAAGTGAAGCATACATCATAATCATGTAATTTATAGGTCTTTTCACTTTATCCAATATTTATTTCTCAATGGGTTTCTGAATGATAGCTTTCTAGAAACAACTCAATATCATAAAGTCAAAGTACAGTAGGCCTGGAGGATACCATCCAGAGAAACTTAAGACATCTGGGGTGATAAAAAATTAGAGTATTGAGTACTTGTATATCTGACGCAATGTATTAGAATCATGTAACCAAAAGTTTCAAGGTGTGATTTTTTTTTCATATTACACATAAAACACTAACCAGCTATACTATCAAAAAAAATGCCTATAACAAAGTTGCCCTGGATAGGTAGCTAGGCAATTGTTCTAATGTTTATGAGTCACAAATATATCAGCTCTGTTAGCTAGTTCATAATTTCTGTATATGACCCTAGGTTGAGCAATAGTATTTTACGATAGGAATGTATTCAACGTGAGATCTAATGAAAGCCATATAAAGGTATAGTAATAGATGTTTCTCTAACAAATGTCTATGACGGTTAATGCTATGGACTATGAGGTAAGCCTACATAGGAAATGCCGTGTGCAAACTTAGATCACAAAAGATGTGTGTGCCCAATTGATGCATCATCACAACAGCATTTCCTTTCCTTTCAACATGCTACCTGTAACCAAATCGCTTCAAAACACTCACATATCGCGGACAGAGAAAGAATTAAAATAAACTCAAAAAAGAAATATAAAAGAGAATTTGCATCAGGAGAATTTCGATTGCATATAAATTGATAACATTTTAATCCAACAGAAACAATGGATAATATATCAAATGATGTTCCTATGTAAAATAACTACTTCACCTAGAGTATAACCACTAACTTTTTGAGAGATGCATGCTCTTGTCATCAATCGCTTGGATGCATGATTGGTACAAAAAAAAATATTAGTTGCAAACAATTGCAGTATTATTACCTAAATAAAATATCACATGCCATCATAAACTCTGAACACCTAATGAATTTTTAGAACATATTTGAAACATGTAGACAGCCTTTATCCGGGAACGTGGAACTATTGAGATAATTCACTCCTTACCTTCACTGACCTGATTCCTTTTAATTTTATTTCCTTCAGTTCACCTATTGTACGCTTTCCATACATGTTTATTTGTATGGATGCAAGTTGAAATACCTTTTTACCAAAATAATGATATAACAATTTACTATTATTAACAATGATTACTCATATATATCAGCAATGTAGTTAAATAATGAAGCAACAGAAACCGCATAACCTACAGTAGCATGGTACCACATAGTTTCACTTATGAATAGTGGTTATAGCCAATATAATAGCAAGGACCTGATACTTGGTATGCTGGTGACAACAGAGAAGAAACTTAATCAGATTCATTCAAAGAAAAAATGGAATGGGACCGGCAGCGAGATAGGAGGCTGTGCTGGACTGGCCAGCCAGGAAGAAAGGCGGGACACCCAGAGGACGTTGGACGTTCAGCAAGCGATGTGGAAAGATGGGGCACGACGGTCGGCCAGATGGAATTGACGCCGCAGCGGAGACAAGGTGCAAGACTGGTTCGTAGTAGATGTCGCTAATCAATAGTTCTGTAGAAGATCATGTCGCTAATCAGTAAACCATGTCTTTGTGAGAGATATCCATCTTTTTGCATGTACATAACACATGATGTTTTAGTTTCTGAAATCTAATAACAAGGCTGATTAGTAGCTTACATGAATTTGAAATGACAATTATTATTGCTCGATTCTAAGTAATGCAAAGAGACGTAATGAATATGATGTTGCTCGCTAAAGAACTGGAAGTTGTAACAATGGGAAAACTTTACCGCTTTCAATCTGCATTTCAGAAGAAACCTCTCCTATCCTATATGTACAATATCTACAATAAATCCCATCCTTATTTACAATATTCAGTGTCCTAACAACACTGTCACCATCGATCAACTTCAAACAATTCACAAAAAGGGTGCAAGCTATCATCCACGGGATGAAGCAACCACGTGAAACATAGCTTTGGGAATTAATCAATATCAGCTAATCAGATATGCATTGTTCCTAACGGCCTTCAGATAACGAAATTCGCAGGAAGGAAGGCAAATAAGAGAACTCAGATTTCTACCTTTATTCTGCTCATGTTCTGGCTGCCGCCCCCTGTTCCTCAAACACTGCATAAAATTAGATAGATGCGTACAGGAGAGCAGAGAGCATATGGAAGTAGAGGGAGTGGGGCGGTGGTTCAGCCACTGCCTGCCGATGAACTCGGGAAGCGGCTGCTCCACCCGTTTAGGAAAGGGGCTCCTCATGGCTGTACCTGGCCGGCGCATCTCGGAAATCGGTCTCCACCTCGCCATCAGGAACTCGTCTGCCCCACAGCTGCCGCTGGAAGCTCGCCATCGCGGCCAACCAAAACGTCGTGGGCAGCGCCTCGCCTCGCCCCGCGAGAAATCGTCCCCCTCCTCCTCCCCCCAAGCTCCAGCGAGACCACCGCCGCCGCCGTTCGGTCAATCTTGTCGCCGCTCGGAACTGGACTGGTAATCCGGCGAGGAGATCTGCGCTGGCGTATCCGTGAAGACTAATGACATGGGAGAGGAATGTTTAGAAGAGGAGAGTTTCGTGGCTCTCAACCGCCAGCAGGAAAAGAAGAGCCACCGGCGGCGAGGGAGAAACGACCTCCAGAAATCACCGGCAGCAAGGGAAGAGCATCGGAGATCCGATCCAGAGAAACCCAGAGCTCGGTCAAATCCACGAAGGATCCAGCAAAGCCACCAGTCACCAACTGGGAGAAGAAAAGAAGGGTAGAATGGACGGCACCGTCCAAGGCCAGAGAGGAGATCGAGTCATCGAGACAGCTGTTCCCAACAGGCCCACAAGCTACTGGCCCATTTGCAGAGACCGCGCATCGCTAGCGGAGCGGCAAAGCTCTGAGAAGGCAGGGATTGCAACAGCATTATATCTTGTATCTAATTCCAGCCCGCCAAAATCAATCGCGGCACCAAGCACCTGTTGCCTGCCGCGCCTTCGGCACCCTTCGATGGCTATTTCTCAGTGAGTCACTCGGTTAAATTGTATCATCAAATCTCAGTTGCACTTATAAATCTCAGTTGCAACTTATACTGCAACTCAACGATTAATATGATGACGTAGAACTTAACTCAGCACAAAGTTAGTTCTCAGTTTAGCAAATTCTAAAAGTTAAAACTGCTCATCTCTAGCAATAGAATTATCTTCAGCCACGTATCCCAAAGCGGCCCCTAAATCGCGTTGGATCGAACATTTAGGGGACATTGTTGCTTGGTGCCGCGTTTGGAGCGCATCTCTCCCCAGTCGCGCCCCCAAACGAGGCCCTAAAATTTGTTTTTCTTTTCAATTAGGGTATTTGAAAACACAAATATGTTATTAAACATAGCACATAAATAAATATGTTTGCTAATATTATTTCCAAATGAAAATACAACAAATCAACAACAAACCAAACAAGTTGGGCTAGATCAAGGCGCCGCCGCAATTGATGATAATCCTTTGACCCTCCATAGATGTTCAACCAGAACATGTTGCAGTTGATCGTGAATATTGTTGTCACGGATCTCTACGTGCATGGCGAGGAAAACAGCAAAATCTGCAGGCACCTCGTGATCAACTTTCGCAAGAGGGCCCTGACACTCATAGTCATAGGGATAAACATGTGCCCTGGCCCGATTCTTGCAGTCATCCTCGATGATCATGTTGTGCATAATCACACAAATCTGCATCACCTCCCACATTTGGTCGTAAGACTAGCTTAGTGCAGGTACCGAACAATAGCAAATTGAGCTTGGAGCACACCGAATGCCCACTCGACATCCTTACGGCAAGCCTCGTGTCACGAAGGAAAGTGGAAATTCTTCTGACCTGCGGGATTGTTTTGACAAATGTTGCCATTTTAGATATATACCATCGGCTAGATAATAGCCTTTGGTATATTGGTGGCCATTGATCTTATAGGTGCATGGTGGAGCATTACCTTCCACTAGTTCGTTAAACACAGGAGACCGCTGCAACAGGTTGATTTCATTGTGTGATCCCGCCATGCTAAAAAAAGAATGTCAAATCCATAGGTCATAATCTGCCACAACTTCAAGCACCACACTGCAATATCTATGACGCCCTCTATATATACATTGCCAAGCAAACAGACAGTTCTTTCATGACTAGTGCATAAAATTGATGCCTGCAATCATCCCAGGGAATCCTCTCGCTACATTTTGGGCCACGATCCTGGTAGTCTCTTCTTCAGTTGGCCCTCTCAAGTAGTACTTGCCAAACATTCCCACCACAGCTTGGCAAAATTTATACATGCACTCAATGGCAGTAGATTCACTCGTGCAAAGGTAGTCGTCATGTGTATCGGTAGGCGCTCCATATGCATTTCTCGTCGGATTTGCCTGCGCGTTCTGGGACGCGTTGGCGAAGCGGCGGCGACAAAAAGGACGGTGAGCGAGTCATTCGTCATGGCGGTGTCCAATGCATGAGAAATTGTCATTCGAGACGGCCGGCAAATCGAGCGACGGCGTAGGGGTGGGAGGCATGACGAGAAATAAAGGCAAGAAGCAACCGTCATGGATGTGGTCGCCACCAGATGGGAACCCGCCTCACTTTTCGCTCTGTCTGACGCGTCTGAAGGGTCCTCTATGGAGCGGGGATGGCCTCGGTGCGCCGGACATTGTATTGGACCGCGTCGGGCAAAAAGACCCTTTAGGGCGCACGGCTACTCGTATCTTCATTCCCGGTACATCCCAGGCACCCATCCGGTCGAACGTGTAGTCCTCCTGATAGTGTCTGGAACATATGGCCTCCCAGTAGGCTGGTAGTCCGAGTCTGAGGATGATCTCAGGGAGAAATCTGTCATCATAAAATGATTATTCAGTGATGCGTAAGCATCCCCCATGGGATACTCCTCCTCCTCCTCCTCAACGGCCACGTTTTCGGTGTGCTCAGAGGTGTTCATGTCGAAAGGTCCATGCCTTTATCTGCTTCCTGAACCTTCCCCCTTAACCACCTTACGTGCCTTCCCTCCTTCGGAATCGGACTCTATCACTATAGGGTACTCCTGTTAATCTCCCAACTCATAGTGATGGTTGTGGTACTGATCTACAGCGTCCTGATCTATCTCCGGATCACACCTCACCGGATCTTCATAATTTCCCATGAATGATCCCCAACGCCATCCAGTGGAGTTCTCAATTGGAGTCTCCGAGCATTGGTTGTTCCCGGATTCCTCTCCTCCCTCATATCCACCGTAGGAACTACTAGGGAAGTACCTAGGTGTTTGTGGTGTTGGTTGTGGTTCAGGAGTATCTATGTCTATGTAGTCACCAGTTGAGTAAACTGGTGTAGGTGGCTCACTCTCCATTGGCTCCTTACCTTTTGACTCCTCCTTTGGCTCAGTAAACTCTTCTAACATTGTATCATTTGCTCCCGCCAGATGGCGATTCAACTGAAAATACAAAGTTAGAAGGTTCCTACAATTGTCCATGTATTTTGCAGCTTCTGTAGGTTTCCTCTTGGCAAACTTAAAGTGGTTTAGAGTCGGATCATCGTCCTCCTCCATATGTGGGATATGTGCGAATTCGAAGCCAATAAAATCCTTGGTCTTATGCTCACGAATATCAGTGATAGCTTACATAATGGCTATGTGATAGGCTGTTCTGATTGTCCTATCATCTCCTGCAGGCATAACTGCACTCAAACCTAAGGCTTCAGGTAACTGGAGTCCTACTCTACACTTTGCTAGTACAGTACCATCATAATACATGTACTTCATTACTCGGATCTGGGGATCGCACCCAAATTCGAGTAACATAGCTCGGAGTATATCAGCAAGTCCCCCGTCATAGTCATCCAAAGTGGATTCCTTCACCTTAACATTGCGTCCGGAACGTGAACTGGCCATAATTGGCTGTAGATAAGGTTATATCAATGGGCAGCCTGTCAGCAAGATGTTGGTTGACACGGGAGCGGCAGTCAACATAATGCCGTATTCCATGCTACGACGTTTGGGACACTCCAATGACGATCTGATCAAGACCAACGTCACATTAAGCGATTTCAACGGCCAAGCATCAGAAGCAAAAGGTGTTCTGAATGTAGATCTGACTGTAGGCCGAAAAACCATACCTACCCCGTTCTTTATCATCGACGACGAAAAGCAATTACGCCGTCCTGCTAGGAAGGGATTGGATTCACGCTAATCGTTGCATTCCATCCACAATGCACCAATGCATCATACAATGGGATGGAGATGAAGTGGAGGTCGTTCGAGCGAGATGATTCAATCGAGATATCACTAGCTGCCATGAATATTTGGGAGGCAGACGACCAAGAGCCGCTCTCTGGAATCAGTTTGGACGGCTGTGAGCGCATCGAAGCTTCGAAAAACGGGGTGAGGCTGGTCTTATCCACCGGCCTGACAGAGTAGCAAGGTCCAAGACGATGGACGTACGTGGCGAGGCCGATCCCTGCGATCGGCCCCAAAAAATGGAAAGCAAAAATCTTATCTTAAGCATGTCACGTAGAAGTGGTAAACCCTCATCAAGCATTGCAATGAAAAAGGAGGCCGATTCTAGCAACCGGCCAAAATTATCCTCGACATACGTTTTGCCTGGGTTCAGCATTGATCTAACAGAGGATGCCTGAAGAGCCGATACCCTCAATTACTTGAAAGAATCTGCTCGGGGGGCACTCAGATGGATAAGACATGAGGATATGAAGTTTGAAGTGGCTGTCAAATGCCCAGCAGCTCAAGATATATTCTTTGATGATGATGGACATTGAAGTATGGGGGCCGATGCATAAATAAATCGGCCGTAAAAAATACAAATTTTTTAAGCACAGCCGATGCACATACATCGACTTTAGAATAAAAAGCCGATGCGCAGCCATCGACTTAAGAGATACAAACTCAATGGAGCAGTTATTGAGTTGCATGGAGAGGCTCTACTGGATGGACGCTTCAATGGAATTGTTTGATGACTCAGATCCTCTCTTCAAGGATCACAAGCCGCTGACACTCGTCTGCAATATCGGCTGGGGCAAGTTTGAGGGATCATAGCCCTGACCATCAACAAGAGCAGCATAAGCATGCAGATCAGGTTAAGGATGAGCCCAACGAAGAGAGCATATCTCTTCTAGGACCAGGAGAACAGCCGATGACGAAGCAATCGGCTGTGGCATTTTTGCCTGGGGCTTGGCTAAGGTGTCGACTTGGTCGATGTCACTTTCAAAGGTTGTTACGTCCAGAGTTGTGGAGAGCATCAGAACTTCATCAACATCCTCACTGGAAGTTGCATCAATCTGCCCAAAAAGATGGAGCCGAAGAGGCAGCAGCTTCGGGGCTGGCCTTATCTTAAAAGCCGATGGTGACACATTTGGCTGGCTCACCGTCTGTTCTCGTCCTTATTGAGGCTCGGGGGGCAGCTCGCCCTGAAGGTTCTTTGCTCTGGGGAGCCGATTTTGTTGGAATCGGCTGGCTCTGCATTACAACTTGGAAGCCGATGGTGGCACATTTGGCTGGCTCATTGCTGTTCTCGCCCTGACTGAGGCTCGGGGGGCAGCTTGCCCTGAAGATTCTTTGCTCTAGGGAGCCGATTTTGTTGGAATCGGCTGGCTCCGCATCACAACTTTTTTGAAAGATGGTGAGTTCTTGCAGGAGAGAACCACAGGAGCTGGTGGGAGGAATGTGAAGAAGGAGCCATCATTATTAATAGGCTCTGGACTATCTTGTTGCTGCAAAGAAACAGGGCAGGGTTGTAAACATCGCTGCAAACTATCAAAAAGAAAATTTGTGGACAAGTGGTGCCTGTCCTGTAGAAGTATCAGCTTCAGCATTCGAGTTGATTCAGCAACGGTCCTGGAGCTCTCCTGAAGGCAAAGGGGATTTGGAAGAGAAGGATTCGGCAGAAAGATGTCTGAAACCTAAAGTTAATGATAAGACCAGGCATTATTTCAGGAGTTTTGCCGTTAAATCGAACAGTATGCTCAGGTGTTTTGGAGTCCAAAATTTGGAATTCGCGCGGCTGCGGACTGGGCCTGTTCGATTGGAAATTTGGGATCTGAATTTGAGCAAGGGTTGCAAGTTACCGTTGAGGGGATAACCGAGTTGACCTCGTCTTGCAATTTATCATGAAGGACCGATGCGTTGCCATCGGCTCATTGAGCATTGACCAAGTTGACAATCGGCAAAATCGGTATGAGGGGAAATCGGCTAAATTAGCATAAAGGAAATCGGCAAAATTAAAGGAAGTTCTTCATGGCAAAATCAAAGGGAGTTCTTCATTAATACTGGGATTTCTTACATAGAAGAGCTGATTGCTCTCAAAAGGAAGAGCTAGGGGATACATTGCCCCATCTACTACTACTGATCCTATGCTAAGGATCCTAGCTATGGGCCGTCGCTGCCCTCGTCATCACCATCGCCGCCGCTGTCGGCACTACTCCCGGCGGGCTCGTCGTCGCTGCTGCAGCGGCCGCCGACAGGACCCTCGTTGTCCTCGTCCTCCTCGTCAGCGTCGTCGTCGCTGTCGAAGTCGCTGAGGTTTCCCGGCCAGGGACAGAAGCGCTTGGCCGGCGGCTCGTCAGAGGAGGTGTCGTCCTCCTCATCCTCTTCCTCCTTCTCCTCTTCGGAGGAGGTGAAGTTGGCCCAGGAGAAGCGATCGTCATCGCTCTCCTCCTCCGTTTCCCCGTCGGCGAGGAAGCGGAGGTCACTCTCCCCGTCAGTCAAGGATTTGTCATCCTCGGACCAGACGGAGGAGTCGTGGTCTTCATTGTCCCACGCCGTTGGGGCGAGGATGTCGTACGCCGCCTGCGTACCCCACTCTGGTGTCGACTCTCGAAGGGGAGAGGACACGTAGGAAAGACCCGATGAAGAGGAGGAGGAAGAAGAAGAAGACATGGTGGCAGAGGTGGGCTTTTGGAGTGCTAATGCGAAGGGGATGAAGAGGAGAACTGTTCGATGCGGTTAAATAAAAGGAGATGGGTTAGAGATTTAATGCTCGAGCAGTTTTCGAGGATGTGGTGCCAAAACTGTCAAATCGTGCAGAGAAGGTGAGAAGACAAGGCGTCATGATGAAGAATATTGCAACGGTTCTGCTCTGCCACGACATGACCCTTCGAAGGAAAAACAGAGTGGTTTTGAAATTATCATTACCAAAACCAGGGGGGCATGTGTTATCACCAGATTTTGGCCAAATCAGGAGATAGGCCGTAATTGAGATGGGCTTGAAGGATGTACATGTGGAGCATCTTTGAAGCGGCCTTGCACGAGAGTTTGGGCTAGATTGCCCGTGTATCTGTATTATAGTAGATCGCATCTTAGTTTAGAAGTTGGAGTTTAACTCGTGCACGGTAGGTGCACGCCTGAATTAGAAAGTCCCCTGGACTATAAATATGTATCTAGGGTTATCGAGAAAAGGAGGACAATCACGTTCACAACAAACACAAACCAGGCGTATCGCCACCCCTTATTTCGAGGGTTTCTTCCGGGTAAGCATCATGCTGCCTAGATCGCATCTTGCGATCTAGGCAGTACACGTTTATTCGATTACCTTGTGTTACTCGTGCTGAAGCGTTGTTGATGGCGAGTAGCACTATTTATCGTAGATGTTCAGGGGCTTGCATTGATGCTTTTCTTATGCTTATTTGCTTAGCAATGTCGTCCCTTGATATCTAGCTGCCCTTATACCTATCTATGTGTAAGGGCTGCACCTTGCTTGTTCGTTACTTAGTAGATCCGATCTGTTATAGTTGCTCCTTGTTCTTCAAGGATTATTTTAATATCTGCATGATTAGGCCTTATGCTGGGGTTGGACGATCCGGTAGTGCGTTAGGTGTTGTTTACCGTTCCTATAAGGGATGTTCCGGGAATTGACTTAATGTTGGTTTTTAGGCCTCTTCTAGGGATAGTTTCCATAATCTTTCGTATCTGCTAGGCCCAACTACGCGTAGGATGTTCCGGTTATGCGGTGAAAACCCTAAACTGTCGTAGATTGGTCTAGCTTGGTTTTGATCAAGCAGGAGCCCCATGTCATTGTAAATCCAACGTGAACCATGGGGCGATCGGCTCTTTGAGCCGATCCGCAGGGCAACCTGAGAGCCGATAGGGCTCGTATTTAATGTTTACGTGTCTACCATGCAGGAGACTAATCGAAGCAATCCAACACCTTCCTGATCAGGTCTAGGTCAGGTGGCACGCCCTTGCAACCGCCAGGACGTGTGCTAGAAACTTGCGGGATGACGCGAGACGCCAGGGTCCACTAAGCGGTCGTGGGAGTCTCCCGGCTCTTCGTGTTGCTTAACCACTGCTCGCCGGTGAGTTTTGGCAGGCAACAATATAACATCCCTCATAGTTGTTAAGTGGCACACGATCCACATCCACTACACCAAAACCGATCATCACGTGAGATGATGTAGCTTCAATGGTGAACATCAACATGTTGATCATATCATCCATATGACTCGTGTTCAACCTTTCGGTTTCCGTTGTCCCGAGACCATGTCTGTACATGCTAGGCTCGTCAAGCAAACCCAAGTATTTCTGCGTGTGCAACATGGCTTACACCCGTTGTATGTGAACGTAGAATCTATCACATCCGATCATCACGAGATGCTTCGAGACGACGAACTGTAGCAACGGTGCATACGAGGGGAGAACACTTAATTATCTTGATATTCATGTGAGGGATCATCTTATAATGCTACCGTCGCGATCTAAGCAAGATAAGATGCATAAAGGATTAACATCACATGCAATTCATAATATGTGATATGATATGGCATTTCTTCTTGTGCTTTTGATCTCCATATCCGAAGCACACGAGCATGATCTCCATCATCACCAGCATTGCACTAAGGTCCATGGCACCGCTTCATGGTTGTCCATCACTTATAGCTACTATAACAACTACTTGAAATAAAGCTATTAGATGATGAATAGACACGCAGGTCTTAACAAATTTAAGGACAACCATTAGGCTCCTGCTGGTTGCAATAATACAATAATGAACATCTCATACATCAAATATAATCATCATCACATCATGGCCATATCACATCACCAAACCCTGCAAAAACAAGTTAGACGCCTCTAATTTGGTTTGCATATTTTACGTGGTTTAGGCTTTTCGAGTAAGATCCAATCTACCTACGAACATGAAACACAACGCTGATACTAGTGTTGACAATAGAAAGTGCAAATTGCAATCTTCACTATGGTGGGAGAGACAAACACCCGCAAAGCCACTTATGCAATACAAGTTGCCTGTCAAGCGTGGAGCAAGTCTCATGAGACGCGGTCATGTAAAGTTAGCCCCGGCCGCTTCATCCCACCATCCCGCAAGATGCAAAGTACACAAACTAAAGATTCATGGTCTGAGTAAATGACAAAACCTTTTGGCCAAAGGTAGTGTTGCCACACTTCAAGAACTCGAATAAGTGCATGTATGCATGGAAAAAATGCATGAACTTTTTAAATTTTAAAAATATTGGGATGTTACAGTCACCATCCGTTCTTCGAGCACTTTCTCGAAAGCCTAGGTGTCATTCTTAGTTTAATGTGCTTGTCCCGGAATAAGATTAATTGTTGTATAACTGTGATGCTTGAATCTTTCGATTTTTTTACTTCTAGTCTTCTCTTGAACTTCAGAGGTGATGGGGTTCGTAGCATAGAAAAGAAAAAATTCCTACCGCAAGACGAATAAATCCAAGATCCAATCTAGGAAAAGCCAAGATCTAATCTATGAAGATCGAAGCAACGAGATGCATGTGAGACTAACCCTCGAAGATTTCCAAAGCCTACGAGATTAGATCTCGTTGTTGGTGTAGACGATCATCCCCAGTGCTGCAATTCGGCAGCACTTCCGTACTCGGTCGCGCGTACGGTTTCGATGAAGCCCTTCCTCTCCCCGTTCCAGCGGGCAGCGGAGGTGTGGTAGATCTCCTCCAAATCCCAGCAGCACGACGGCGTGGTGGTGGTGGTTGAGGGGGAAAACTGCAGGGCTTCGCCTAAGCCGGAGCAGCATATGGTGGAGGAGAGAGGGGCGGACAGGGCTTGGTCTGGAGGATGGGGTGCGCCCCCTGCCCCCTCCCCTCTTTATATAGGGGGGGAGGTCGGTTGGGGTGGCCCCCCCACGCCCCCATATCATCTAGGGCCGGCGGCCACAAGGGGGAGGGGGGAAACTTGCCCCCCAAGTTGATCCCCCTTTAGGGTTTTGGGGAAACCCTAAGGGGTGGCCGGCCTGGGCCTTTGAGGCTTGGTGGGCCTGGCCCATTAGGGCTAGGAAGCACCCCCTCGGCCCATGTACGCCCCCCTAGGTCGTGGGCCCCATGGTGGACCCCTCCGGAACCTTCTAGAACCTTCCAGTCTTTCACCGGAAAAATCCTGAACTTTTCTGAAACCTAGAAATCAACTTCCCTTATATGAATCTTATTCTCCGGACCATTCCGGACCTCCTCGTGATGTCCTAGATCCCATCCGAGACTCCGAACAAACTTCAGTCTCCATCTCATATTCCGAATCTACTTATGCGACATCGAACCTTAAGCGCGTCGCCCTACGGTTCGCGAACTATGTAGACATGGTCGAGACTCCTCTCCGAGCAATAACCAATAGCGGGATCTGGAGATCCATAATGGCTCCCACATATTCAACGATGACTTTAGTGATCGATTGAACCCTTTACATACGATGCCAATTCCCTTTGTCACGCGATATTTTACTTGTCCGAGGTTCGATCATCGATATCTCCATACCTTGTTCAACCTCGTTACCTGATGCGTGCAATTAACACACGTCCGTTGGGAACCCCAAGAGGAAGGTGTGATGCAGACAGTAGCAAGTTTTCCCTCAGAAAGAAACCAAGGTTTATCGAACCAGGAGGAGCCAAGAAGCACGTTGAAGGTTGATGGCGGCGAAGTGTAGTGCGGCGCAACACCAGGGATTCCGGTGCCAACGTGGAACTTGCACAACACAATCAAAGTACTTTGCCCCAACGTAACAGTGAGGTTGTCAATCTCACCGGCTTGCTGAAAACAAAGGATTAACCGTATTGTGTGGAAGATGATGATTGTTTGCGAAGAACAGTAAAGAACAATTGCGATAGATTGTATTTCGGATGTAAAGAATAGGACCGGGGTCCACAGTTCACTAGTGGTGTCTCTCCCATAAGATAAATAGCATGTTGGGTGAACAAATTACAGTTGGGCAATTGACAAATAAAGAAGGCATAACAATGCACATACATATATTATGATGAGTACTATGAGATTTAATCAGGGCATTACGACAAAGTACATAGACCGCCATCCAGCATGCATCTATGCCTAAAAAGTCCACTTTCAGGTTATCATCCGAAGCCCTTCTGGTATTAAGTTGCAAGCAACAGACAATTGCATTAAGTATGGTGCGTAATGTAATCAACACAAATATCCTTAGACAAAGCATCGATGTTTTATCCCTAGTGGCAACAGCACATCCACAACCTTAGAACTTTCTGTCACTTAATGGAGGCATGAACCCACTATCGAGCATAAATACTCCCTCTTGGAGTCACAAGTATCAACTTGGCCAGAGCCTCTACTAGCAACGGAGAGCATGCAAGAACATAAAAAACATATATGATAGATTGATAATCAACTTGACATAGTATTCAATATTCATCGGATCCCAACAAACACAACATGTAGAATTACAAATAGACGATCTTGATCATGATAGGCAGCTCACAAGATCTAACATGATAGCACAATGAGGAGAAGACAACCATCTAGCTACTGCTATGGACCCATAGTCCAGGGGTGAACTACTCACACATCGATCCGGAGGCGATCATGGCGATGAAGAGTCCTCCGGGAGATGATTCCCCTCTCCGACAGGGTGCCGGAGGTGATCTCCTGAATCCCCCAAGATGGGATTGGCGGCGGCTGCGTCTCTGGAAGGTTTTCCGTATCGTGGCTCTCGGTACAGAGGGTTTCGCGACGAAGGCTTTAAGTAGGCGAAGAGGTAGGTCAGGGGGCGTCACGAGGGGCCCACACGCTAGGGCCGCGCGGCCAGGACCTGGGCCGCGCCGCCCTAGTGTGGCGTCGCCTCGTGGCCCCACTTTGTATCTCCCTCGGTCTTCTGGAAGCTTCGTGGAAAAATAAGCCCCTGGGCGTTGATTTCGTCCAATTACGAGAATATTTCCTTACTAGGATTTCTGAAACCAAAAACAGCAGAAAACGACAATTGGCTCTTCGGCATCTCGTCAATAGGTTAGTGTCGGAAAATGCATAATAATGACATATAATGTGTATAAAACATGTGAGTATCATCATAAAAGTAGCATGGAACATAAGAAATTATAGATACGTTTGAGACGTATCAAGCATCCCCAAGCTTAGTTCCTACTCGCCCTCGAGTAGGTAAACAATAACAACAAATAATTTCTGAAGTGACATGCTACCATAATCTTGATCAATACTATTGTAAAGCACATGAGATGAATGCAGCGATTCGAAGCAATGATGAAGACAATGAGTAAACAAATGAATCATATAGCAAAGACTTTTCATGAATAGTACTTTCAAGACAAGCATCAATAAGACTTGCATAACGAGTTAACTCATAAGCAATAAATTCTTAGTAGAAAGCTTTGAAACAACACAAAGGAAGATATAAGTTTCAGCGGTTGCTTTCAACTTCAACATGTATATCTCATGGATAATTGTCAACACAAAGTAATATAACAAGTGCAATAGGTAAACATGTAAGAATCAATGCACACAGTTTACACAAGTGTTTGCTTCTAAGATAGAAAGAAGTAGGTAAACTGACTCAACAATAAAGTAGAAGAATGGCCCTTCGCAGAGGGAAGCATGGATTACTATTTTTGTGCTAGAGCTTTTCATTTTGAAAGCAAGAAACAATTTTGTCAACGGTAGTAATAAATCATATGTGTTATGTATAAGATATCTTATAAGTTGCAAGCCTCATGCATAGTATACTAATAGTGCCCGCACCTTGTCCTAATTAGCTTGGATTAACACGGATTATCATTGCATAACATATGTTTCAACCAAGTGTCACAAAGGGGTACCTCTATGCCGCCTGTACAAGGGTCTAAGGAGAAGGTTCGCATTGGATTTCTCGCTTTTGATCATTCTCAACTTAGACACCCATACCGGGACAACATAGACAACAGATAATGGACTCCTCTTTTAGTGCTTAAGCATTCAACACCAGATAATATTCTCATAAGAGATTGAGGTTTTGTGTCCGAACTGAAACTTCCACCATGATTCATGGCTTTAGTTAGCGGCCCAATGTTCTTCTCTAACAATATGCATACTCAAATCATTTGATCATGAAAATCTCCCTTACTTCAGACAATACGAACATGCATAGCAACTCACATGATATTCAACAAAGGTAAAAGTTGATGGCGTCCCCAGAAACATGGTTGCCGCTCAACAAGCAACTTATTAAGAAATAAGATACATAAGTACATATTCTTCACCACAATAGTTTTTAAGGCTACTTTCCCATGAGCTATGTATTGTAAAGGCAAAGAATAGAAGTTTAAAGGTAGCACTCAAGTAATGTACTTTGGAATGGCAGAGAAATACCATGTGGTAGGTAGGTATGGTGGACACAAATGGCATAGATTTTGACTCAGGGATTTGGATGCACGAGAAGGAATCCCTCTCAATACAAGGCTAGGCTAGCAAGGTTGTTTGAAGCAAACTCAAGTATAAAACGGTGCAGAAAGACTCACATATGAACATATTGTAAGCATTATAAGACTTTACATCGTCTCCTTGTTGTTCAAACACCTCAAACAGAAAATATCTAGCCTTAGAGAGACCAATCATGCAAACCAAATTTTAACAAGCTCTATGTAGTTCTTCATTAATAGGTGCAAGGTACATGATGCAAGAGCTTAAACATGATCTATATGAGCACAACAATTGCCAAGTATCAAATTATTCAAGACATTATACCATTTACCACATGCGGCATTTTCCGTTTCCAACCATATATCAATGAACGAAGTAGTTCAACCTTCGCAATGAACATTAAGAATAAAGCTAAGAACACATGTGTTCATATGCAACAGCGGAGCGTGTCTCTCTCCCACACAAAGAATGATAGGATCCGACTTTATTCAAACAAAAACAAAAATAAAAGCAAACAGACGCTCCAAGCAAAGCACATAAGATGTGACTGAATAAAAATATAGTTTCACTAGAGGAACCTGATAATGTTGTCGATGAAGAAGGGGATGCCTTGGGCATCCCCAAGCTTAGATGCTTGAGTCTTCTTAAAATATGCAGGGATGAACCACGGGGGCATCCCCAAGCTTAGACTTTTCACTCTTCTTGATCATAGTATATCATCCTCCTCTCTTGACCCTTGAAAACTTCCTCCACACCAAACTCGAAACAAACTCATTAGAGGGTGATACGTCTCAAACGTATCTATAATTTCTTATGTTCCATGCTAGTTTTATGACAATACCTACATGTTTTGTTAACACTTTATATCGTTTTGATGCGTTTTCCGGAACTAACCTATTGACGAGATGCCGAAGTGCCAGTTCCTATTTTCTGCTGTTTTTGGTTTCAGAAATCTTAGTAAGGAAATATTCTCGGAATCGGACGAAATCAATGCCCATCATCCTATTTTTCCACGAAGCTTCCAGAACACCCGAGAGCCAGCAGAGGGGGGCCACAAGGCCACCAGATGACAGGGTGGCGCGGCCAGGGCCTGGGCCGCGCCCCCCTATTGTGTCACCGCCCCGTCAGCCTTTCGACTCCGCCTCTTCGCCTATTTAAGGGTCCCTGACCTAAATCTTCGAGACAGAAGAACCACGGTACGAGAAACCTTCCAGAGCCGCCGCCATCGCGAAGCCAAGATCTGGGGGACAGGAGTCCCTGTTCTGGCACGCCGCCGGGACGGGGAAGTGCCCCCGGAAGGCTCCTCCATCGACACCACCGCCGTATTCATCACCGCTGCTGTCTCCCATGAGGAGGGAGTAGTTCTCCATCGAGGATAAGGGTTGTACCGGTAGCTATGTGGTTAATCTCTCTCTCTGTACCCCAATACAATGATCTCATGAATTGCTTTGCATGATTGAGATCCATATGATGAGCTTTGTATCACTATTAGTCTATGTGCTACTCTTGTGATGTTATTAAAGTAGTCTATTCCTCCTTCACGGTGTAATGGTGACAGTGTGTGCATCGTGTAGTTCTTGGCGTAGGTTATGATCATAATCTCTTGTAGGTTATGGAGTTAATTATTACTATGATAGTATTGATGTGATTTATTCCCCCTTCATAGTGTAAAGGTGACAGTGTGTATGCTATGTTAGTACTCGGTTTAAGTTGCAAAGATCTATTATGCTCTAAAGGTTACTTAAACATGAATGCCGAATGTTGTGGAGCTTGTTAACTCCGGCATTGAGGTGCTCTCGTAGCCCTACACAACGAATGGTGTTCATTATCAAACAAGAGTATATGTAGTACAAAGGAAGAGAACTTATTTATTATGTGATCAATGTTGAGAGTGTCCACTAGTGAAAGTAGGATCCCTAGGCCTTGTTTCCAATACTGCAAACACCGATTGTTTACTGTTCTGCTGCATGTTTACTTCCTTCAATATTATTAGCATCAACTGCACGCCAGCAAGCACTTTTCTGGCGCCGTTACTACTGCTCATATTCATTCATACCACTTGTATTTCACTATCTCTTCGCCGAACTAGTGCACCTATACATCTGACAAGTGTATTAGGTGTGTTGGGGACACAAGAGACTTCTTGTATCGTGATTGCAGAGTTGCTTGAGAGGGATATCTTTGACCTCTTCCTCCCTGAGTTCGATAAACCTTGGGTGATCCACTTAAGGGAAACTTGATGCTGTTCTACAAACCTCTCGCTCTTGGAGGCCCAACACTGTCTACGGGAATAGAAGCACCCGTAGACATCAAGCACTTTTCACGGCGCCGTTGCCGGGGAGGAAAGGTAAAAGGCACTCACACTCCGGTCCCGGGTAACTAAGTTATTTTCTCGTTTCCGTTGTAAGTGCTCGAAGCTATTTCCTTTAGATCCTGCAATTGCATCTTTTTGTCTCTTGTTTTACACTAGTAAGGCTTAATGGAAGACAACAACAAAATGAGAGATCTTTATGAACTTTATCTTGAATTAGGACATGATGTGTTTGAAGAGAAAATTAAAAAACCCATGGAACTTATGCATGCTAATGGGAATGTTATTAGTATGAATGCTTTGAACACCATTGTTGCTAATGCTATGGAAGAATTTAAGCTTGGGGAGGTCGGTTTTGATGAAAATGATCTCTTTAGCCCTCCGGGTATTGAGGAGAAAGTTTATGTTGATTATGATATGCCTCCTATTTATGATGATTATAATGATAGTGGTCTTTTGGTGCCGCCTACTATGGAGGATAAGTTTAATTATGATTACAATATGCCTCTTATATTTGATGATGAGAATAATAATGATAGCTACTTTGTTGAATTTGCTCCCACTACAACTAATAAAATTGATTATGCTTATGTGGAGAGTAATGATACTTTTATGCATGTGAATAATAATGCTTTATGTGATACTTATATTGTTGAGTTTGTTCATGATGCCTGATGCGCGTGAAACACACGTCCGTTGGGAACCCCAAGAGGAAGGTGTGATGTGCACAACGGTAAGTTTTCCCTCAGAAAGAAACCAAGGTTTATCGAACCAGGAGGAGCCAAGAAGCACGTTGAAGGTTGATGGTGGCGGAATGTAATGCGGCGCAACACCAGGGATTCCGGCGCCAACGTGGAACCTGCACAACACAACCAAAGTACTTTGCCCCAACGAAACAGTGAGGTTGTCAATCTCACCGGCTTGCTGTAACAAAGGATTAACCGTATTGTGTGGAAGATGATTGTTTGCGAGAAAACGAGTAAAGAACAATTGCGATAGATTGTATGCGATGTAAAGAATAGGACCGGGGTCCACAGTTCACTAGAGGTGTCTCTCCCATAAGATAAATAGCATGTTGGGTGAACAAATTACAGTCGGGCAATTGACAAATAGAGAGGGCATAACAATGCACATACATGATATGATAAATATAGTGAAATTTAATTGGGCATTACGACAAAGTACATAGACCGCTATCCGAGCATGCATCTATGCCTAAAAAGTCCACCTTCGGGTTATCATCCGAACCCCTTCCGGTATTAAGTTGCAAACAACAGACAATTGCATTAAGTATGGTGCGTAATGTAATCAATAACTACATCCTTAGACATAGCATCAATGTTTTATCCCTAGTGGCAACAGCACATCCACAACCTTAGAACTTTCTGTCATCGTCCCAAATTTAATGGAGGCATGAACCCACTATCGAGCATAAATACTCCCTCTTGGAGTTAAGAGCAAAAACTTGGCCGAGCCTCTACTAATAACGGAGAGCATGCAAGATCATAAACAACACATAGGTAATAGATTGATAATTAACATAACATAGTATTCTCTATCCATCGGATCCCGACAAACACAACATATAGTATTACGGATAGATGATCTTGATCATGTTAGGCAGCTCACAAGATCCAACAATGAAGCACATAAGGAGAAGACGACCATCTAGCTACTGCTATGGACCCATAGTCCAGGGGTGAACTACTCACTCATCACTCCGGAGGCGATCATGGCGATGAAGAGTCCTCCGGGAGATGATTCCCCTCTCCGGCGGGGTGCCGGAGGCGATCTCCTGAATCCCCCGAGATGGGATTGGCGGCGGCGCCTCAGTAAGGTTTTCCGTATCGTGGCTCTCGGTACTGGGGGTTTCGCGACGGAGGCTTTAAGTAGGCGGAAGGGCAACGCGGGGGCCACACGAGGGCCCCACACGCCAGGGCCGCGCGGCCAAGACCTAGGTCGCGCCGCCCTGTTGTGGCGGCGCCTCGTGGCCCCACTTCCTTTCCCCCTCGGTCTTCTGGAAGCTTCGTGCAAAAATAGGACCCTGGGCGTTGATTTCGTCCAATTCCGAGAATATTTCCTTTGTAGGATTTACTGAAACCAAAAACAGTAGAAAACGACAGAACTGGCTCTTCGGCATCTTGTTAATAGGTTAGTGCCGGAAAATGCATAAATATGACATATAATGTGTATAAAACATGTAGATATCATCAATAATGTAGCATGGAACATAAGAAATTATCGATACGTCGGAGACGTATCAGCATCCCCAAGCTTAGTTACGCTCGTCCCGAGCGAGTAAACGATAACAAAGATAATTTACGGAGTGACATGCCATCATAAACTTGATCATACTATTGTAAGCATATGTAATGAATGCAGCGATCAAAACAATGGTAATGACATGAGTAAACAAATGAATCATAAAGCAAAGACTTTTCATGAATGGTACTTCAAGACAAGCATCAATAAGTCTTGCATAAGAGTTAACTCATAAAGCAATAAATCAAAGTAAAGGTATTGAAGCAACACAAAGGAAGATAAAGTTTCAGCGGTTGCTTTCAACTTATAACATGTATATCTCATGGATAGTGTCAATGTAAAGTAATATAACAAGTGCAATATGCAAGTATGTAGGAATCAATGCACAGTTCACACAAGTGTTTGCTTCTTGAGGTGGAGAGAGATAGGTGAACTGACTCAACATAAAAGTAAAAGAAAGGTCCTTCAAAGAGGAAAGCATCGATTGCTATATTTGTGCTAGAGCTTTTATTTTGAAAACAGGAAACAATTTTGTCAACGGTAGTAATAAAGCATATGAGTTATGTAAATTATATCTTACAAGTTGCAAGCCTCATGCATAGTATACTAATAGTGCCCACACCTTGTCCTAATTAGCTTGGACTACCGGATCATCGCAATACACATGTTTTAACCAAGTGTCACAAAGGGGTACCTCCATGTCGCTCGTACAAAGGTCTAAGGAGAAAGCTCGCATTTTGGATTTCTCGCTTTTGATTATTCTCAACTTAGACATCCATACCGGGACAACATGGACAACAGATAATGGACTCCTCTTTAATGCATAAGCATGTGGCAACAATTAGTGTTCTCATATGAGATTGAGGATATATGTCCAAAACTGAAACTTCCACCATGATTCATGGCTTTAGTTAGCGGCCCAATGTTCTTCTCTAACAATATGCATGCTCTAACCATTAAAGTGGTAGATCTCTCTTACTTCAGACAAGACGGACATGCATAGCAACTCACATGATATTCAACAAAGAGTTGACGGCGTCCCCAGGAACATGGTTATCGCACAACAAGCAACTTAATAAGAGATAAAGTGCATAAGTACATATTCAATACCACAATAGTTTTTAAGGCTATTTTGTCCCATGAGCTATATATTGCAAAGGCGAATGATGGAATTTAAAGGTAGCACTCAAGCAATTTACTTTGGAATGGCGGAGAAATACCATGTAGTAGGTAGGTATGGTGGACACAAATGGCATAGTGGTTGGCTCAAGGATTTTGGATGCATGAGAAGTATTCCCTCTCGATACAAGGTTTAGGCTAGCAAGGTTTATTTGAAACAAACACAAGGATGAACCGGTGCAGCAAAACTCACATAAAAGACATATTGTAAACATTATAAGACTCTACACCGTCTTCCTTGTTGTTCAAAACTCAATACTAGAAATTATCTAGACTTTAGAGAGACCAAATATGCAAACCAAATTTTAGCAAGCTCTAGGTGTTTCTTCATTAATGGGTGCAAAGTATATGATGCAAGAGCTTAAACATGAGCACAACAATTGCCAAGTATCACATTATCCAAGACATTTTAGAATTACTACATGTAGCATTTCCCGATTCCAACCATATAACAATTTAACGAAGAAGATTCAACCTTCGCCATGAATACTATGAGTAAAGCCTAAGGACATATTTGTCCATATGCAACAGCGGAGCGTGTCTCTCTCCCACACAATGAATGCTAGGATCCATTTTATTCAAACAAAAACAAAAACGAAAACAAACCGACGCTCCAAGCAAAGTACATAAGATGTGACTGAATAAAAATATAGTTTCGGGGAGGAACCCGATGATGTTGTCGATGAAGAAGGGGATGCCTTGGGCATCCCCAAGCTTAGACGCTTGAGTCTTCTTAAAATATGCAGGGGTGAACCACGGGGGCATCCCCAAGCTTAGAGCTTTCACTCCTCTTGATCATAGTATATCATACTCCTCTCTTGACCCTTGAAAACTTCCTCCACACCAAACTCGAAACAACTCATTAGAGGGTTAGTGCACAATAAAAATTAACATGTTCAGAGGTGACATAATCATTCTTAACACTTCTGGACATTGCATAAAGCTACTGGACATTAATGGATCAAAGAAATTCATCCAACATAGCAAAAGAGGCAATGCGAAATAAAAGGCAGAATCTGTCAAAACGAACAGTTCGTAAAGACGAATTTTAAAATGGCACCAGACTTGCTCAAATGAAAATGCCCAAATTGAATGAAAGTTGCGTACATATCTGAGGATCACGCACGTAAATTGGCATATTTTTCTGAGCTACCTACAGAGAGACAGGTCGAAATTCGTGACAGCAAAGAAATCTGTAACTGCGAAGTAATCCAAATCTAGTATGAACCTTACTATCAAAGACTTTACTTGGCACAACAAAATGATAAGGAGAGGTTGCTACAGTAGTAAACAACTTCCAAGACTCAAATATAAAACAAAGTACTGTAGTAAAAACATGGGTTGTCTCCTATAAGCGCTTTTCTTTAACGCCTTTCAGCTAGGCGCAGAAAGTGTGAATCAAGTATTATCAAGAGATGAAGCATCAACATTGTAATTTGCTCTAATAATAGAATCATAAGGTAACTTCATTCTTTTTCTAGGGAAGTGTTCCATACCTTTCTTGAGAGGAAATTGATATTTAATATTACCTTCCTTCATATCAATAGTAGCACCAACGGTTCGAAGAAAAGGTCTTCCCAATATAATGGGGAAGATGCATTGCATTCAATATCCAAGACAACAAAATCAACGGGGACAAGGTTATTGTTAACCATAATACGAGCATTATCAACTCTCCCCAAAGGTTTCTTTTTAGCATTATCAGCGAGATTAACATCCAAATAACAATTCTTTAATGGTGGCAAGTCAAGCATATCATATACTTTCTTAGGCATAACAGAAATACTTGCACCAAGATCACATAAAGCATTACAATCAAAATCATTGACCCTCATCTTAATGATGGGCTCCCAACCATCTTCTAACTTCCTAGGAATAGAGGTTTCAAGTTTTAGTTTCTCTTCTCTAGCTTTTATGAGAGCATTTGTAATATGTTTTGTAAAGGCCAAATTTATAGCACTAGCATTAGGACTCTTAGCAAGTTTTTGTAAGAACTTTATAACTTCAGAGATGTGACAATCATAAAAATCTAATTCATTATGAGCTACATCAATGGGATCATCATCCCCAATGTTGGAAAAAATTTCAGCAGTTTTATCACAGGCAGTTTCAGCAGTTTTAGCAATTTCAGGCAGTTTTGTACGCTTTGCACTAGGAGTAGAAACATTGCCAACACCAATTATTTTACCATTGATATTAGGAGGTGCAGCAACATGTGAATCATTATCATTACTAGTGGTGGTAATAGTCCAAACTTTAGCTCCATTATTCTCTTTAGCTAGTTTCTCATTTTCTTCTCTATCCCACCTAGCACGCAATTCAGCCATTAATCTTATATTCTCATTAATTCTAACTTGGATGGTATTTGCTGTAGTAGTAATCTTATTATCAATATCCTCAGGTTTAGCATCCATTTTATTAATTAAAGAGGATTGTGACGCGGACATGTATGAGATTCGGGTTTCGGCATTTGAAATTTTAGTTTGCAAACCCGAAATCTCCCTATTCAAGTTTTCAAGTTGATTTCCTATATTTTTCAACAAGGTAGATTGTTCATTCATAGTTTTAGTAAACAATTGGTTTTGCTCATATTGTGATTGCATAAAGTTCTTAGTGGATCTTTCAATTTCTAGCATCTTTTCCTCATATCTACCATAAGAATTACCATAATCATTACCACGAGCATGATATGGCCTATAGTTATTACCAGAATTGTTCCTATAAGCATTGTTGTTGAAATTATTATTTTTAATGAAATTCACATCAACATGTTCTTCTTGGGCAACCAATGAAGCTAAAGGAACATTATTTGGATCAACATTAGATCTACCATTCACAAGCATAGACATAATCACATCAATCTTATCACTCAAGGAGGAGGTTTCTTCAACAGAATTTACCTTCTTACCTTGTGGAGCTCTTTCCGTGTGCCATTCAGAGTAATTTATCATCATATCATCAAGAAGCTTTGTAGCCGCCCCCAAAGTGATGGACATAAAGGTACCTCCAGCAACTGAATCCAATAAATTCCGCGAAGAAAAATTTAGTCCTGCATAGAAGGTTTGGATGATCATCCAAGTAGTCAGTCCATGGGTTGGGCAATTCTTTACCAAAGATTTCATTCTCTCCCATGCTTGAGCAACATGTTCATTATCTAATTGCTTAAAATTCATTATGCTACTTCTCAAAGATATAATTTTAGCGGGAGGATAATATCTACCAATAAAAGCATCCTTACATTTAGTCCATGAATCAATACTATTCTTAGGCAAAGATAGCAACCAATCTTTAGCTCTTCCTCTTAATGAGAAAGGAAACAATTTCAATTTAATAATATCACCATCTACATCCTTATACTTTTGCATTTCACATAGTTCAACAAAATTATTAAGATGGGCAGCGAGCATCATCGGAACTAATACCGGAAAATTGCTCTCTCATGACAAGATTCGAGTAAAGCGGGTTTAATTTCAAAGAATTCTGCTGTAGTAGCGAGTGGAGCAATAGGTGTGCATAGGAAATCATTATTATTTGTGGTTGTGAAGTCACACAACTTAGTGTTTTCAGGAGTATTCATTTTAGCAGTAGTAAATAAAGCAAACTAGATAAAGTAAATGCAAGTAACTAATTTTTTGTGTTTTTGATATAGAGAACAAGACAAGATAGTAAATAAAGTAAAGCTAGCAACTAATTTTTTTGTGTTTTGATATAATGCAGCAAACAAATAGTAAATAAAATAAAGCAAGACAAAAACAAAGTAAAGAGTTTGGATTGTGGAGACTCCCCTTGCAGCATGTCTTGATCTCCCCGGCAAAGGCGCCGGAAAACGATCTTGATGCGCGTGAAACACACGTCCGTTGGGAACCCCAAGAGGAAGGTGTGATGTGCACAGCGAGTAAGTTTTCCCTCGAGAAAGAAACCAAGGTTTATCGAACCAGGAGGAGCCAAGAAGCACGTTGAAGGTTGATGGTGGCGGAATGTAATGCGGCGCAACACCGGGGATTCCGGCGCCAACGTGGAACCTGCACAACACAACCAAAGTACTTTGCCCCAACGAAACGAGTGAGGTTGTCAATCTCACCGGCTTGCTGTAACAAAGGATTAACCGTATTGTGTGGAAGATGATTGTTTGCGAGAAAACGATAAAGAACAATTGCAGTAGATTGTATGCGATGTAAAGAATAGGACCGGGGTCCACAGTTCACTAGAGGTGTCTCTCCCATAAGATAAATAGCATGTTGGGTGAACAAATTACAGTCGGGCAATTGACAAATAGAGAGGGCATAACAATGCACATACATGATATGATAAATATAGTGAAATTTAATTGGGCATTACGACAAAGTACATAGACCGCTATCCAGCATGCATCTATGCCTAAAAAGTCCACCTTCAGGTTATCATCCGAACCCCTTCCAGTATTAAGTTGCAAACAACGAGACAATTGCATTAAGTATGGTGCGTAATGTAATCAATAACTACATCCTTAGACATAGCATCAATGTTTTATCCCTAGTGGCAACGAGCACATCCACAACCTTAGAACTTTCTCATCACTTGTCCCAGCATTTAATGGAGGCATGAACCCACTATCGAGCATAAATACTCCCTCTTGGAGTTAAGAGCAAAAACTTGGCCGAGCCTCTACTAATAACGGAGAGCATGCAAGATCATAAACAACACATAGGTAATAGATTGATAATTAACATAACATAGTATTCTCTATCCATCGGATCCCGACAAACACAACATATAGTATTACGAGATAGATGATCTTGATCATGTTAGGCAGCTCACAAGATCCAACAATGAAGCACATAAGGAGAAGACGACCATCTAGCTACCGCTATGGACCCATAGTCCAGGGGTGAACTACTCACTCATCACTCCGGAGGCGATCATGGCGATGAAGAGTCCTTCGGGAGATGATTCCCCTCTCCGGCAGGGTGCCGGAGGCGATCTCCGAATCCCCGAGATGGAATTGGCGGCGGCGGCGCCTCGCAAGGTTTTCCGTATCGTGGCTCTCGGTGCTCGGGGGTTTCGCGACGGAGGCTTTAAGTAGGCGGAAGGGCAACGCGGGGGCCACACGAGGGCCCCACACGCCGGGCCGCGCGGCCAAGACCTAGGCCGCGCCGCCCTGTTGTGGCGGCGCCTCGTGGCCCCACTTCCTTTCCCCTCGGTCTTCCGGAAGCTTCGTGCAAAAATAGGACCCCGGGCGTTGATTTCGTCCAATTCCGAGAATATTTCCTTTGTAGGATTTCTGAAACCAAAAACAGTAGAAAACGACAAGCGGCTCTTCGGCATCTTGTTAATAGGTTAGTGCCGGAAAATGCATAAATATGACATATAATGTGTATAAAACATGTAGATATCATCAATAATGTAGCATGGAACATAAGAAATTATCGATACGTCGGAGACGTATCAATGCCTCTGAAAGTTATTATGAGAGAGGAAAATATGGTTGTACAAATTTTCATGTTACTAAAACACCTCTCAATATGCTGAAATTTTTGAAGTTACTCTTGTTTTATCTTCCTATGCTTGTTACTTTGCTCTTCTTGAACTTGTTTATTTACAAGATTCCTTTTCATAGTCAGCATGTTAGACTTAAATGTGTTTTGAATTTGCTTTTTGATGCTCTCTTTTGCTTCAACTCTTATTTCTTGCGAGTGCATCATTGAAATTACTGAGCCCATCTTAATGGCTATAAAGAAAGAACTTCTTGGGAGATAACCCATGTGTTTATTTTGCTACTGTTTTGTTGTGTCTTGGAAGTTGTTACTACTGTAGCAACCTCTCCTTATCTTATTTTATTGCATTGTTGTGCCAAGTAAAGTCTTTGATAGCAAGGTTCATACTATATTTGGATTTCTGCGCAGAAACAGATTTCTGTCTATCACGAATTTGGGCAGGGTTCTCTGTAGGTAACTCAGAAAAATCTGCAAATTTACTTGCGTGATCCTCAGATATGTACGCAACTTTCATTCAATTTGAGCTTTTTCATCTGAGCAAGTTAAGTGCCCCTGGAAAATTCGTCTTTACGGACTGTTCTGTTTTGACAGATTCTGCTTTTTATTTCGCATTGCCTCTTTTGCTGTGTTGGATGGATTTCTTTGTTCCATTGACCTCCAGTAGCTTTGGGCAATGTCCAGAAGTGTTAAGAATGATTGTGTCACCTCTGAACATGTGAATTTTTGATTATGCACTAACCCTCTAATGAGTTTGTTTCGAGTTTGGTGTGAAGAAAGTTTTCAAGGGTCAAGAGAGGAGGATGATATACTATGATCAAGAAGAGTGAAGAGTCTAAGCTTGGGGATGCCCCGTGGTTCATCCCTGCATATTTCAAGAAGACTCAAGCATCTAAGCTTGGGGATGCCCAAGGCATCCCCTTCTTCATCGATAACTTATCAGGTTTCTTCTCTTGAAACTATATTTTTATTCGGTCACATCTTATGTACTTTACTTGGAGCGTCTGTTTGTTTTTTGTTTTGTTTGAATAAGTTCATCCTTGTGTGGGAGAGAGACACGCTCCGCTGGTTCATATGAACACATGTGTTCTTAGCTTTACCTTTAATGTTCATGGCGAAGGTTGAAACTGCTTCGTTCATTGCTATATGGTTGGAAACGGAAAATGCTTCATGTGGTAATTGGTATAATGTCTTGAATAATTTGATACTTGGCAATTTTTGTGCTCATATAGATCATGTTTAAGCTCTTGCATCATGTACTTTGCACCTATTAATGAAGAACTACATAGAGCTTGTTAAAATTTGGTTTGCATGATTGGTCTCTCTAAGTCTAGATATTTTCTGGTTAAGGTGTTTGAACAACAAGGAAGATGATGTAAAGTCTTATAATGCTTACAATATGTTCATATGTGAGTCTTGCTGCACCGTTTTATACTTGAGTTTGCTTCAAACAACCTTGCTAGCCTAGCCTTGTATTGAGAGGAATTCTTCTCGTGCATCCAAATCCTTGAGCCAAAAACTATGCCATTTGTGTCCACCATACCTACCTACTACATGGTATTTTTCTGCCATTCCAAAGTAAATTTCTTGAGTGCTACCTTTAAAATTCCATTCTTTGTCTTTGCAATATATAGCTCATGGGAAAAATAGCTTAAAAACTATTGTGGTATTGAATATGTTGCTATGTGTCTTATTTCTTATAAGTTGCTTGTTGAGCGGTAACCATGTTTCTGGGGACGCCATCAACTTTTACACCTTTGTTGAATATCATATGAGTTGCTATGCATGTTCGTCTTGTCTGAAGTAAGGGAGATTTTCATGATCAAATGGTTTGAGTATGCATATTGTTAGAGAAGAACATTGGGCCGCTAACTAAAGCCATGAATCATGGTGGAAGTTTCAGTTTGGACACAAAACCTCAATCTCTTATGAGAATATTATCTGTTGTTGAATGCTTAAGCATTAAAAGAGGAGTCCATTATCTGTTGTCTATGTTGTCCCGGTATGGGTGTCTAAGTTGAGAATGATCAAAAGAGAGAAATCCAATGCGAACCTTCTCCTTAGACCCTTGTACAGGCGGCATAGAAGTACCCCTTTGTGACACTTGGTTGAAACATATGCTATGCAATGATAATCCATGTTAATCCAAGCTAATTAGGACAAGGTGCGGGCACTATTGGTATACTATGCATGAGGCTTGCAACTTATAGGATATCTTATACATAACACATATGCTTTATTACTACCGTTGACAAAATTGTTTCATGTTTTCAAAATAAAAGCTCTAGCACAAAAATAGTAATCCATGCTTCCCTCTGCGAAGGGCCATTCTTCTACTTTATGTTGAGTCAGTTTACCTACTTCTTTCTATCTTAGACGCAAACACTTGTGTAAACTGTGTGCATTGATTCTTACATGTTTACTTATTGCACTTGTTATATTGCTTTATGTTGACAATTATCCATGAGATAAACATGTTGAAGTTGAAAGCAACCGCTGAAACTTATATCATCCTTTGTGTTGCTTCAAAGCTTTCTACTAAGAATTTATTGCTTATGAGTTAACTGTTATGCAAAACTTATTGATGCTTGTCTTGAAAGTACTATTCATGAAAAGTCTTTGCTATATGATTCAGTTGTTTAATCATTGTCTTTATCATTGCTTCGAATCGCTGCATTCATCTCATATGCTTTACAATAATGTTGATCAAGATTATGTTGGTAGCATGTCACTTAAGAAATTATTCTTGTTATCGTTTACCTACTCGAGGGCGAGTACGAACTAAGCTTGGGGATGCTTGATACGTCTCAAACGTATCTATAATTTCTTATGTTCCATGCTAGTTTTATGAAAATACCTACATGTTTTGTTCACACTTTATATAGTTTTGATGCGTTTTTCGGAACTAACCTATTGACGAGATGCCGAAGTGCCAGTTCCTGTTTTCTGCTGTTTTTGGTTTCAGAAATCCTAGTAAGGAAATATTCTCGGAATCGGACGAAATCAATGCCCAGCATCCTATTTTTCCACAAAGCTTCCAGAACACCCGAGAGCCAGCAGAGGGGGGCCACAAGGCCACCATATGACAGGGTGGCGCGGCCAGCGCCTGGGCCGCGCCCCCCTATTGTGTCACCGCCCCGT
This sequence comes from Lolium rigidum, assembly GCF_022539505.1. NCBI lineage: Eukaryota > Viridiplantae > Streptophyta > Magnoliopsida > Poales > Poaceae > Lolium > Lolium rigidum. Next base: position 114,819,802 of record NC_061511.1, read on the forward strand.
CAGCCTTCCGACTCCGCCTCTTCGCCTATTTAAGGGTCCCTGACCTAAATCTTCGAGACGGAAAAACCACGGTACGAGAAACCTTCCAGAGCCGCCGCCATCGCGAAGCCAAGATCTGGGGGACATGAGTCTCTATTCCGGCATGCCGTCGGGACGGGGAAGTGCCCCCGGAAGGCTGCTCCATCGACACCACCGCCGTCTTCATCACCGCTGCTGTCTCCCATGAGGAGGGAGTAGTTCTCCATCGAGGCTAAGGGCTGTACCGGTAGCTATGTGGTTAATCTCTCTCTCTCTGTACCCCAATACAATGATCTCATGAATTGCTTTGCATGATTGAGATCCATATGATGAGCTTTGTATCACTATTAGTCTATGTGCTACTCTTGCGATGTTATTAAAATAGTCTATTCCTCCTTCACGGTGTAATGGTGACAGTGTGTGCATCGTGTAGTTCTTGGCGTAGGTTATGATCATAATCTCTTGTAGGTTATGGAGTTAATTATTACTATGATAGTATTGATGTGATTTATTCCCCCTTCATAGTGTAAAGGTGACGAGTGTGTATGCTATGTTAGTACTCGGTTTAAGTTGCAAAGATCTATTATGCTCTAAAGGTTACTTAAACATGAATGCCGAATGTTGTGGAGCTTGTTAACTCCGGCATTGAGGTGCTCTCGTAGCCCTACACAACGAATGGTGTTCATTATCAAACAAGAGTATATGTAGTACAAAGGAAGAGAACTTATTTATTATGTGATCAATGTTGAGAGTGTCCACTAGTGAAAGTAGGATCCCTAGGCCTTGTTTCCAATACTGTAAACACAGTCTATGTGCTACTCTTGCGATGTTATTAAAATAGTCTATTCCTCCTTCACGGTGTAATGGTGACAGTGTGTGCATCGTGTAGTTCTTGGCGTAGGTTATGATCATAATCTCTTGTAGGTTATGGAGTTAATTATTACTATGATAGTATTGATGTGATTTATTCCCCCTTCATAGTGTAAAGGTGACGGTGTGTATGCTATGTTAGTACTCGGTTTAAGTTGCAAAGATCTATTATGCTCTAAAGGTTACTTAAACATGAATGCCGAATGTTGTGGAGCTTGTTAACTCCGGCATTGAGGTGCTCTCGTAGCCCTACACAACGAATGGTGTTCATTATCAAACAAGAGTATATGTAGTACAAAGGAAGAGAACTTATTTATTATGTGATCAATGTTGAGAGTGTCCACTAGTGAAAGTAGGATCCCTAGGCCTTGTTTCCAATACTGTAAACACCGCTTGTTTACTGTTCTGCTGCATGTTTACTTCCTGCAATATTATTACCATCAACTGCACGCCAGCAAGCACTTTTCTGGCGCCGTTACTACTGCTCATATTCATTCATACCACTTGTATTTCACTATCTCTTCGCCGAACTAGTGCACCTATACATCTGACAAGTGTATTAGGTGTGTTGGGGACACAAGGGACTTCTTGTATCGTGATTGTAGAGTTGCTTGAGAGGGATATCTTTGACCTCTTCCTCCCTGAGTTTGATAAACCTTGGGTGATCCACTTAAGGGAAACTTGCTGCTGTTCTACAAACCTCTGCTCTTGGAGGCCCAACACTGTCTACAAGAATAGAAGTACCCGTAGACATCAGAGGGTTAGTGCATAATTGAAAATTCATACATTAAGAGGTGACATAATCATTCTTAACACTTCTGGACATTGCACAAAGCTACTGAAAGTTAATGGAACAAAGAAATCCATCAAACATAGCAAAACAGGCAATGCGAAATAAAAGGCAGAATCTGTCAAAACAGAACAATCCGTAAAGACGAATTTTACAGAGGCACTTAACTTGCTCAGATGAAAATGCTCAAATTGAATGAAAGTTGCGTACATATCTGCGGATCACGCACGTAAATTTGCATATTTTTCTGAGTTACCTACAGAGAACCCTGCCCAAATTCGTGACAGCAAGAAATCTGTTTTTGTGCAGTAATCCAAATCTAGTATTGACTTTTCTATCAAAGACTTTACTAGGCACAACAATGCAATAAAATAAAGATAAGGAGAGGTTGATACAGTAGTAACAACTTCCAAGACTCAAATATAAAACAAAATTGCTGTAGTAAAAACATGGGTTGTCTCCCATAAGCGCTTTTCTTTAACGCCTTTCAGCTAGGCGCAGAAAGTGTCAATCAAGTGTTATCAAGAGATGAAGCATCGACATCATCACCAGGGATGTTGGGAGTTTCCTCAACAATGCATGTTATCTTATCTATGTAAGTTTCAGAGGCTCCTTTTTTATTACTCTTAGGCTTGCTATTCTCATCAAACAAATTTTTAGGAACAATCCAATCATAATTCTTTTCTAGTGCCTCGAACATTCCTACGAGCTTGCAAGGTATTGATGTCTTAATATCCCCTCCATCATTAACATTATTAGTGTACTTTATTCTATCAATGTCCATCTTTTCAAGGGTACTAGCAAAGTTGGTGTAAGAACCAAGCATCTTATATTTAATAAAGACTTTTCTAGCCTCTCTTGCTACACCACCAAATTCTTTAAGAAGGGTTTCTAAGACAAAATCTTTCTTTTCTCCTTCCTCCATATCAGAGAGTGTAAGAAACATATGCTGAATTATAGGATTGAGATTAACAAATTTAGTTTCCAACATGTGTACTAAAGAAGCAGCAGCAATTTCATAAGTAGGAGCAAGTTCTACCAAGTGTCTATCTTCAAAATTTTCAGCTATACTAACATGAGTGAAAAAATCTTCTATATTATCTCTTCCAATTATAGACCCTCGGCCTACCGGTATGTCTTTTAGAGTGTACTTAGGAGGAAACATGATGAAATAAACAAAAGATAAAATAAAGTAAATGCAAGTAACTAATTTTTGTGTGTTTTTGATATAGAGAACGCAAACAAGATAGTAAATAAAGTAAAGCTAGCAACTAATTTTTTTGTGTTTTGTTTTAGTGCAGCAAATAAAGTAGTAAATAAAATAAAGTAAAGCAAGACAAAAACAAAATAAAGAGATTGGAAGTGGAGACTCCCCTTGCAGCGTGTCTTGATCTCCCCGGCAACGGCGCCAAAAAATATGCTTGATGCGTGCAATTAACACACGTCCGTTGGGAACCCCAAGAGGAAGGTGTGATGCAGAAAGTAGCAAGTTTTCCCTCAGAAAGAAACCAAGGTTTATCGAACCAGGAGGAGCCAAGAAGCACGTTGAAGGTTGATGGCGGCGAAGTGTAGTGCGGCGCAACACCAGGGATTCTGGCGCCAACGTGGAACCTGCACAACACAATCAAAGTACTTTGCCCCAACGTAACAGTGAGGTTGTCAATCTCATCGGCTTGCTGAAAACAAAGGATTAACCGTATTGTGTGGAAGATGATGATTGTTTGCGAAGAACAGTAAAGAACAATTGCAGTAGATTGTATTTCAGATGTAAAGAATAGGACCGGGGTCCACAGTTCACTAGTGGTGTCTCTCCCATAAGATAAATAGCATGTTGGGTGAACAAATTACTGTTGGGCAATTGACAAATAAAGAAGGCATAACAATGCACGTACATATATCATGATGAGTACTATGAGATTTAATCAGGGCATTACGACAAAGTACATAGACCGCCATCCAGCATGCATCTATGCCTAAAAAGTCCACTTTCAGGTTATCATCCGAACCCCTTCCGGTATTAAGTTGCAAGCAACATACAATTGCATTAAGTATGGTGCGTAATGTAATCAACACAAATATCCTTAGACAAAGCATCGATGTTTTATCCCTAGTGGCAACAGCACATCCACAACCTTAGAATTTTCTGTCACTGTCCCAGATTTAATGGAGGCATGAACCCACTATCGAGCATAAATACTCCCTCTTGGAGTCACAAGTATCAACTTGGCCAGAGCCTCTACTAGCAACGGAGAGCATGCAAGAACATAAAAAACATATATGATAGATTGATAATCAACTTGACATAGTATTCAATATTCATCGGATCCCAACAAACACAACATGTAGAATTACAAATAGACGATCTTGATCATGATAGGCAGCTCACAAGATCTAACATGATAGCACAATGAGGAGAAGACAACCATCTAGCTACTGCTATGGACCCATAGTCCAGGGGTGAACTACTCACACATCGATCCGGAGGCGATCATGGCGATGAAGAGTCCTCCGAGAGATGATTCCCCTCTCCGGCAAGGTGCCGGAGGCGATCTCCTGAATCCCCCGAGATGGGATTGGCGGCGGCTGCGTCTCTGGAAGGTTTTCCGTATCGTGGCTCTCGGTACAGAGGGTTTCACGACGAAGGCTTTAAGTAGGCGAAGAGGTAGGTCAGGGGGCGTCACGAGGGGCCCACACGCTAGGGCCGCGCGGCCAGGACCTGGGTCGCGCCGCCCTAGTGTGGCGTTGCCTCGTGGCCCCACTTCGTATCCCCCTCGGTCTTCTGGAAGCTTCGTGGAAAAATAAGCCCCTGGGCGTTGATTTCGTCCAATTCCGAGAATATTTCCTTACTAGGATTTCTGAAACCAAAAATAGCAGAAAACAGAAACTGGCTCTTCGGCATCTCGTCAATAGGTTAGTGCCGGAAAATGCATAATAATGACATATAATGTGTATAAAACATGTGAGTATCATCATAAAAGTAGCATGGAACATAAGAAATTATAGATACGTTTGAGACGTATCATTACCGACAAGTACTCTTTACTCGTACCGTGGTATGTCATCTCTTATGATCCAATCATATGCTTGCAAGCTAATCAGACGACATTCCACCGAGAGGGCCCAGAGTATATCTATCCGTCATCTGGATGGACAAATCCCACTATTGATCCATATGCCTCAACTCACACTTTCCAAATACTTAATCCCATCTTTATAACAATCCATTTACGCAATGGCGTTTGATGTAATCAAAGTACCCTTCCGGTGTAAGTGATTTACATGATCTCATGGTCGAAGGACTTAGGCAACTATGTATCGAAAGCTTATAGCAAATTGAACTTAATGACTTGATCTTATGCTATGCTTATTTGGGTGTGTGTCCATTATATCATTCACCTAATGACATAACCTTGTTATTAATAACATCCAATGTTCATGATCACGAAACCATGATCATCCATTAATCAACAAGCTAGTTATACAAGAGGCTTACTAGGGACTCCTTGTTGTTTACATAACACACATGTATCAATGTTTCGGTTAGTACAATTATAGCATTGTATGCAAACATTATCATAAACACAAAGATATATTATAATAACCATTTTATTATTGCCTCTTGGGCATATCTCCAACAAGAGGTGCCCCGGCATTTATGTTTTGCACCACAAATAGGGAAAGTGAGATACCACTTTATCATATCATGTTATGAACATCGCAATCCTGCAGATACTTATGTTTCATGTTGCTTATTACTGTGTTGGTACCTTTTCATAGCTTGCATAACTGTTGAGTATCCTTAGTTGCATACTTCTTATTATGATTTGCCTAAGAATTTGATCATGTTCATATGAAGCAAATAGGTTCGTGAAAGTTTCTTTTATCGCACTCAGTTGTCACTGAATTGCTTGAGGACAAGCAATAAGCTAAGCTTGGGGGAGTTAATACATCCAAAAGGTATCTACTTTGCCGAACACTTTTGCTGATATTTGCACTCTTTCTTGTGTGTTTTGAATACAACTAACGCGGACTAACGGTGTTTTCAACAGAATTGCTCTGGTGTCCCGTTTTTGTGCAGAAATCAAACTTTCAGGAAAATTCCCAGAAAATATCGCAAAACTCATATTTCACCTGAAGACTCACAGAGCCAGAAGACGGGACGGAGGGAGGCCACGGGGGGCCAACACCTACCATAGGCGCGGGCTAGGCCTTGGCCGCGCCTAGGGGTGGTCTGGCCGCCTCGGCCACCCCGTCGACCTCTCCTTCGCACTATAAGAAGCCCCTGACCTGAACACCGAGGGGGTTCAACGTTTTTCCAGAAAGAGTTCCGCTGCTCCGCCGCCACCAGAAACCCCAATCTGGGGACCAGAAACTCCATTCTGGCACCTTGCCGGGACGGGGATTTGGAGGAGATCATCGCTATCGCCATCACGGACGCCTCTCCATCAACCATCCGTGATTCCCCCATCCATGTGTGAGTAATTCCCCGCTGTAGGCTGTAGGGGATGGTAGGGATTGGATGAGATTGGTCATGTAATAGCTATAAGATTGTTATGGGCATAATGCCTAGTATCCGTTGTTAGTATTTTTGACATTGTTGCAACTTGCTATGCTTAATGCGTGTCACTTTCGGCCCGAGTGCCATGATCTCAGATCTGAACATGTTATTGATTCATGAGGATAATTATTGTTTTTGATCATATCTGCAAGTTGTATACACATATTATTGTCCGGAACCCGAGGCCCAAAGTGACAATAATTGGGATAACCGGAGGAGGTGGCTATGATGTGAGGATCACATGTGTTCATGGAGTGTTAATGCTTTGCTCCGGTACTCTATTAAAAGGAGTACCTTAATTACCAGTACTTTGTCTTGAGGCCCCGCTGCAACGGACTGGTAGGACAAAAGATATCGTGCAAGTTTCCCATTGTGAGCACGCACGACTAAATAGGAACACACGCATATGGTTATATTATACTAGGATGCTTTTATCATTATTACTTGCAATGTCTATGTTTTGCTATTATATGGACTCTATCATTCATGCAGCACCCGTTCATCCATCTCTATGCCTACAGTATTTTAATTGTCACATCCCAAAAATTTGGAATGTGAAAATAAAATAAAGTGAGTGTTTGTTTGTTTGTCATAGTTGAAATTTCACAATAAATTAAAACTTTTGTGTTTATGAAAAAGGTATTTCAAAAAAATAGAGTCTTCATAATCCTTGGTTTTCAAAAAGATTTGCCAACAATACTCTATTTTGTCTGGAGGTTTTGAAAATTATAAAATCATTATTTTGAGAAAACATTTAAACCATAAAAGGCACAATAGCCACATAGAGATGTATGTCAAAATTTGATTTTATAAAGTTTATATTTTTGTCCCAAATTTAGTTTTATATTAAAGTATTTTTCATAACGAATCCAACGGTAACTCATTTGCATTTTTCCGATTTTATTTGAGACCCAAAGTATATTTCTTAATTTGGTATTAAAGAAAGAAAAAATAGAAACGGCCGGCCGACCGGCCCAGCACCGCGTGCAGCGCACGCGCTCAGCCCGGCCCACCCTAGCCTCGCCCACTCCCCAGCCCACCCGGCCGCCTCGCCAGCGCTCGCCTCCCGCGCGCCCACGCCTCCCCCAGCTGCAGCCTCCTCGCATGAATTTTCTGCCGCTAATCACGCCCGCGTCGCGGGTACATCTCACCTGCACGCTCCCTACTCCAGCAGCAGCCTATAAGTGCATGTACAATATGCCTTTTGATATGACAACAAAGCATGATATCCAATAGGTTATTTTTTAGTCTTATCTTTAGCCTCGTGTATTCCTAAAAATATTGTGAGACATATTGTGCTAAGAGATGATCTCTTAGCCAAGAGAAGGCAAAGATCTTTTTTTGTTTCTCTCTCCTCCAACTCAGCAATTATCTTATGTGACACTCCTAAGATAAGACTAAAATAAGATCATTGTACATGCCCTAAATACCCTCCCTGGAGCCGTGTACGCTGCACACACAAGCCACCCGACGCCGCTCTCTTTCTCTCCCTCACAGCACGTAGCGCAGCAGCTGCTCTCTCTACGGCTGCCCGCGCGGAGCAGACGGCGCGACGCCGCAGCTTCAACATCGCCGGCGCGGTAAATTCCATTGTCCCTTCACGTAAGAATATTTCTGAAGTGTTAAGTTCAGAATAGATGAATGGTGTTTCATCTTAGAACGTTGCATCTAAATCTTCCTAGGTTAGCTGCACATCCGATCGATCCGTAGTTTGATCTAGCTTATGAGAATCTTTGAAATTTCGTAACTATAGATCTAGATCTCCATTTTAAATAGTGGTTTTTTGCATTAAGATTGTAAAATCATTCTCTACAACTTTCGTGTACGAAGTTTCTTCATCCGAGCAACTTGTTCGAACAACTTTTCTGACATCACTAGAATTGAATCGCATATTGTAAAATTCATATCTTGAGTTCTACACGTCGGTTTTCGACAATTTTGGTATCGTTGGAATTGTTATCAAATATAGAATCCAATGGAACCGTTAGTTTCATGTTTTGTAGACATAAAATATTTGAATCTCAAATGAGGGATATTGAGTATTTTGTCACAGCTTAAATTCTACAATTCCTTTTGTCATGATTCATTTTACATAAAATGAATCCTTTGATCTTACATATCCACCAATCTCTTTTAGACACTTCCACCTTATTCCAATATAAAGCCTATCTATCCTTTTTTTTCTAGTTTAAATTATTCAAATGGCAAATGAGTTATTTGAGTAATTCAACATATCTTTTGCTCATACCAAAACCTATGCGAAACTTGTACGATTTGTGTAAGTGTTGTCACACTATATTTAATAGTATTATAGTTGCACTGTTTGAGACTAGAGTGAATCCTATTCACATGGGTCATTCAAATTCCATCTATGCTTAAGTATCCTATCAATTATTTCCACTATATCTTAGACGATCCGATTCCAAGTATTTGATTTTAGATATTCAATCTATTAAATTCATATCTTGCAAGCCAAACCTCATGCCACACCTTAGTACCATGGAGCGTTTTCCAAATTGTTTGTCTTGATTGTATTATGTTGTTATGAATTGTGTGTTCATGTTGTGCTATTTTTTTTATGTTATAGTTCATACGGAGAGCTACGTGTTTTGATTAAGAGAAGTGAACCCTCTTCGACTACCAAAAAGGCAAGTGACACACCCTCACAAATGTCCTAAATTTTATTCATGCACCGTAGTGACTTTTGTAGTAAGTCTAGGGATATGCTTTGCTTTTGTAATCCTAGTAAATAGCTACTTCCACCTGACCATATTTTGTCGCCATTGAATTTAGTTGATGCTTAGCTATGCTACGAAAATGTTTTAGTAGTGGTTATGAAAAAAAAACTAAATTTAATGAACTACCTGGGTGGAAAGTGGCTTGGATTGGATTATGTTGAGTGGTTACACCGGAGTCATATCTATGGTGGTCGTGTGTATTGCACTTGTGGACGACCACCCAGGAACAAAGAGATAATAGACAACCTTGCTCATTAGCTTACCGTACAGCCACATGCTATATGGGCTCTGGCTTGACGTAGTATGTTGTGTGAACCTGGGCCCTACGCGACATGATGATGTAGGGGAATGTAGGTTGGAGCGGGTCCGTAGAGAAAGGTCTGGGTGATCACTTCGGAAAAGTCTCGTCCTAGTCAACATATGTCCATTTGAGCAAAATGTGCATCATGGAAGAAGAGCAGACTAGGTCATGTGGGTAAATTTGTACAACCTCTGCAGAGTGTAAATCTAAGTACTTAGCCGTGTCCCCGGTTACGGACAATTTGAGCGAACTGACAAGGGTCCTGTTCGAAAGTCTTCTCATCCCAACTTCTTAAATAAAACTTGATGGGTGAACAAGGTTATGACAATTGGTGCAAGCGACTATCAGCTAGTAGGTCCCGTGCCATGTCTATGGTCTGAGTCTACAGGGGTAGTTCGCCCAAACCGAGTTGATCATGGGTAGGAGGATTCACCGGGGCTTTACCGGTGGTTTCCAGGTTCATTGATTTCTATCAATGGTACCGCTTAATTAGTATGAAAGAAAATGATTTGACAAATGATAGGAGAAAACTAGCTTTATGCAAATATGCCTGAGCTCTACCAGCCAAATGTACACTTAAGTGTTAGGTTGCCATTTGAGTCCACTATAGTGTCATCTTGCCAATACAATTCAAATGTATTGACCATTTGTGGCTGTAACTTTTCATGTTGCAGATGTTTTGAAAGACGAGTGAGTTACGATGGTTAGGGTTACGAGTCTATCCTCAGCATGCTCGCCTGTGGCACATGAAGACGAAGGACTCCATGCTGTCTATGTTTATTCGTTGTGAAACTCTGATGATATGCTAGCCTTGTGCTATGCAATTTGTAATCCTTTATGTAAATTCTGGATATACGATGTAATAAAGACCTTTGTTTTTTGGTATTACATCTTGTACTGTGTGTGCTAGCGATTGATCCAGGGACTAGCACAAATACGCACAGAGATCGGCACCTTAAAAGATGAGGTCGCTACATTAATCCTGCTGTCTACTACAATCATCGCTACTGCTGCTTTTATTTCATTACTGTTGTTACTGTACTACTACCACTGCTATAAAACTGTTACTACTGATGAACTGTTGCGATCAAATCTATTTTCAGGTACAGGTGAATTGACAACTCATATGTGAAAGCTTATAAATATTCTTTGGCTCCCCTTGCGTCGAATCAATAAATTTGGGTTTTACTTCCCTCGAAGACTGTTGCGATCCCCTATACTTGTGGGTCATCAGACCTTCCTTAGTCGTCTTGGGCCTCCATCTTCTAGCAACTTGGCCACCCGGCTTCACTAATACTCATGTCACCCAAATGGGCCACCTAGGATTGCTAGGTCGATCCTCTACCGTGGTACACCCTATCCAACATAACCCTTACAACCATGCCAATGAGACTCACCGTCGTAGATATGGTAGATGCCACGCCGCTCCACCTTGGTCACACCTAGCGAGAAGCATGCAGATACATGCGCCTAGCCATTGAAGCCATCCACTTGTCCCTCTAGCTGATGTATGTATCCAAAGATGATGCCCCCACTAGGTTGACGAAGTAGGAACATCACCTTCACCCGATCCGGAAATCCTGAATCCGGGATTTGACCTAGAGCACATAGGAAATGAGAATCGAATCACAAGGCCTCGAATGAGGTAACGACACCCACAAGCGCCGCCGTCGGCTGTTCTAGTCAAGGTCAGAACATGCTTTCGTTGGCGTACTCGCATGTAGTACCAGCTGGACTAGTGGAACCTCCTCCACCGTCTTCCGAATGTCCCCCCATTGGTAAATACCATCAACAACACAAATCCGCATCGTTGTCACCACAAGGAACCGCACCGCCGAGGTGAGCCGCCAACGGCAGATGAAGCCACGTTGCCACGTTGCCGACGATGGACTACACATACTTTTAACTAGGACACATGTTAGAGGACCCACCACAGTCATGCCCCAAAGCTTCTACGGAGGAAGGCTCCACCACTACCATCATCCCCCGCATGTGCTTTACCCAGCTGTTGTCCGATTGCGGCAGTGGGAGGGTAATGGCGGTGGAAACCATAGATCACCTCTACGGGTGGAAAAAAACTTTCCATGGTACAAAATCTACTTTGAGCATTATGTTGCTATTTCAATGCTCTCTGTTAAACAACATGGCTAATTCAATCTATTTTTTTTGTTAGTGATGTTTTATCTACAATTGTTATGGATTAAATCATTTGAAAGTTACTGACATTTTTTACACTTTTCGCTCCAGAGTTTATGAAATTTTCCATCTCACATGAATTTGCAAGAGATCTAAGGTTGTATTTTCGTTGTTCCAAACAACAATATGTATTTTTTTTAAAAAGAAATCAGATCTTTGAAAATTCCTACACGAATGGGTGTGTGCGTGAGTGAGTGCCATGTCTCTGCATCGTGTTTATTTTAGTACACTTTTTTAGTGATTACAGTAGTTAACTTACATGAACCAACCATCTTATATTTACTAATTGGAGGCACCATACAAAACACCACGTTAATCCACATCATCAGAATAATTATGATAATTAGATCTAAAATTAATGGTTATGATTAGTCTAAAAGTTGTGATTTACGATGTACCATATAAGTTACATAGTCACGTTACATGTCAGATCTACTAGGCGCGCTTTGATAAGGTATTGCACCAGTTCGGTAAAATCTCTCAAGCCGCGTACAAACTGCCCAAAAAAATCTCACGGTTGCGTGCAAGCCAATCCATCAATAATTTTTTTTTTTGGCTGTTCTACTTTCCCCGTTTAACCGCCGCCGTAGATGATCGTGTGTCTCCACGCCTAGAAACAACAAACTCAGTTCTTGCCTGTTGAACTAATGAAGGGATGCTTCTAACTTGATTTTGCCTGCTTGCCGACAGATCGGTAGTAACTCATCTGCCGCATGGAAAAACGAATTAGTGGAAGTCTTGCGTGAGGTGAGCTGGCAGATTTAAATCTATTTCTTTCTTTACCCCGTATGCTCTGGTCTGTTTCTCATCCGATCTTCCTTTTTTGTTTCACATCCAAACTCACGTTATCAGATCGATCCATCTCATGTTGATTATTTGTTCCGATTGCGTCACCAATAGGTATGTTTTTTTTTTGTGCATCTTATTACAGTATTAGACCGATCTATTATCTGCCCCACGTTGATTGGTTAGTCTCATGTTTATTTGTTCCGATTGATGTCAGGCTGCAGCAAAATTCTTTTTGAGTATGCTATTGGCTATGTTGATTATAGTTCAAATGCATATCAAGAGGGGGCGTGTTATTCTTTCAAATATGCCACGCAGCAGATGACGTACGAGCAACCAAAGATTAGATGCATGTCTCCGATGCAGAACGGATCAAATGGTATAATATACATCAAACTATTCAAATGCAAGAAATTAGCTGGTGGAATCACCTACGGTATTACTAGCCGCATAAACTTCGACTTTTATTTACTTCTAATCGTGGATTGATCATTGGCATGTAATTATAGGAGTTTAGACTCATGGAGTACGTCCTTTTTTTTTGAACAGCTTGGAGTACGTGCTGGTGGTGGCATATGCGGACTACTATGACAACTTGCACCGGCTGCGAGGAAAATAATAGCCGATTTAAAACATGGTGAGACCAACGACGTGAACTTGATATACAAGAGCATGCAAAGCCAGCTTCGAGTTCCACAGGCCCGCGGCCGTCGAGTTCCACAACCATCGTAGTCTTTGTCAGGTCTCAAATTCATCCGTTCTTCCGATAAACATTATTAGCTGGAGTAAGCTTCTATATATGCATTGATCTCTCATGTGTTCCTATTTAACCATGCATTACCTATATTCATATGTACACATATTATACTAATTATGCATGAATTAATTTCAGCATTACACAGAAAAGGTGACCTCTACTTTCCAAAATATAAAATATATACATTTAAATTTTCTCCAACTCAACAATTTCTAAGTTTGTCCAAGTTTATAGAGAAAAATATCCACGTCTATAATATGGAATAAAGACAGCATAAAATATTTCATGGTTGATCTTTTTATAACAACTTAGTATTTAGATGCCAATATTTTATTATGTAGAGTCGCCCAAGTTTAGAAACTTCTGATATAGCATAAAACTTAAACGGGTCACTTTACAGACTTATGCTTACAAGCCATTTAATTTTCAAATGTTGGACATAATAGATCGTTTGATATATAACGTGTACCCAGTTACACATCTTTGATCTTAGATACATGTAATATAGAATACAACAGTGGGTAAAACTAATTAAGCATGCACGCTTATTATTTCTAGAAGGCAAAATCCTTCCCTCTTATCAGAGGACATGCTTAATTTTATCAAAGCTATATCGATATTAAAATATATATAAATAAAAATTTAACATATCGTGCGAGATTTTAATGCGTATGCATGTTTAAGATTAAGAATGTCAATAGATTCAGAAAGTATATCTGTATACAAGGTAAAAAAAGGAAAATTTAAATGCATATGCATGTTTTTTTGGTTTCATCAAACAAGGAGTGTCTGCAAAAATCAATATTACAAAACTAAGGCATGTCAATCAATCGTTATCATGGAAGATACTAGCCCGTACAGAGCACGGGTAAATGACTAGTGATGTTAATCGGTTGGTGCACCAAGATCGCCGCATCAGACCATGTTTACCCAAATCGGCAACCAAGAAAGAGATCAACCACATCCGCTGCCACCGCTCGTCACCCAGCTCGTGCTTGCAATACGGTTAGGGATTTGATCGGAATTGACATGATTTGTTGTATAGGGAATTCCCTCTTCGAATCCATGGAGGGCCTTTTTACGCATTGAAATGAACAAATGAGGTTTTCTGCAAAATGTTCAGCAGCTAGGCATGCCCTTTCACCAGCGTGGCAATGCCAAGTGTTAGCTTGAGAGGGGTTTTCTGTACTACGAAAATGCACGTGAAATGCAAGTTTGTGTACCGAGGTACGACAATCTGCAAGTTTTTTTTAATGAAAATGCACAAGGGCAAGTTCATATATGAGTGGTAACAAATTTGGTTAACTTACATGAACCAACCATGATGTTAATCGGTTGGTGCACCAAGATCGCCGCATCAAACTCTGCTTACCCAAATCGGCAACCAAGAAAAAGAGAAGGTATGCCGTCTCCTTTGTCTGTGGGACTGTCACTCCCGCGGAGCCGGCTCCTCTAACTTTGCTTCTACGAAGTCAGGGCCCTGACATAGGCTATATCTACCACCCAAAGCACATCCAACAGTTCTCCTTTGCTTAGTACTACTACCTGTTACTCAACTGAATCGTGTGACAAATCCAGCTGGGCTCTGTCATTGTTTAATTGTTTAAGGCCATCTTCAACGCGGCGATCCAAACAGACGTCTGTTTTGGGCCGTTTGGGTGACCGCGCGGACACCCGGACAGCGGCCCGCGTCCGCGTATCCGTTTGGGTTGCACGCTGCGCCTAACGCGGCGACCCAAAAAGCCGCCACGCGGTTCGTCTTCCATGGGCGGCGCTGCGCCATGGTAGGCCTCGACGGGACAGCAATGGCGGGCGGGAGAACGCGCGAGAAAGTTCCCGCGCGCACTAGGGTTCCCGCCAAGAGCGTATGAACGTGCCGCCGCGCAGGAGCTCGAGTTGTGCGGGAAGCGGATGGTGCCTCCGCAGGAGGCGGAGTGCGAGCGCGCCCAAGCTGCGAGGACGGCAAGGAGGAGGGCGGCCGCTAAGGAACACAGCAAGAGGGCCGTACAGGCCACCCATGTCGAGTGAAATCCACGGCCCGGCAGCGAGTCGGCGGCGATGCCGCTGGCCCGTACGTAGCTAGACTAGTAGTAGGAGGAAGATTTAAGAAAAATGTAATGTCTAATTTTAATGAAGAAAGAAACTATCTCCCTGTGACACGCGGGCCAGGGACGGACAAGGGACGGATGCGAGTGGCCAGCCATCGGCGTCCGCGGCCACGCAAACGCGGCCCAGATTTGGACCGGCTTTGAGTCGTCTCAAACGCCGCGGTCATCCGTTTTTGGGATGGGTCCGCGCGCTGGGCTGGATTTTTGTCCGGTTCAACCCATCCGAACGCGCAGACGTAGGATGGGTCGCCGCGTTGGAGATGCCGTAACTGAACCATTCGACAACCAACCAACCTCTTGTCGCAATGTCGCCTACTCGTATGCGACTCGTCTCCATGGCCACACCACCGTCCACCGCTCGCCATGGCATCCACCCTTCCCCGCCTTCCTCCCTGTCTCTGTTTCCCTTTTCCATAGCCGAGAGGCCCTTTCCCCATCATAGTGTCCCGGTGCCGCCACTTTGGAGACCATCTCTAGCGGCCCGATACATTTCGGTTGACTATTTGCATTGAGGATAGCTCGCAAAAAAATGTCGATATTTTTTTATAGAAAGTAATTGACATAGTGCAGGGGCGGTGCAACGCCGTTCACGAAGAGGGCAAGCTCACATCCCGTCATGACACCGTTCGGTTCTCCTCGAACAACTACCACGCGACGTCGACCGACATGTAGTGGCGCTGGCGTTCTTTCCACCACGAGACGAGCCAGACGGCCGTGGTTCGAAATGAGGAACGGCCACCCCTTGCCTATGTCTTCGGTCAATTGTTACCAGACCAGATAAAACATAACATGTGCATAGCCTGGTCGGCAGCTAGTGTGACGATCGGCCACCTGTCCGCCGATCGGCCGCTATCCGGCCATAATATTTGAAAATCACGTATTAGTTATAAAAATGCTGAAAAACGTATAATTTAAAAAAATGGCTCCTTTTGTTTACATGGATGCTCATACTATGAGATGAAGGGAACTCGCGACAGGCAAGGGAAAGAGATGAAAGAACATTTTGGCGGTAAACTCAGCACATCACTGCCTCTTCCCTCCAAAACTGAGCAGCAACAGCAGCAACTAGTACTAAGCCCAGGAGAACCGTTAGATAAGCTTTTTGTGGTGGATGTAGCCTATGTCAGGGTCCTGACTTGGTAGAAGCGAAGTTAGACGAGCCGGCTCCCACTCCCGCAATACCAGACTGCCAGTGCAGCAACCGACGTTGGCGTTGCAGAAAAGCGACGCCAGGCGACTCAGGACCCGATCTTCCAGCAACAGCAAGGCAGCGCGACCACCTGCTCCGCCAGCTTCCCCTAGGGCATCTCCAACCGGGCGACCCATCCCGCGCCCGCGCGTCCGGATGGGTCCAGCCGGACAAAAACCCGGCCCAGCGCGCGGACTCATCCCTAAAACGGATGCCCGCGGCGTCCGGATCGACGCAAACCCGGCCCAAATCTTGGCCGGGTTTGCGTGGCCGCGGACGCGAAAGACTGGTCGCTCGCGTCCGCCCCTTGTCCGCCCCTGGCCCGCGTGTCGTAGGCATAAATAATATTTTTCATTAAAAAGAAGTCATTACAATTTTTTTAGCTACTACTTCTATCCTAAATACGTACGGGACCGGCGGCCTCGCCGGCGAGCCGTCGGGGCCGTGGATTTCACTCGACGCGGGCGGCCCGTACGCGTGAGGATTCCACTCCAGCTTACTACGGGCTAGTACCCCTTACTAGAATTGTTAGTACTTACATTAGTATTAGTTTGCGAGTACTTTAAAGTACTCACGGCTGTGTCCCTGGCTATTCAAATGGCCAGACTATGAAGAGGAGCAGAACTATCAAGATGATGGCAACCAAGATGTCTACGACAACTAGGGAATCTTCTGACGTCAGACGTTGGCCTGTGGACTAGAGAGTCCCTTCTATTTACGCTTCCGCTATGAACTTTGTGTCCGTTGATCCATAGATCAACTATTTGTGTAATTTGGATCATGTGATCTCTATTTGTAAGACGACTATGGTTTGTAATGAATGATGACTTATGGTATTCAACTGTTATGTCTCGCAACAACAATATTCATGGGATTGCGATGTATGGCATAACAGGCATCTGGACTTAAAAATCCGGGTGTTGACAAAAACTAAGTTGGCTAGTGCATCAATTAAATAAAAAGCCAACGCTCTCGGTCACACAAGCTGTCCTTGAAGATATCCTCAAAAGCAACCATACTGTGCTGCCAGGCTTCAACCTAGGTATGAAGGAGGTTATAGCTACATGTTCATGGTACCTATGGTGGATTCGAAGAAGACGTACGCATAATGAGGAAACCCCTCCTATACGAAAGTGTAAAATGTCGATTTTGGCTATTGTGGCTAACGCCACTAAATCAGCAACTCCACCAAGAGGAGCTTTGGACATCAAATGGGAAAGACCACAACCACGCCAGGTTAAGGTCAATGTAGATGCTTCATTTTATACTGATACATGCATGGGTGCAGTAGGTGCTGTCCTACGTGACTACCAGGGGCAGCTCATTGCGGCATCATGCAAATTTCTCCCGCAAGTGGCTTCGACATCGTTGGCGGAGGCTCTAGCTATGAAGTTCTCTAGCTACTTCTAAAGGCTGCACCGAAGTCATTGCAAGCAGATTCACTAGAAACTATTCAAGCTTGTACGGGACAGGATACTTGGTGGGCCGAATCGGTGGCTATTTATGCGGATTGTGTGGATTTAGCTACGATGATAGATGGTATCAGATTTAATCATTGTCCGAGGGAGGCAAACAAAGCTGCTCATGAGTTAGCTAGAGAGTGTTTTAATAGTAAGATTTCTACCCTTGCGCATAGCATGAGTCTAAAGTCTAAGGCAATATTAGAGTGATCTATTTGGCTGACCGTTTAAACTACAGATCATAACTGTATTTACGGCCGGCGGCGTGGTATATCCTTGACCTGACTTTAGATGAATATATCTGAGCCATCAACCATTTAAACTCACGATTATAAGATGTGCACGTCTTTATTTTTTCGTTTATCTAGATGCGATGGCAAACTACTCGTATCGTGACAGATTATTTGTGATGCGCTACACGACTTTGTTTCGTAAGGTTCATCCTAACCGCATAATTAAGATCTAACAACTTCAATTAATCTTGGTAATTTATTATGTACCATAGAAAGTCAGGTAGTCACGTTAAATCATTATAGGCACGTTATTTTAAAATAGTATCATAACCTTAAATCTTATTTTCAACTGCTGAGGGCGGACGAGAAACAAGAGGGCGAACCTAATTCTACGTATCGTGTCTCTATAGGAAACACAATCCGTTGACAATAAAAAAATCAAAAGACATGCATGCCTACAGATATACTAACATCCCGTAATGAATGCAAATTTAAAAAGCCATGCATGCCTAGAGATATATACTCCATATAATACAAAATTTTCTTGCCGAACAAAACAACACAATCTCTACAACTTTTCTCCGTTTCCGTTGGTTATTTCATCTTCTCGAGGGATCAAGCCGTGTCGGCGGCAGCAGCGCCTACCGATTAGCCGACATCCCGTCGCCGCATCACAACTACCACGCGACGTCGACCGACATGTAGTGGCGCTGGCGTTCTTTCCACCACGAGACGAGCCAGACGGCCGTGGTTCGAAATGAGGAACGGCCACCCCTTGCCTATGTCTTCGGTCAATTGTTACCAGACCAGATAAAACATAACATGTGCATAGCCTGGTCGGCAGCTAGTGTGACGATCGGCCACCTGTCCGCCGATCGGCCGCTATCCGGCCATAATATTTGAAAATCACGTATTAGTTATAAAAATGCTGAAAAACGTATAATTTAAAAAAATGGCTCCTTTTGTTTACATGGATGCTCATACTATGAGATGAAGGGAACTCGCGACAGGCAAGGGAAAGAGATGAAAGAACATTTTGGCGGTAAACTCAGCACATCACTGCCTCTTCCCTCCAAAACTGAGCAGCAACAGCAGCAACTAGTACTAAGCCCAGGAGAACCGTTAGATAAGCTTTTTGTGGTGGATGTAGCCTATGTCAGGGTCCTGACTTGGTAGAAGCGAAGTTAGACGAGCCGGCTCCCACTCCCGCAATACCAGACTGCCAGTGCAGCAACCGACGTTGGCGTTGCAGAAAAGCGACGCCAGGCGACTCAGGACCCGATCTTCCAGCAACAGCAAGGCAGCGCGACCACCTGCTCCGCCAGCTTCCCCTAGGGCATCTCCAACCGGGCGACCCATCCCGCGCCGCGCGTCCGGATGGGTCCAGCCGGACAAAACCCGGCCAGCCGCGCGGACTCATCCCTAAAACGGATGCCCGCGGCGTCCGGATCGACGCAAACCCGGCCCAAATCTTGGCCGGGTTTGCGTGGCCGCGGACGCGAAAGACTGGTCGCTCGCGTCCGCCCCTTGTCCGCCCCTGGCCCGCGTGTCGTAGGCATAAATAATATTTTTCATTAAAAAGAAGTCATTACAATTTTTTTAGCTACTACTTCTATCCTAAATACGTACGGGACCGGCGGCCTCGCCGGCGAGCCGTCGGGGCCGTGGATTTCACTCGACGCGGGCGGCCCGTACGCGTGAGGATTCCACTCCAGCTTACTACGGGTTGGGTGGCGCGTCGGCGGCGGCGCGGGCGTCGGCGGCGGCGCGGGCCTCGGCAGCTTGGACGGAGGCCATCATCCTCCTCCTTTTCGTCCGCGCACCTCGGGCGCGCTCGCGCTCCGCCTCCCCGCGGCGGAATCATCCGCTTCCGCATAGCTCGACCTCTCGCGAGCGGCGCGCTCCACGGCGGTGCGCGCCTCCGGGCGGATGCGGGCGGGTGCCCGGGCCTCGTGGATCTCCCCGCCGGCGGCGCATGCGCTCTTGCCGGCCACGCTCCGCCGACGCAGCATCCTCCCGGCGCGCCGCTCGGGCGACGGCATCCGGATGAGGTGACGGGCTGCTCGCATAGCGAGCGCGCTCGTTCTTCCGGCCGAGGAGGTCGCCTAGCGGCGGCGGCCGGCCCGCCGGATGCCCTCGTGCTCCTTCGTCACGCGCGTGAGGTCGGCGAGACGCTCCTCGATGGCGGCGTTGATGTTCGCCGCCGCGAGGTCCTCCGCGGCGACGGGCTCCTCCGCGGCGGCCGCCCCTCCTCCGCGGCCTCGTACCGGCCCGTCCGCGGTCTCGTGCCAGCCTCTCGCGGCCGCCTCCCCCATCTCCGCGTCACCGGCCTTCTTTGCCGCCGCCTCGCGCCGACGCGGAGCGCCTCGTCGTCGGCGACCCACCGCGAGTCCGCGCGCTCCTCCTCGTCCGTCCGCGGGAACCCGGCCCGGCGGCGAGGGAGAGCTTGGCCCATGTGGCTCGAAGGGTGCGCGGCATGGCGCCGGAGAAGGTGGAGGTGGAGAGAACGGTGATGCGGTTCGGGTGAGACCGCCGCCGTCTTTTATAGCCGGCGGTCCGGCGGGAAACTTGGGCGCGAGCGCTTGCCAATGGCGTTTTCGGGCGCGGGAACCTTGGTGCGCGCGGGATCTTTCCCGCGCGTTCCACCGCCCACCATGGCTGTCCCATCGAGGCCTACCATGGCGCAGCGCCGCGCAAGGAAGACGAACCACGTGGCGTCTCTTTGGGTCGCCGCGTTGGGCGCCGCGTGCGACCCAAACGGACACACGGACGCGGGGCGCTGTCCGCGTGTCCGGGCGGCCACGCAAACGGCCCAAAACGGACGGCCCAGCGCGTCCGTTTGGGTCGCCCGGTTGGAGACGCCCTCAGCCCTCAGCCCGTGCCCAAGCCAGCTTTAATCCCCCCGTGCCCTTCTCCACGCGCGCACGGCACGACCGGATCACGTAGCGAGGGGTACACAAGAAGAAGGTACAGTAGGTAAAATGCGGGGACAAAACCGGCAGTACGAAAAAGCTCGCAGGCGTGGCCGTGGCCGACTGACCAAGCGGGCAGGCAACTGGCACAGTGGCACTAGCAGTGCAGATCAAGAAGCCAAAAGCAGAGACGTGCAGAGAGAAGAGAGGCGGCGGAGCGGGAGAAAGCGCGGGAACAACCCCATCTGATCGCGCGCGCACCATCCGGACCGGAGCAGGCCGTGGCGGCCGGGGCCATGAGGATCCGTAAGCGCACGCCAGCCAGGGCCGCCTCACCGGGACCGACGCGCCACCGCGCCGAATCCCCACCGCCGCAGCAGCAGCTCAAGGTGAGGTACCTGCCGCCTGGAGGCTTCACTTGTTCTTGGTCTCTTGTCTTGGGTCCTGCTCTCTTCATCTGATTGTCGTGCCGGTTTTCGTGGAGGTTATCCGCTCACCCGCTCCGTTTGGCTGCCGTTTTGGGTGCGCAGGAGAGGCCCCACGAGAAGGAGGTGGAGGAGGATAAAGCAAGCCTGCCCGTCGTCGGAGTCGGAGAGGAAGAAGACCTGGTACCAGCCGCTTCCGAGAGAAGGTGCGTGTGAACTGCTCTCCTCCCTCTACACCTAAGGCATCTGATTCCGTCCGATTTTTTTTTTTTTTTTTTTTTTTTGGCTAACATTGTCTTTCGCCCTGCCTGTGCAGCGCAACGGGCGTTCAGAAACAGAAACCGGATTCAGAGCCGGCCACGCACGGCGCCAGCACGGCGGCGCTGCCCGCGAGGTGCACCCGGAACGACGGGAAGCGCTGGCGCTGCAAGAACGAGGCCGTGCCGGGGTACATGCTCTGCGACGGCCACATGGCGTGGTCGACACGCAGGCGGCGCAGGCCCAGGGCCAGCAACAAGAATCGCAGCGGCCGCGTCAAGCACGAGGCGGCCATGGAGGCTAGTAACCTGCCATGCGACGGTGGCGGCGACGAGTTCAGCTATTATGGAGGTGGCGGGTTCCAGCCGGGCTCCCCAAAGCGGGCGAGGAATGGTGGAGCTGGGCCCGCTCCGTGAACCAGCTCGGCGCGCGCTGCTGTGTTGAGTCTCTCATGCTTCCATCCATTCCGCACAGCTACCTTTGCCGCATTGATCGATAGCTCTCGCTTTTATTCTTATACAACAGCTTAATCAAATCCACTACAGCTAACTGCACAGGATTCACAGGCAATATGTGGCGCCTCCCTCGAAGAAATCTGAGACCCGATACAACACTGAAGAAATCTGAGACCCGATGGAACACTGTTTTTTTTAAGCAAATGATCATTCGTACACGACATTCCTGGCATTGCTTCTGCCCGTATTTTTCTTTTCTGTTTCGCTAGTCAATTTACATTGTGATTCATGCACTTAACGTTGTAAGGGGGTTGCAGATAAGATTTTAAAGATGCAAGATTTTTCAGATGCAACTGATCTTTTCAATTGCAAGTAAGGCCGCAACTAGAAAAAATAAATATCTCTGGATTGTTAGATTTGCTTTGTGATCAATGTTAAGAGTGAGTTGCAATCAACCCGCATAGGGGAGTACCGACGCATTTGGTAGGACCCTCCAAACAGGCTGCGGCGGTATGATATCGAAGCGATTGATTAGTCGCATGAGGCCTCTGTCTCGCACAACGTGAAGCTCAAAGCATCACTGATGCATGCCCGGAGACAACGCCCGAATCCGCTGTTTTTGTCGAGCCATGCCTGAGCAATGCAAAAGCGGGCATGCACGAGTGAATGTACAAGGACGTCGCCTAGAGGGGGGGTGAATAGGCGGGTTATAAAAACTTCTACTTGAGAGCTAAACAAGGAAAAAATAAAACTACACAAGGTTTACTTGTTTAGCTTAAAGCCTATCAATTAGGGTTTGCCTATGTGCACCAACAACCTATGCTAAGCATGATGAGCAACAAGGTGATAACAAGCTAGGTATAGAACATCAAGCATGACGGATATCATAATGTAAAGCGCATAGGTAAAGGAGCTCGGGTTGAGAAGTAACCGGTGCACGAGGAGACGACTATGTATCCCGAAGTTCACACCCAAGGGTGCTACGTCTCCGTTGGAGCGGTGTGGAGGCACGAGGCACTCCAATGAGCCGCTAGGGCCACCGTATTCTCCTCGAGCCTTTTCAGCAAGGGGAAAGCCTCGATCCACTAAGGGACCCTTGAGGGTGGTCACCGAACCCGTACAACCTTGGGGCAAACACCCAAGTATCAAGCTTGAGGCAACTCCACAACATGGAGGCTCTCAAGTACAAGGCCACATAAGGCTACAACACGCCACACCGGCAACAAAGCCACAAAGACTCCAACGCGCCACAACCGGCTCCAAAACCACAAAGGCTACCACACTCCACAAAGGCAACAACGTCACTAAGGCTACCACACCACAAAGGCAACAACGCCACAAAGGCTACCACGCCACAAAGACGACAAGGCCACAAAGGTTACAAGGCCACAAAGGCTACAACACCACAAAGCCAACAAGGCCACGAAGGCAACAACACCACTAAGGTCAACAAGCCCTCTACGAGACCAAAACCCCGGAATGAACCCAAACCGATGCACCTAATGCAATGGCTAAGAACACCACTAAGATGCCCAAGTCCTTCTCTCCCAAATTTCAACAAAGCTACAAAAACTATTGGGGGAATAAGGGAGGAATAACAAAATAGGAGGAGGAACACCAAATTACTCCAAGATCTAGATCTAGCAAGATCCCCTCACTTGGAGAGAGATTCAATTGGTGAAGCTCTAGATCTAGATCTCCTCTCTCCTTTACCCCAAAAATATGCAAGAAATAGTGGGGGGATCAAGAGGAGGATCAAACTCTTCAAGGTCAACAATGGAGGACAGAGAATGGGTGAGAAGAAGTAGTTGGGTCGGAGGTGGAAGAGAGGTATAAATAGGGGCTCCAAAATATAGCCGTTGCGGGCAGAAAAACGGTCAGATTCGCGCCCGAGCGCTACTACCGCTTGTCAAAGCGGTACTACAGCTCGTGCGGAAAAGACAGATAGAATATATACGAAAAATAGCTTTTGGGCCGGTAGTACCGCCCTATGGGCCGGTACTACCGCCCATGTAAAAACAACAGCAAAACAACAAGGGAAACTGGCCTGTAGGAAGATGGGCTGAGGGAGATGGGAGCTGGGCCGGTGGTGAGCAGCGGCAGCCCACTACGCGGGAGCGAGCGCAGCAGGCAGCTCGTGCGGGCGCAGCGAGCGGGGGAAGTCAACGCTCCCCTCGATCGATGCGGGAGCGAGCGGCGGTGGGCGTGGGGTCACACGGGATCGAGCGCTGCTCTCCCGCGCTCGCGTGAAGCAGAGCGAGCGGCAGCGGCGTGCTGGGCCTGCCAGGGGCAGGCGGCCCAGTGCGGGGAGGAGCAGGTGGGCTGCGGAGGAGGAAGAAAGGGAAAACGGGCCGGCCGGTACTACCGACCTGGTACCGGGCCGGTACCGGCCTGGTACCGCTTGCTATCCAAGATACAAAACTGCGTGTGCGGTACTCGGGCCGGTACCGCTCACGGTAGTACCGCCCGGCCCAACAAGATTTTTAATTCGTTTTCTTTTTCTCTGCAACACGGAAAATGCAATAACTCCAGCTAGAAAACTCCGATTGAGGTGAAACCAATTTTGCTAGAAAGAGGGCGACAAGAGCTACCTCTACACAAGGTGAAAACATGGGAAAATGTGGATGATGATTTTCTCATGGTCATAGAGGTGTAACCTCTCAATATGGTATATCAGGAAAATCATCACCCTCGCACATACAACATGCAATGCATCCGGAATCTGTTTCCGATGTGCTAGATCTTATCATGAGAATGAACACAAGCTCTAACCCATCTCATGGATAAGAACCAAGAACAACCAAGAAACACGATGCAATGCATGCAAGGTTTGAGCTCTCTCCGATGATGTGACCCACTATCCTATCGAGGACAAACCTTATCCTTGCGCGTTCCTCTCGAGTCGGCAAACTCCGTCTTCACCCTCTTCATCATTGTACATGCCACCATCTTCTTCCAACATACACGCCACTGTCATCCATCTTCTACGCACGCCACCGTCTTCGTCCATCTACCGTCTTCATCCATCTTCTACGCCATCTTCATCTCTCTTCATCTTCTACACCGTCTTGATCTCTCTTTGACACCGTCTTCATCCGTCTTCTTCATTGTACTCGATCTTCTCCATCTTGCAACCTTGAGACCAACACATGGCTATGGACACGACCTAAGATAGATTCTCAATACAACTGTTAGTCCATAGGGATTGTCATCAATTACCAAAACCACGCATATGGGGGCTCCATGTTCTTTCAATCTCCCCCATTTTGGTAATTGATGACAATCTCTTTGAGAGGGTTTAGATAAGGAATTTAGCGAACAAACCAAGTTGAATATTTAGAACAAACTCCCCCATAATATATGCATGTGTGAATGAACTTGAATTTCATTGCATATATCGGCAATTAAAACCTAGCGGAGTATCCTCTAAATATTCAACCATGCAAAGCAACAAATGCAAGCATGAGAGGCAAATGCTTAAGAACCAAACAAAAGCAATTCCCTCAAACCCTCCAAACTTCTCCTCCATTGGCATCGATTGCCGAAATGGACGAAAGGTTTAGAAGGCCAATATAGTGAGCGTTCCTCCATAAGTTGTGCATTTCTCATAATTGTGAGTGAAATCAAATGCACATATTCAATGACGAATACTCGGAGGAAATCAAACTATATTGAGGATCAAAGATTGCAAGAGGATATGAAGGTGAGAAAGCTTTGACAAATGAAGCAAGCAATCCAATGAACCATCAAACCCAATGAAAGATATTATGATAAGATCAAGAAGGATGCTCTAAGCAATATGTGGAAGCTCCCCAAGGTTTGTGCACAAGATAAACAATTTTCATTGAATAATAAGGTGCACAAACATGGTATCATCACTCCCACAAGATCACTCAAAGCAAAAGATACCAAGTGAAATAAAGATTTATAATAGTCACAAATGAGTATTTTAACTAACATTGGGAAGCTCCCCAAGGTACATGCACATGTTATAATGTTGATTTGAATACAATGTGTACAACATGGAATCCTCACTCCCTCATTGTCATTTAAAGCACAAACATTTGCAAGAGATCATATATAGAGATTAAGCATCACTTGGAATATACCAAATGGTTGAGCATCAAGAAAAAGACAAAATAAGATAAGGCTCAACCAAATGGATGTGTGGGAGGCATGACAAAACATATTATTAGACTAATACAAGGATGAGTATTGAGCATCACCATAGTCTTCAATGAATGAGATTGCTAAGCATAGCCATATACCACACAAGGTTCTCTCAAGATATCAAATGAAAACCAAAAAGAAACACAAGCTTAATAAGAAGCAAATAAAATCAAAGCTTGTGCCAAATCCACATATGAGTGTGTGAAGATGCAAATAGGATAAAGCGAGCACTCATAATCAAATTCTTTGTCTTCCAAAGTCAAATTCTTGAACCAAGAGAGTGTTCTTACAAACATAGGAGAGCTCCCCCAAAATTAGTGCACTATTTAGGATTTTGCATTTGAATACAAAATGCACAAATGCGGGATCATCACTTTACCGTTGTTTATCACAACACTAAAAAGGTTCAAGTGAAATAAGGAGATACATAAGAAGCAATGAAGAAACATGGGAGTCTAACACACAAAGACAAATTCTTGGCAAGAAATAAATCAATTAAGCACACGAGCCAAGTGTGAGGATAATCCAAAGACATACCACATAATATGTTATTCAATTGTCCAAGGACAAGAGATATATAGGAACTATTTCCTTATGGTGGTTTGCGGATATATCTAAGATCATCTTCACAACTAAGAAAGCATATGGTAAAGGATAAGAATTGACCATAATGCAAAAGGAGAGTCTTGAGAGCTTCAATTTGTTACACCAACATGCAAAGCAATGGATAGCATAACATGAAGCACATGATTTTCCAAAGAGTATATAGCTAGCAACATAATGTGGAAAGTCATGCCAAGAATAACTCTCACAAACAAAATCCAAGAGAATAGCAATAAAAGCATTTTAGGCAAAATTGGATTTGTTTGAGCAACATGTCACATAGGAGCAAGATATCTAAAATATCAATTCTATGTGACACGACCTCAAGTGTTCACATTTTCTAGGCTTGTAGGATGCACGAAGCATAATACTCCCCCATAATGTGATAAAGGCATTTTTCATACAAGAGGAAAATAAGAACCACGTGAGATAATTAATGGACATTATAGAATTTTAATTCATCATGTCGCACATTTTAAGATTGTGAAATGCACAAAGCATATCACTCCCAAAAAATGGGATAGTCCATTAATTTCTCACACGAGCCAACAACTAACATATCAACAAGATGCAATAGGCTCGACATAAGAACAATTGTACATGATGTGCCACCCAACATATATACGCATGAATGCAAGATAAGCAAGTAGGAGACACAACATACACAACCACATGCAAGGTACAAAACCAACACATGTAAAAGGGGGTGAGTAACTTTCAATGTAAAGGAGTTGAGAACTCGTTACCGCAAGGAGGAGCATGGGTAAAGGATGAAAGGAATAATACTTGACTTGAGGAAATAAGAATGATGAAGATCCCCTAAGTCTTCATGAACTAGTCAAGTCTCCATGCCCTCCACATGTACCTATTGATTAAATTTTGGCTTGATGGTCCCCAACCAAGTCGGGTCCTAAGAAGTTAGTCACAATTTTGGCTTTGTGGTGCCACGAAGGCCAACCAACGCCACGAAGGCTCACCCTATTCTCCGGTGAGCAACGCCACAAAGGTCTAGCCCACGCTCCACTAAGCGGTTGTCTTGAGGTCGCAACCGGCACCTTTACACAAAGCTTGGGGCACACATCCACAACCAAATTGGAGGCCCCCAAGATGTAACCACGAAGCTTTACACGAAGTGTAGCTTCGAGGTCACCTCACAAAGATCCACTAAGAATATTGATGAAACACAAATTCCTTTGGTGGAAGAGTAGATCTAGGTCATCTCTAGCAAATCCTCAAATATGGTGTAGTTTGAGTGGAGGAGTAGAGAGATCTAGGCGTTTTGAGCTCAACAATGGTGGTCTCAGATTTGGGCAAATTTCGTTGAGAAGAACCATTGGAGAAGAAGCCCTATTTATACCCCCCGAAGGGGATATTGCCGTTGGAGGTGGTCTGGCCAGTAGTACCGCCCGGTACTACCGGCCGGTGTCGATGTGGCGCGATCGGAGGCCGCCATGTGGCAAGGCGGGCGCTGGAAGTCGTGGGTCGGGAGGGAAGGCCGGAGGCTCCGGCCATGGTACCGGCCCGGGTACCGCCGAGCCTCCTCCTCTCCCTGGAAACATACTGTGGGACTTGCCACTTTTCCGGTACCGCGGGCGGTACCACGCCCGGAGGCTCCGGCCGTGGGAAGGCCGGTGGTACCGCCCGCGCCTCCGGCGACAACCCCCCTCCTCTCCTTTTCTTCTCTTTTTACTTCTTCCTTTCTCTTCTTTCTTCCTTTATTTTCTTTCTTTTCTCTCTTCCATTCTTTCTTCCGACTAAGTCCAAACAAGAATATCATTTCATTTCCTTCAAGCTCTTCAACTTTTGGGCACAAAGATCATCGCTATATCATTCAAATCTTATACAACAAAATTAGTAGCATATAATTATTGTCATCAACATGTTGACACTTACTAAAAAAGATATGTTCTTTCACCAAGGCCAACGGCGTGCACACCAACCATTTCTTTCGCGTTATCGACCTTCCAGCTCTATCCGCCGCCACCCGTGTGATGTGAAGACTCCCTTGCCATCTGAACAAGTCCAACGCTGACGTCCGTTCCACCCTGTCATGTGGGCCGCACGGTATCTCCTGTCCGCACACGGCATCCAACTTAACAAGACTGACTAATCTCCTGTCATCAACATTTTTTAAAAAATCTCCTGTCATCAACATTTTTTAAAAAATCTCCTGTCATCAACAGAGAGTCCATCATGTTGAAGGGTCACCAACATCCGCCTAGGAAGCCATTAAAGCCGTATAAACTAGGGCGACCAAGACTAGTGCCCCTCGCCGTCGCTTTCCCCCGCTTTTTTTTTTCTCTCCCACACGCACAAGAAGAAAAAGGAAAACAGAAATCACAACCCCCTCCTCCTCTTCCTCCTCCAGTCCAGTCACCTGATCTCCGCAGCAGTCGTTGCCGGTGACAGGGTTTAGAGCTTGTACGCTTCACGCGCGCCGGCCAGTCTGGTGCCGTGGTGGTAGGTGAGCTGTGGAGTCGTGGGTCAAGTTACGTGCCGTGAGCCGTCCCACTCCCATGTCGGCGGCGGCGCGGTGGGCGGCGGCGCTGCTGACGCTGGGCGTCGCATGTTTGGCGGCGGGGCCCTGGGCGTGCGCCGCGCAGCCGGTGGTGCTGTCCAGCTACGGGCAGAGCAGGCTCTCGCTCAAGCCCTACGACTGGACCTACCTGCGCGGTCAGAAATTCTCGTCCGACTTGTTTCTTAGGATGTTGTTCCACAGGGCAGAGGCCTATCTATACCTCTGTTTCTACTTTGCTTGCTCGACTGACTTTTGTTGTTAAGCACTAGCAGTATTCCTTTCCCCAGTCAAGAAAAAATGGCGCACTCATATTTATTTCACCCATGTAATTAGTAAACTAGTTTAACTGTTTCATCGTTATTTTTTTTCCTTGCTACCAGTTGACCTGCCGGCGTCATTTTCTTCTGTCACCATGGATTTTGCAACTGACAGAGATATTGTAAGTAGAAGGCTCCGCTCTTCCTTCAGTTATAGTATTAGCTTTCTGTTCACGATAGTAATTTGTTCATACGTGCATGACCTATGCTGGCCTGCCTTCGCATAGTCAACTGCCAGCTTGGGTAACTGAAAAACATGCTTCATGATTAGCAGCTGGGTCTTCTTGTATGCACCCGGGATCAAATGGGAACAAAACACGTATATGCTTCAAATAAAGCTAACTAGTGACGCACTGAGACTTTCTGTTTTCCGAACCTTTTAATATTATTATTTCTTTATCTCCTATTTTTATATACCATAGTTGAAAAAGCGACTAATGCACAGTTTGTGCAATGTGTTTCTTAAATAATGCAGCCCAGGGAGCACTTACGAGATCTTCCGAGAAGCGATCTTGCTATCATCTGTTTGATGATTGCCAACCCTCCTATTCCTGATATATCTGGTTATTATTTAGAAAATTTATGTGAGTGCCACATATATTTTCTCATGTGATTATGTACTTACTATTATGATATCTTCATTTCTATTTTGACAATCTTGTATACCTGTACAATTGCGGCCAACTTGTTATGACCATAGTCTTCAAACTGAAAGAGATAAGTTGTACCAAATTATTCTCAAGCCAATGATAATTGGGTGCTATAATCTCCCTTGAAAGTCCATTACGAATTTATTGCAATACTGTGACAGATAGACACCAATTTCAAAATACTGCAGTCCTTAAAGGCAAAGGCGGAAGTAGTTAAGATGTCAATTAATATTTTGGTGTGTGTGTTTTTCTTCCATCCTGATAGCTATGAGTTGTGGTACTATCCAACCTGTAGTTTTTAAAATAATGGCATGCAACTTGTTTAGTCTAGATGATGATGAGTATATTTGTCAAAAAAAGACACTGATTTGTGGGCATTCTTCTAGTAAGTTGTGTTTTTACATCTTATTTTGATCGGAACATAATATTCTCTGTTTACTCAATTTTCTGATTACACTAATTTTGACAGGAAGGTTGTTTGTTGCAGTATCAGACTTTCTTGCTGTTGGATCTTTTGGCAATATGAATAACCAATCAAATCTGGCGCAGTGCATACCATTTCAGAAAAACACAACGATAGTGTTAACAAACGACCAGGTTAATTATTCTGATGCTTTGACTTAGAAGGCAATATGTGCTAGCTACCTCATGTATAGTCACGGCCTAGCAGCATAACAACTATAGTAATGCTACCAAATATGTTGGAGTGGTAGTTCATGCTGGGTTTTTCATACTGCTATGAACATCCCATCACATGTAAGCTAGTGATGACATTTATATGATCACATTTCCTAATAGTTCAAAAAACATGTTAAATAATGAGAAATGCTAATTGTCAGGAGGATTTTATGACATTTAATCCAAATTTAAGTTTCAGAACCCAAGTAATGTCTGCTCCCGCCGCTCATGTTGAATCGCTACCTCTGTATTAGTAGTTCTGTGCTTTTGCAACTTAAGTTTGAACAATCACCTATTGACACTGTATTAATATTTAATTGTGCTGTCCATTAATTGTTTTATTTTCTAGAACATATCCACCTCCCAGACACAGTGGTAGTCGATTGCTCAATGTTGACCATAATCTTAAATACAAATAGAGAGACAGATTTAAGAACTACTAGCTGCAGAAAAGTCAAGTTAAGCCAGATAATTTCTTGCATGCTTCCATTTGCTGGAGTTGCCCATCATCAACATATTAAATCTTTTACCTGATTGGTGCATGTAATTCAATATAGCATATGCCATATTTTCTTGAACAATGGCATATGGCATATTAAAACCATTAGATCCTGAGTTTGAGACCTATTGGCCTAGTTTATGCAATTTTAAGAAAATTAACTGCAGCCCACTTCAAGTCCATGTCATAGGCATGTGGAGCCTCCACCTGAGAGGGAATGTCAAAGCATCCTCACCTTTTTTCAATAGCTTAAGCTTTTGGCTGAACTGCTTGGTGCATGAATCTTAATACCATGGAGTATTCTGTTACTCCGCAGGGTCCAAATACATCTTTACCTTTGGCTCCATCCTTGGTTCGGCCTAAAAGATTTTACTTTAGCATGTGTTGCTCCTTTGGTTGCATGATTTGGCTCACTAGGCCGCTAAACTGGTGTAGTACTGACTACCCTGATCTTAAGTGCAAGGAGATTATTTTTATCTTCTGATGTATCAGCAACACACTGAATTTGAGTTAGAATCCATCATATTAAGAAATTATGTGAACTTTTTGATAAGGAGTATTAGTATTGGTTTAGGAGTCTCCTTCCTTGTACCCTAAGTCATGTGTACTATATATTTGCCCAGACACAAGTTGCATCCATACACTTCTCATGTACTCACTTTTGATGTGTCCAGATATTACCAGGCGTTTGGTACATTGGTTACTTCAATGGCCTTGGGTCTGCTCGCACACAATCAAAGATGGTACAATTACTTCAGATTAGTGCATGAACTATTATAACTCTTCCATTTCGTATAAACATGTAAATAAAACTTGAATCCTGATTGTTATAATTTTCAGATTAGCCGAGGGAGAGCACGTTCAGTGAGCACTAGCATTACGGTAGAAGGATGCCCCAGTTCAGCATTATGGGGACCCTACTGCAACCAAACAATTGAAATGATTGGTTGTTCTCAGCTGTCAAGATATAATAACTCAAGAAATCTCTTAGTTCAGACTATCGACACGAAGAGAAGATTGAATACTAGAGAAAATAATAGACATACTAGCTTCCTATTAAGGTCGAACCTTCCAATAGGACATGCACTTGACTCCAATAGTACTAGCTTACTGGGAGTGGAGAATTTGATCACATGTTCCATTTCAAATGACTCTTTATGCCTCAGGCAAGGCGATATGAAGTTTTATTTCTTGGATATAGACAACTTAGCAGTGCAATTTAGAATTGCAGCTGCAAATTTTGGATTAGTCCAAAGGGCATCCTTGGTTTGTTACTTGCGCTACAACGCCTTCCCTCAGAGAGTTTTGCATGATTACTCAGGCGATATTAGCAGTGGTCCCTTGGTTATAAAGCTGCCAAATATTGGACGATGGTATATCGCAATTGAGATTCTGAACAAAACAGAGATCAACAATATAACATCACCTATGCCGGATACAACTTGTTTCTCATTTGATTGGCAAGTAACTGGATGTCTGGATGGAAAAGCTGGAATTAACTGCTCATGGGAAGCATATGTGCTCCAGGTAGGTTGAGTACTTGACAGAAATGCATTCTGTACCATTTATAATCAAATACAGTCTCATGTTTTAACATTTATAACTCTTTAAGAAAAAAGATAAATACAGCCATGACAAAGACTGTTGATCTTTCCCTTGACAAGTTAACATACAGTGGCAGCTAAATACTGGTGCCTATCTTTTTCGGAAGTGTAATTGCCTAGGAGGTTTACCTTTTTTTTTTTCCTTTTATATTGTAGTCCAACCTGATTTGGCCTGTCTTTTGATCATGGAAATTCCCGAGTAAATAAATGTCAAGATTAACTCCAGAAGCTACACAAGAAAAAAAGGGCAAACTCTTATCACCAAGGCACCAACATTTCTGGGATTAACCGACGCTATGGATATCACTGCTATTATAGGGCTACTAATATTTTTTTCTAATGATGTGCAATCTTGCAAATGCGATATACATGATGAAGTCCAAAATTTCACGTACTTTTTAATTTATAGGGGGTATTGGATAGGTATAGGGAATGTTATCAGAGTCTATTAGCGTTACTGTTGAAGTTTAGCAGGTTATCAGATTTCAATAATCTTATGTACCTGTTCTCCATTGAAGAGTCATCACTTTGCTTTTAGTTTATTTTGCAAAGTAGATTTTATTTTATGATGCTGCAGTCTCGACTTCTCCTTTTGAAATAAAGCCAGCACTTTGCGACCCAAGATATCTCAATAGATTGAAGCCTTAGTTTGTCCAGCATGGTTGCTGGAGCAAGTAAATCGGAGAGTGCTATGTGCAC
Organism: Lolium rigidum; assembly: GCF_022539505.1. Classification (NCBI taxonomy): domain Eukaryota; kingdom Viridiplantae; phylum Streptophyta; class Magnoliopsida; order Poales; family Poaceae; genus Lolium; species Lolium rigidum. The sequence goes on from NC_061511.1 coordinate 114,853,594, forward strand.
TCTTTTTTTCCCCGCAAAAACGCAAAAAGCATTGCGTTTCGATGCATTGATAGGAAAGGAGTTTTTTACAAGCCTAAGACTAGGCTATTACACCCAAACACCCACAGCTAAACCGCAGTTGACAGCCACTAAACGGACATTACAACAGAAGCCTCAACTTACAACACACTAGACTAGAAGCCATCCACGCCCACGCCCAGAATGCCGCAGACTGGTCGAAACCTCTACAAGGAGGACAGAATGATCCAGTTCCACGCCCTAGGCACCACACCACCATACACTACCACCCTCGCCTGATGCAACAACCATCTAGCCCGCCAAATGCAGCAAGCTGAACCTCACGATGCGGATAGCACACAACAGAAGCTGATGGTCATCCTAGCGTCGCCGACACAACAAAGTCAAAGTAGACGTGTCCAACCCATTGTTGCAAAGACGCCACAGAGTGAGCTCCTCTGCCAATCAAAACCCTTGCCGATCAAAGTCTAGAGCTTGTGCGTCACAGACATTACCAAGAACCTGCCTGCCGCAGCCAAGACTTGTTCTGCCTGAATCACACGAGCCGAAGCGGCTCACCTGGGAGCAGCAGGGGTTGCTGCCCTGCCTCATGCACTCTTTGTGTCTATGAACTTCATTTCTGAGTAGGCATCTTTATTAATCACACGTTTTTACATGCAGAGAGTTCCTAAAAGAAATCCTTCTGTCCCTTTCGAGTCATATTATGTTCCTACTGATGGGAGGGCAATGCTGGAAGATAGCCACTTCTTGCTCGAACAGTTTTTAAGCAACTCATCCTATGAGCAATTTGCATGGACTTATTTCCTTTTGGATGTTCCCCAAGGTTCAGCGGGTGCACTTATTCATGTCCAGCTAAAGTCAGATAAAGAATTAAATTACGAGCTGTACTCACGATATGGTGGTTTACCATCAAATGATAGTTGGGATTACTTTGCAAGCAGGACAAGTAGCAGTAATGGTTCAATATTCTTTTCCTTACAGAATTCCACAAATTCAGACATGGATCTATCTATTTTCTATGCCAAGGAGGGAACTTGGTGCTTTGGAATTAAGCATCCAAATAATACTTCAAATTCTCAGACATATATATCTGTATCTCTTCAGGGATGCCATAGAAACTGTAATCAGAAAGGTGTTTGTCATTCTTCAGTTGATGAAAGTGGGTTAACGTTCTACAGGTAATTGAATGCTTAAGGTTTGCCCTGCTATTTTGATGGATTTTGTACGTTGGTCCTGTATATGATGTTTGGATATAATATTCGACAAAAATAGTAATTAGGTCTTGCTATGATAATTCTTAAAGATTTATTCTTCTCATTTTCCAGCTTCTGCACTTGCGACCGTGATCATGGTGGTTTTGATTGCAGCGATGAATTAGTTTCGCCTAATGGTAAGTCTCATATAAATAGATAGATTTTATTTTTTTGCGTCATTGTAAACGCTGTCCACAAAATACTCACAAATACTAAGAAGTTTATGACAACCCGATGAAAACATGACAAATGAAAATTTGAATGTTGAGAATGGAATTATCTGTTGTCTAGTAGGTCCATTCCATTTTTTTACTGATTCTACAATGGACAGGGGTGACGAGATAAACTATGCTATGTAAACTTCGTTGCAGCACCAAAATGCAAGAAATAATAAACCAGCATGTGCCTAGTTCTTGAAATATCATGATATCGATGTAGTTGGAAATTCTTAACATATCAATGCCGGATTCATCTTATTTTCAAGGAGAATGCATTACTTTATGCAACTAATAATCCCTTATTGACCAGTTGCGATTTATCATTTTACAAATATGTAATAAATTTAGTAAATTTCTGTATAATGGTGGTTGTACCTAAGTGCAGGGCACATCAGGCAGTCTGTCTTTCTAATCGCATCAAATGCTGCAGCAATTTTACCTGCCTTCTGGGCTCTCCGGCAAAAGGTATATTTATTCTTTTAGTTGCATCATGAATCGAGAAACTTATTGGACAGCCAAATTGTGTCGTATAGTGTAACATAAAAAACTTGAGGACCTTACTTGAGCCATTTACTTAAATTTGATGACCTAGATATGTCCTTTTGCAATTTTAGGGACCCTTGGTGCAGCTTACTGTTTTATTTATTTCTATCATCTGGTTCAAGGAGACTGCTTTAGCACTGGGACTATTTCTAGTGTTTTGCACAAGCAGGGCTATATCCAGTTGAACATAAAATTGTTGGAGACCTGTTAGATATGAACAAATGCCTTTGTGTTCTCTTTCCTATCATTTTCGAAACAAGCATCTTATGATCATGTGGGAATATGTATACTATAAAATTTCATGTTGAACTTTGAGGATGAACATTCCGTGAGATAAGTAGTTTGCCATAATAACATAAATGTTAACTCAATTAAATCTTGTCACCATGACAAAGGTGGTTGAGGTTGTACGTAGGTGCCAAATGACTGCTAGCCTGCTAGATTATGTTACTGTAAAATACCATGCTTAAACCTGTTTCATATTTGTATATCTTGATATTCATTATTCAAATATTATCCACATTTAAGAAGCTAAATTTGAATTTTTTGTTGATATAAACTCAGTAAATTTGACCATTAACATGGTAACTTTTTCTCATTTGCCACCTAGGCGTTCGCCGAATGGATTCTTTACACTTCTAGTGGAATTTCTAGTGCTTTGTACCATTCATGTGATGTGGGCACCTGGTGCATACTTTCTTTTCATGTATTACAGGTAAGATACTCACCATATATCTTACATGTGTATACTGATAATACACATATTATTGACATAATGCTGTACTAGATAATACACATATTATTTTACAAGCATTACATGTCGTTGCACAATCTGTTTTCTCTTATGTAGGGGGCTAGAAGAGAAGAATAGGTAGGGATTAGGGGGCTAGAAGAGAAGCATAGGTAGGGAATAGATATTTTATTATTTGTCTTCCTTGCAAGGGGGTACATCCCTATATAGACCTTGCAGGTCGGTTATTGTTCACTGAACAGTAGTTCCAGCTTGTGACGGCTGGAAATTATTACAAATTTCTCATTTGTAGAGCTATTCAAAACTAACATAAAGACAGTCTCTTCTACTATGGACCCCTACAACCCTGCATACTCCTGGACTAAGCTGTGTCCATTTAACAGCCAACTGGACTCTCTTAGGTGCCACCACAGATGTATCCAAGTAGTAAATAAACTAACTCATGTTTATCCTATGCATTCCTTAATTGACACACATGTTGTTGTGTTGGGCATTCCGGCTGGCCACAGGGCCTAGGCCCATGACCTTTGGGAATCTTGTATGTTATGATTGATATATTCGTAAAACAGAACTTATCTCACTCTCTAACAGGCCACATGTGCTAGTACAGATGGGTTACTTAAATTTTGATAGAGTAGAGGATAACTGAGGATGCAATGTCTTGGTTGGATGATATTTGTCTCCAGTTCAGGACATTTGGTCTGTGAAATTGTGTGCTTTCGCTGTTTTCCTTGTTGTCTCCATACACTGTAAAATCACAGCCTACCACTTGCCTTCTAATTTTTTTGGACATCACACTTTTGTCGGCTCCATCAACAAACACGCTTTTGCGATGTTTGAGTAACGCCGACAAAGTGTCTGTAGTAAAGCCGTTTCTGCTACTCGAAATACTTCTGATACACTATTGGGCCATGACACCTGAACTATTCTGATTCAGTTTTTGGACTTCTGGCTTTCATTCATGGCTGTTATTGGTACATTTATATATATGGCTACAATTAAAGAAGCTTCAAAACGAGCTATGCATACTGCTGTTTTTATTCTCACAGCTATCTTAGCTGCAACTGGTGCCACCAGGTATGTAAATCACCGGTTACTTTTGTTTGATCAAGTATCATGAAGACTGGGTGCATCAATGTATGATGAGTTACCATCTCAGATCTGCCAATATCGGTATCGTCGTTGCTATTGGTTCACTTGGCCTGCTTATTGGATGGATATTGGAATTCTCTACAGCACAAAGATTTACATGCTGCTCATGGCGAATTAACCTCAGTGTGCCTCAAAGGTGTGCTTATATTCATAGTTTTATGAAATGATATTGTTATGCATGTCTGTATCATCTGTATCTTAGTTTCAGAAGCCTACATTATGAATTTCGACATGCTAACACCGTTGTGTGCAAGTTTATGTCAGTTACGATTCATAATATCTAGCATTTCCATTGGTTGGCTGATCAGCTGATGTATTCCTCATATTGCCGTTCTTTCTTCCAGATGGCCAAACCTAGTGCCTTTGTTTTGGAATACTCTGGAGATGTTAAACAAACGGTTCCATTGGCTGTATTTACTTGTTGGTTTCATCACATTATCTTTCGCAGCTGTAAGCTGGAAGCTAGAATCAAATAGTAGCTACTGGATTTGGCACAGGTGTGAATCATCTTTCCTTGTTAATAGTAACTTCAGTTTTGAAAGTCTAGCTTGTGTGGATTTACCACGATAACTGGGGTATGTGTAGCTTCCTTCGGTAGCCCAATCAGCCTCATACCTAGCCTTGCCTAGCAAGTAGCCAGTACTTGTTTAGTAGATCTCATTATCTTCTTTTGCCAAGCAAACTTCATTGGCAAGGATTGCCTTGCCCATTGACGCAAGGAAACTAGTTCACTCATGTGCACGAGGTTTGACTGGTCTATCATTTATTTTCATGATAATGTGCACCAAATATTTCCAAATAAATGTTATCAATACTGTAAGAATATTATAATTATGTAGAAAGAGAGAATTTTCTGGAGGTGGAGACGTGGAGTAGCTATGCACATGTTTTGAGCATGTTTCACAGAGATTTAAATTTCAAGGTTGAAATTTTGATCAAGTTTTATTGATTTGATTTAGCTCAACAAATTTCATTAGTAAGTTCCATGAAGATTCGAGATTCCTGTGGTCGAAGTTTCAAGTGGGTTGCAAACAAGTTCTGTGGAGGTTTTAACATGTTTTTATAGTTTGATAGGAGTCCCGAGTTGGTTTTGCAAGTTTCATGAGGGTTATCTACCCTGCCTTGGCAGGCAGCTAACTATTTCCAACATAAAACACAATCACTATATGCTTTCAAGGAAAAAAGACAGACACCTCTTTTTCATAACAGAAAAGGAAGCAAACACCCAAGGCTTCATAACATTGCTGGCTAGCTTTCCTTCACCATCACTGTAAGGCAGGCAAATGGAACTTGAATATTCCAACTTATTGAGGCGCAAAAAGTACATTTTGAATATAGTGTGAATGCACTCCGTTGGAGAAAATGTGGTTTTGTACTGACGTTTGATACTTAGTCTAGCTTATCCTAACTTTGAACGAACTTAAGAGAAATTTGTTTTTTCTGCAGTATGTGGCACATAACTATCTATACGTCTTCGTTCTTCTTCTTATGTTCAATGCGTGTCAATATGATGGTTCATAGTCCGGAGACAAACTATGAGTTGACGAGGCAAGATTCCTTGCCAAGAACAGAGTCAAGAGAAACCTAATGATATCTTACTTCTGGTAGCAACTGGAAATCCATGGACGAAAGGTATTATCTTACTACAGTGAAGAGCTTGATGCCAGACCCTTTCTGGCAGCCCGCACGTCTGAGCCTCACTACTGTAAACGTGTTCATATATATGGGCTTCCTTGCAAAACTGCAATAATCGGGGGATATTGAAACGACATGTAATGTTCGTTGTTAACTTCATCACATGAGAATTGTAGATAGTGTGGTGCAACCTAGCAACTTTAGATGAATTACCCTTTTTCTGGGGGAATGGTAGTGAAATGCCAGTAGAGATATCGTGTAATTATATTAGGCAAGTGTTACAGATTTGATTATTTTTCACACTGCACAAAAGTGCATTCTATAGACAGGAAGATATTATGTATAGCAAAATACATTGTAAAAAATTGATGAGTTCTGTGTACCAGAATAATGATGGCACTGTCATGGTGAAAGATACTAAGATACTAAGATTCAATCTCGAAAAAAAAAGATACTAAGATTTAGTGAGTCCAACTCTGGACTTGTCGCACATTCACTCGAAAGAGTGCAGAGTTCACCCTCTTCCACAACCATATACAAGAATCCAGTGCTAAAGAACTAAAATAACGGGCAACACTTCTAAATTATTCCAATAGGCACCGACAAAATTGTAAAAAGTAGATGATACTCCATGTGTTGCAGCGGAAATTTATAGACACGAAAGTAGAATATTATTGGATAATCTACAGTAATTAACATACATGCGTGAGAACTTTGTAAAAAATACTCTGGACTGAGTTTACCCTTTTCCACAACCATATACAAGAGAATCCAGTGCTAAAGAACTTCTATAACGGACAACACTTCTAAATTACTCTAATAGGCACCTACAAAATTGTAAAAAGTAGATGATACCCCACATGTTGCAACGGAAATTTATAGACAAGAAAGTAAAATATTATTGGATAATCTACAATAATTATGCGATTATCGGTGAGAACATTGTAAAAAATACTGCACCTACTTGTACCCAGGTTTTTACAATTCTTCAGAAGACAGGAAAGTCCTTTCCTTGCCAACAAAATAAATAAGGAGACAATAGATCTCCCTGGAGGATAATCCTGCTACCATTGAACAAGATCGAAAAAGAGACATTCCCGACCCCTCTCATAATTGCATCGACAAAACGATGATTAAATCCAAGTTTCTTCATTATAGCTTCAAGATAATCCCACAATTTCAAACGGTCCTAAGCTTTCCTCATATCAAGTTTGAGGAGAATTATTCTTACTCTTATTTTCTTTCATAAAATGCAAGCATTGGCATGTTGTGATTACATTATCCGTCATGAGGCGACCAGAACACAATCTCAAGGAGAATCACCTTCAGCAGGTTAGCGAGTACCTTGAATGTAATTTTAAACACCACATTGCATAAGCTAATGGGTCTAAATTGAGAGAGGTATGATGGTTTTTTTACCTTGGGAATAAGTACGATTATTTTTTCATTAATCTCCTCCGGTGAATCATCTCCGTTAAGAAGCCGAATCACCACATAAGTTCTAATGTTTTTGAAAAAAAAGTGAGATGGGAAGCCATCCGAGAGCCAGGTGCTTTAGTAGGGAACATTTTAAATAAAACATTTTTCGCCTCCAACTCAGAATACGTTGCAAGGAAATCTGAATTCATCTCCCTAGTGACCATTATTGGTACATGTGATAACACTTCCTCTATGCCAATCGTCCCTTCTGATTTGTAGAGATCTTCATAGATTTTTTGTGTCATTTCTTCTAACTCGGATGGGTTCTCACACACCATACCATTAGACCGCACAAGACACTCTATCTTGTTCTTCTTTCTCATATAGTTTGCTTTATGATGAAAGAACTTTGGGTTCTTGTCTCCTTCAGCCATCCATTGCACTCTAGCACGCTGACGCAACATGACTTTCTCACGATACCCCAGCTCGGCTATACGTTCATCCACTTTCATTTAATCATGTGAGAGCAAGTACAATAGAGACTAGATGACCCGTTGCGCTATCGCGCAAAAGGCAAAGTCAAGTCAGAATTAAAATTATACGTTTTAGCTTATTTTAATATTAAGAATTAGTCCGGAAATTAACTGTTTTAGTATATCACATTCACAATTTTGTACGATTTCGTATTATTTTTTCAATGCTTTTGTATAATCTCCTCACCAAATTATTGTTAATGTAGCAGAAGAGGTAGTACAATAAAAAAAAGGATAAAAGGACAATTACTAATCCGAAGAAAAATGTATCTACTTCAAGACAAAAGGTTTGGTTCAAGATTTTATATATACATTAGAAAAATACATATATAGAAAGTTCAGTAAACAATATAAGTATATGTACAAATTCACTGGTAAATGCATAGGCTTTACTCTCACGACAACAAATGTCAAAGAGCTTGATTTTCCTTCCGAGTCAATTCATCCCAACAAAAAAATATAATCAAACTTTTTCATCGACTGCCAAGATCTGCTCCTCACAACATAATCTACGATGAGAAAAAAGTCAAATAAGTATTTAGTTTTAGCGCCTAACATTGCCCTCTATTGACTTTGTTCTAACACAAAAAAATCTAAGGTTAATCACACGATTATTTATGCAATGTCACACTTAACTGATCAATAGATGTAGAATCTATGATTTCTTAAAGCGATCGCTGCAGGGCATATTATGACATATTTTGTTTGAATTGGAAAAGGAACAAGAGAAACAAAATAATTGCTAAACGTAGTAGATGGTTTCGTAATCATATGGAGCCCCCACAAAATGACTAATTCGCAGAATATGAACGCAAATGACATGTTTCAGCTTTAATCAACTGCCAGCCAATAAAAATATGAAGACCTTCATGAAATGATCAGAAATCAAATATCAGTTGTACCAGCATCTTTGTGCTTGGTATGAAAATAATATCACTATATCAATATTCTGAAAAAAGAAAAGCAATAATAATCAACAAAGCTGAATTCAAAGAAGAAGGGGTACAACTGAGCAGCATACATATCACCGAAAATCCCAGAGACCAAAACAAGAAATACATGCTGATCGATGTAATAAATCTTAGTTCGGTCGCCTTTATTATTTTATTGCTACTCCTGCTGCCCTAGCGCCACCGGCCTTCCCGCTGCCCTCCCGCTCGAGCTCGTCCCCGGCACCTCGCGCCGGCGGCCTCCTCGCTGCCCAAGCTCGCATCCGCCTCAAGGAGGCCGGTGCATCTTCTTCTCCATCTCGGGCTGCCGCAAGCTGCGCCCATGCATCCACCTGAAGGAGTCGATCGCTGCTGGGCCAGCTTCTCCTCCCGCCCGGGCGGCCACAAGCTGCAACTCTGCTCCCCGCTGGGCCAACATTTCAAACTGACCAGCTACCTTGCTAAGGCTCTACGGTCGGGTTGGCTCCACCCCTACAGTGTAGCATTTTACATTGACTGTCAAACTGACCAGCTACAGGTTTAACCACCATAACATAGGATGACGTGAAAGCTAAATGAGGCATCAGAGCTGGGTGCTCACAAACATCTTAAGAAACTGAAGAACAAAAGTCTCATCTCAGGAGCTATGCCCAAGAACGAGTAGCTTTGCAATATACCACAATTGATAGAGAATGAAAGAACAGAGAAACAATCAACACCATATCATATTTTTGTAGTGATGTAAGATGCATCTAAGAAAATAAGATGTTAACATGCTTAATTGTGCTTACTTTCTATGAAACTAAACTCCATCTTCTAACTAAAAGCAGTAGAAAGCACAACAAAATATAATTAGAAAAAATGTGTGCTGATAAAAGCAAAAGAAGCATGCCCAGATCTTGATTTTGAAGAATATATTTAGTTCTTTCATAACCTGACAAGTCTATGCAATTAAATAAACGAGCACACTCCAAACTACCACGAGTTGAAATGCACAACATAAAGAGAAAACTTTCATACATGCATAACAACCCAAATGCTCTGAAATCTAAAGCATCTGGGATAGTTGCATTGCAAAATACGAACACTATCCTTACATGGCATGTTTCACCTTAGTTTTCAGACACCTAGACTGCATCTTGGACACAGATAATCAGATACGTAAGAGAAGATCTATTTGTATCCCATGTCTGAATCTTTGTGCAGCAAAAACTTCCCTTTATATATCTTTCCGGGCTGACAAAATAGGAGGAATAATAGTACAACAACTAAAAATAATACAAAAATGCAGTTCGATATCTATGTTAAGCATTTTAAAATAAAGTGCGTGTGATGGTAGAAGATTGCATATTATCATTACAAATTAAGTAACAAACTCTAATGTGCGCCATGAGATTGTCAATCAAGGGAACAATAGTCACGAGCACACGGGAAGGTGTAATCCAGAAACAATAGACACGCCATGAGATTGTCGATCAGGTGTGTTATTACCTTGTTCCCATTCTGAAACGGTCATGTCTATGGAGACCTGGTACTATGAACACCTCCTAAACAACATCATCCCATCCTGACTTGAAGCAATAGCGGCGAGCAACCTCTTCATGCTGGCGATGAGTTAAAGGAAGAGGACGGACAATAAATAAATAAAACATTTACACATAGGGTGGATGTACTAAATTGAAAAGAGGAAATCACACATTAACCCTAAAAGAAGCGAGTCTAATAACAAAGAGCAAGTTGAACCCAAGCCAAGAATGAAGAACCATCTCCGAACCACTGAACAAAATATTCCTACCAAGTGGAAAGGTTGAAAGGTAAAGTAACCCAGGAAAGCTAATTTCTATTTTGAGATCAGCAGTACTACCTTTATTTTTCTCTTAATGGAGAAAGCACATCACTATGAAGGCCAACTTAAGAAAAATGCAATAACCCTTACAGCTAATAGTTAGAAACATTAGGTGATAGGCATCAACAAAGGCTATTAAGAGCGCTATTTATAAAATCCATAATCTGAGATAACATAAATTAATATGATGCATAATTGTCAATCATAACCTAAAAAGGGAGCATATATACCAGGATATATTAAGAATTGATCATAGCTACCCTAGATAAACCAAAATAACAAGTATAATCAAAATGGGCCCGAAATGGCAGAGAAAGCTGCGACAAGCGCAAAAAAATCAGCATGAAAACATTTAGCATCCGACAATGCATGGCGAACAAAGATGTATAAATAACAACACCTATCTCGGAGGCATTAGCATATCCGGTTTCCGATCCATCTAGCGGCCTATTGAATTGGTAGTCCGGTCCCAAAAACGAACGAATATGTGAAGATGAATCATCAACATCCGTAGTACGGAAAATGATGAAAATAATACATTACCGATTCTCATTAATAAAGCTAACATAAATGAAAAAACAACAGTAAGAGGCATGAACTGAATCCTTCATATGTATGTTAGCTCAGTCCATAGACTTCTGTTCTCTTCAAAATCCGCTACCTAAAGAAAAATAAAAAGATTTCAGAGAAATCCCTCTTGTGAATTGCAAAGTTATTGCAAGCCAGTGACCCAGAAATAAGTGAGTAAAAAGGGTATGCATCGACTGAGCTCTATCCGATTGTAATCTATCAACTTTTTTACAGGCACTGGCATGGCCTTTTAAAACCGCACACGGAGAAACGAATTCGGGTAGAAATTCTATTGCTAAGTAGTTGGAACCCGAGTACTTTTTTTTTGTACTCTCACGAAGTCACCTTGTGTATTAATACATAAGGCACCATGCAAATAAATTAGGATGGCCATGAAATTGTGCTATCAAATATAGTATGCCATTTTGCATAAGCCATCTTAAAGCTTATACATCAGCATTGTTCGTGGAGAAACATGAGAAGCACTATCAGAGAGGTAAACTTAAGAACAACCACCTCTGTGGTGTGCTACACACAAATAGGCACAGGCCACCGAGTATTGTTTTGGGAAGAAAATAAATAAGCTATGAAGGTATGCAATAGACCGTGAAATTTTAGGGCAACTACTAAATGCATTCCCCATAACCAATGTAACGCTAATTCCAAGCAGGTCAATAATAAGCATGTAAAGGAAATAGTATGTGTCAGAGGTTGAAAGGCACCATTACTGAGCCAACAATAGCACTATAAAGTAGTGCTTTTTCTAATTAAAATAAATTCTTAGATGTATAACACTACATGTAGCTATGGTAAACATGTCGAGTTATCGACAAAAAGACAGAGAGAACACTGCAGATCCTTTACGGGAAAAGAGGCCAAGGAGGGCCAAGCAGGTAATGTGGCATCTCTTGTCCTCCTATTGTCATCCAATCAATAGTCTTTTACGCCTGACATCTATAGAAATAATTAGTGTGCACATCTTCAGCCTCAAACCAGGAAACAATTTGACAAAACAAACTGCATATAATATTATAATTGGAGCTAGCTCTGCATTGCGCCGACAATTTAATGAAGCGAGAATGGAGGCTAGAGTCTGTCTCCTGCAGCGTACAACAAATTGCAATCTTTAGCTAAAGCAAGAATAGCATATGATCAATTGGGGAAAGCCCACCATTTCAGAGAAGGAGACGATTCATGGCCTGAACATGCAGAAATAACCTAGGGTTTGGGGATTTTTGGTACAGAGCCATGGAGGTGAACGAATCCCAGCCAGCCACCCCATCTCCCCATCTCTTGAACACCAACACCTTCTTCCCTCCCAAGCGAGTTGAGAGAGAGATATATAAAGGGGAATGGGATGACCAGGCCATGGACGGACAAAACTGGGAGGAGGGTGGCGGATCTTTCGCGTACCAGAGCAGCTGAAAGAGAGGCGAAGACGGCTCCTCGCGACGATGCGAGGCGGCGAGACGAGCGGCGGCCCTTCCGCTCGTCCGGGCCATGGACGATTCGAGGCAGCGAGGGGGACTATCTCAAACAACCAATCGCCCACGGGCACAAAATCGGCCACCGCAGCCCCGAAATCGCCTAGCGGTAGAGGCATATCCTGCGGAGGCGCGCTGACGAACGGCAAGAAGGCAGGCCGAGGATGTTGTATCGTCAGCTCCTCCTGTTGCTGCTCGCTCCTGCTGGCAACAAAATTTATATATACCCACTGGAAAATATATTGGTATGCCTCAGAGCAAATCTCCAACCAATGGTTTGCAACCTGTATCATCAACAAACATCTCACTCCTGGTTAGAGTATATCATTTAACAGAAGTCAACCTTGACAAATGAAACATTTAAGATAGCTGTAGGAAAATCCACCGTCACGGTGGTCCAATTATGTCTAGCTTAGAACATTTTTTAGGACAAAGATCTTAAAACATTTAATTAGTCTTTGTTCTAAGCGTTGTACGAATCTCATATCCAATTGTATAAAGGTATTTTGAGCGCCTACACACTTAACATCGCATGATATATGTAATATTCCATAAAACATGACGCTATTAGTTTAGGGACCAAACAAACTCTGATGAGGACATCCCATCTATTGATACAACCGCTGTACCTACAGCCACACAAATACAAGGACCAATCACTCGAGCTCGTGCCAAACAACTTAACTATCAGGTACTTTCGTTTCTTGGAACTGTTCCTCATATACATGAGAATATGATGCTGCCTAAATCAGATATGTTTGTTACTCTTAGGAATGATGGACCTAGCATGGATGAGGAGGACAAGCATTGGAGCATGATCACACATGGAGGAGATGGCAGCAAGCACTTGAGGATTGAAGATGACGCCACAAGTGGAGATTTCAGGACTTTGAAGCCACCATAAGAAGAGATGAAGACATTGACGAAATATAGAGTTCTCCACTTCATAATTTCGTCCATAGCATAATATGGTGCTGCGTCACCTTTAGTTTTGGGCCAGGCCCATGTCATTTTCGCCGGAATTAAGCAAGCCACTTTTTAGAGTCCGTATTGAAGGGGGAAAGGCCTTCTAGGGTTTGGTTCGGCCACCATACGTATGGCTGGTCGAAACCCCACCTTTTCCTCCTTTAAATACCCCCATAGCCATCACGTTTAGACTCGGATTTTGATTAGATTAAAAGTTAGCCAATTGCTGCAACTACGTGTACTTCTTTTGAGGCCAACGCCCAGAACAAGACCGACTATTCGGAATCCCACCATTATCAATCAAGCTTTCATCTATATCCGCAATATTCTGATTGCATCTTTAGTTCTTACTTGTTCTCGGTTTCAGGTAGGAATTAAGACCCTTGCTGGTCAGGCTGATCGTGCTCCCGCAAGATCAGTAACTCCCGGAGATTGTCCTAGCGATTGCATTGGCGCACGAGCTTTGCACGTGTAGTCGGATCGTCAAGCACGAACTCCACCAACAAATCGAATTATCCTCGTCTCATCGAAAGATCGGACACCTTTGCCCCATCAAGTGGTATCAGATTTCAGGTTGCTCGGTGAGATTTTACTGTTTTCCTAGTGTAGATTGCATCTGCCATCATACCCATAAACCACGAAAAAGCCAAAAATACAGTTAGGGTTTAGATCATCTTGTCCCATAAACCCCCCTGCCACGCCTTGCATTGTCTTTTCAGTTTTGCATAGTTGAATTTGTGTCTGCATCTTCGTGTCGAGTTGCTGGTCTTAGCGTCTAGTCCTTTAGAGTTTCGAGTTCTGGTCATATTAGTCACGCCGCCGCCGCCCGCTCGCACCATACGCAGATCACCGCCATATACACCCACCATATACTTCCGCCATTGCCATATACAACCACCATCTACTTCCGCCACTGCCATATACAACCACCATATACTTCCGCCACTTCCATATACACCCATCATATACATCCACCAGATCGTTTCCGCCACAGACATACATCTGCCATATACCCTGTTTCCTACCACGACACGGATTCGTGCTGTTTCTCTGCCGCGACAGAGTCCGTGTAGAATTAGGTTTTATTGTTTTTCCTCCTTAGCTGTTACCTTCTAATATCATCCTGCGCTGTAGAAAAATTTCCGTGAGATAAGTTTCGGCCGCCAGTAAAGAATTGGAAGGAGAGAAAAAAAGTCTGGAAACACTTTCGAAAAAAAATTCTGGCTACATTGGTTTTTCACCTTGGCGATCACTTTTCGCCACTGGCCGTTATAGCGACATTTTTTTGGCGCCTGCGCGCTTTCCGGAGCACTTTCCAGAAATTTCGACAAATTTTTTTTCTGAGGCTATACTGTTTTTAGACCTTGGGGATCAGTTTGAGACACTTGCCATCATAGTGATTTTTCGCACCTCGCGTCGCCACATCATCGCCACCTCGTCACTGCTAGTTGCTTGTGTGCCGCGCCGTGACCTCGTTAGTGTTCTAGGCTCGCGTCTCTAGTACGGTCTAGCCTAGGACCAGCACAGTACCGTCGTTGAGCATACTTTCAATACTGCATTGCTGTTTTGCCAATTGCTGTTTTGCTACCATATTAGCCTTCCTACAGCTCTACATATTGTCTCCACGTGCACTGTGTCGACACTTGTTAATCGCTTTGGCAATCTTTGGAGACGCTGATCCTTGCTAGTTGTTACATCGCCTTCCTCCTGTTTGGTAAGGACTTGTAAGAGCTTTGTATTTTTCTTGACGAATTGCGCGTGAACCACCATATTCCGTAGTTTGTAGGCATATACATTTGTGCTTTTTCTGTACTAACCATGACAGGCACAGAGTCGGCGAACGTTGACCCGGATAAGATGACGAATGCAGAGATGCATGCTCACTTCCTCCACCATTTGGGCGGGCATACAACCGACGTGGATGGGCGCCTCGGTGATGTTGACGCCAAACTCACCGACGCGCTGGACAAGATCGATGGCCTCGAGGCAGCCTTCAACTCCAAGCTCGACGCCAAGTTCCAGGAGCTGTTGACTCGGTTACCGCCGCCCGTGCGACGTCGTGCACGCCGCGTTCCCCTTGTGGATGTGCCTGCAGGTATCGCCCGGCTGCAGCAGCCGCACATGATGCGCCTTCTGATGAAGGATACAAGGATTATGGAGGGAACGAGGATGAGCAAGTCGATGAGAACGCGCTGGATGACGAGGAGGTTCAACAACCTGCACCTGGTCATCCACGGCAGCTGAACCGCCACGCTCGACCACCTCCACGGCCGGTACGTGATGATGATCATGTTGCTAAACTAAAACTGAATATTCCGCCATTTGAGGGTAGATATAATCCTGATGCATATCTTACATGGGAATTGGAGGTAGAACAACGCTTTGCATGTTTAAAATACCCTGATCACTTGCGTGTTAGTGCTGCTACTTGTGAGTTCACAGATTTTGCATCTATTTGGTGGTCTGAGCATTGTAGAGTACATCATGCTAATATTCCTACTACCTGGATTGGTTTAAAACTTGCTATGCGTACTCGTTTTGTTCCTCCACATTATCAACGTGATTTGCTGAAAAAATTGTCTCGCTTAGAGGAAGGGAAAAATTCTGTAGAAGACTATTATCAAGAATTGCAAACTGGCATTATTCGCTGTGGTATTGTAGAGGATAATGAGGCTATGCTTGCACGTTTCTTTGGTGGTTTGAATAAAGAGATTCAGCATATTTTAGATTATAAGGAGTACAACACTATTACTCGCTTGTTTCATCTTGCTTGCAAAGCTGAACGTGAAGTGCAGGATCGTCAACCACCATGGAGAAAAGCTAATGTTTCTTCAGGTCGTACATCGTCGTGGTCTCCGCGACAATCAGCGCCACCATCTCGTGGGACTGCACCAGCACCTACTACCTCCAAGTACACCGCGCCTGCATCACGAGCACCACCGGCTGCTACTCCACCACCATCTGCTGGTCCTCCTCGGAGTTCATCTTCGATGGCCTCCACGGGGAAGACGCGCGACATACAATGTCGCAAATGCTTGGGATTTGGACACATAGAGAGAGAATGCAGAACCAAGCGTGTGATGGTGGTGCGTGAAGATGGCGAATATGATTCTGCAAGTGACTTTGATGATGATACATTGGCCCTTATTGCTGCACGTGATGGTGCCAATTCTGATTCTGAGAGGGAGATGGAGGTAATGGAAGGCGACACCGCCGACCGAGTACAGGAGCTTAGTTGCACGGCGTGTGTTGAGCGTGCAATTGAGCAAAGCTGAGCATGATCAACGCCACAATCTGTTCCAAACACGAGGCGTTGTAAAAGAGAGAGCTATACGGATCATCATTGATGGAGGGAGCTGCAATAATCTGGCTAGCGTTGACATGGTGGAGAAGCTTTCTCTCCCTACAAGATAGCGCACACATCCATACTACATTCAATGGTTTGAGAGCTCTTGGAAGCTCAAGGTAACAAGAACTACACGTGTGCATTTTACTATTGGTACATATTCTGATTTTGTTGATTGTGATGTTGTACCTATGCAAGCTTGTTCTTTGTTACTTGGTAGACCTTGGCAATTTGATAGAGAATCTGTTCATAATGGTAGAACTAATCAGTATTCTCTTATGCATGATGGAAAGAAAATTGGTCTCAAACCTATGACTCCTGAACAAATAGTAAAAGATGATCTTACTAGAGCTAGTAGAGTAAAAAACGAGGAGAAACATAAGAGTGAGAATCAGATTGTTGCTGCAGATTTTGTGCCACATAAGACTAATACTAAATCTGATTCAAACCATGCTACTGAAATTCGTTTGAAAAATCCTTGTTTGCTTGCTAGCAAATCTGATATTGCTGAACTTGATGTGAACACTACTCAATGCTATGCTATCATTTGCAAAGAAGTTCTGTTTTCATTTGAGGATATGCCTCCTTCTTTGCCACTTGCGGTTGCTAACCTTTTGCAGGAATTCATTGATGTGTTTCCACAAGATGTACCACCTGGACTACCACCTATCCGTGGGATAGAACACCAGATTGACTTGATTCCAGGTGCTTCGCTGCCCAACCGTGCGCCATATCGTACCAATCCTGAAGAGACGAAAGAGATTCAGCGACAAATTCAGGTTCTCCAAGATAAAGGTTACATTCGTGAGTCTCTTAGTCCATGTGTTGTTCCTATTATTTTGGTACCTAAGAAGGATGGTTCTTCACGCATGTGTACTGATTGTAGAGCTATTAATAATATTACCATTCGTTACCGTCATCCTATACCTCGTTTAGATGATATGCTTGATGAATTGAGTGGTTCTATTATGTTCTCTAAAGTTGATTTGCGTAGTGGTTACCACCAGATTCGTATGCAATTAGGAGATGAATGGAAAACAACGTTTAAAACTAAGTTCGGTTTATATGAGTGGTTAGTAATGCCTTTTGGTTTAACTAATGCACCTAGTACTTTCATGAGACTGATGAACGAAGTTTTACGTGCTTTTATTGGACGTTTTGTGGTGGTATACTTTGATGATATTCTGATTTATAGCAAATCTTTGGAGGAACATTTGGATCATTTACGTGCTGTTTTCAATGCTTTACGTGATGCACGTTTGTATGGTAATCTTGAGAAGTGGACCTTTTGCACCAATCGAGTTGCGTTTCTTGGCTATGTTGTTACTGCGCAGGGTATTGAAGTTGATCCAGCCAAGATTGAGGCAATTGAGAGTTGGCCGCAGCCAAAGACGGTTACACAAGTGAGGAGTTTTCTTGGCCTCGCTGGTTTCTATAGGCGCTTTGTGAAAGATTTTGGATCCATTGCTGCGCCGCTGAATGAGCTTACAAAGAAGGATGTGATGAGCTTGCGTCGAGGACGACTTCAATTCAAGAAGGGGGGCATGATGAGGACATCCCATCTATTGATACAACCGCTGTACCTACAACCACACAAATACAAGGACCAATCACTCGAGCTCGTGCCAAACAACTTAACTATCAGGTACTTTCGTTTCTTGGAACTGTTCCTCATATACATGAGAATATGATGCTGCCTAAATCAGATATGTTTGTTACTCTTAGGAATGATGGACCTAGCATGGATGAGGAGGACAAGCATTGGAGCATGATCACACATGGAGGAGATGGCAGCAAGCACTTGAGGATTGAAGATGATGCCACAAGTGGAGATTTCGGGACTTTGAAGCCACCATAAGAAGAGATGAAGACATGGACGAAATATAGAGTTCTCCACTTCATAATTTCGTCCATAGCATAATATGGTGCTGCGTCACCTTTAGTTTTGGGCCAGGCCCATGTCATTTTCGCCGGAATTAAGCCAGCCACTTTTTAGAGTTCGTATTGAAGGGGGAAAGGTCTTCTAGAGTTTGGTTCGGCCACCATACGTATGGCTGGTCGAAACCCCACCTTTTCCTCCTTTAAATACCCCCATAGCCGTCATGTTTAGACTCGGATTTTGATTAGATTAAAAGTTAGCCAATTGCTGCAACTACGTGTACTTCTTTTGAGGCCAACGCCCAGAACAAGACCGACTATTCGGAATCCCACCATTATCAATCAAGCTTTCATCTATATCCGCAATATTCTGATTGCATCTTTAGTTCTTACTTGTTCTCGATTTCAGGTAGGAATTAAGACCCTTGCTGGTCAGGCTGATCGTGCTCCGGCAAGATCAGTAACTCCCGGAGATTGTCCTAGCGATTGCATTGGCGCACGAGCTTTGCACGTGTAGTCGGATCGTCAAGCACGAACTCCACCAACAAATCGAATTATCCTCGTCTCATCGAAAGATCGGACACTTTTGCCCCATCAAACTCATAGGCAGCTTTCACAACAGTCGGGGGATTAACATGATGAGCGGTCCTTCAAAGTCTACATATTTCTCAAATTCTTTGTTTTATGGACCCAGCAATCAGACATAGGGCATTCTCTGTATTACATAGTTTCAGCCAACAAATGTTCTTTCCAAGTGGAATTTCAACTGGACACTCGCATGCCTTATGTAAAAAATCTTCAAATCACAAGAAGTTACGACCATGTATGATGAAATGGATCGAGTATTATAGTCCATTACTCAAGCTATCAAATGCTTGGTCAGTAGCACATATTTCATACTATAGATTCTAGGGAGCAAATAGTGCCAATGTACATGAGAAGAAAGAGGGGAAATAGAGATGGGGAGAATGGGTAGACCTGCAACAACAATGGACTCCACGAACACTAATGCTGTGGTGTAAGAAACTCCTGGACATCCAGATCCTGGCTGCAAAATAGAATTAAATTGGTGAGGAAGGAATAAGATGGACAGATGTACTCTAAAACAGGAAATATTTCTAGAGACCCTACCGCGTATGCTTGGGAACTACAGATCTCTTTGCCATGTAAACAGGAAGGAAAAACAAGAAACAATAAAAAAAATCTGGATGCAATCACTATCCAACATGATATATGGAAGCAGAACACTAATGCTCAATAGAACTACACCTGCTATCCTGGGATGATCACAGTGAAAATCATCCACAACGCACTAAAAACACAAACCTTAGAATTTTCTGTAACTTCAAAAATTAAAGATCTCGTCAAACTGAACACGACCATAGGGATCACATAGCGGCCAACAACAGTCTCTGAAGTATAGAGCGACGGAAGCCCCAAAAAGAACAGTAACATATAGTAACTAATAAAAGTCAATTTAGATTCGTACAACAATGCCCCTGCCCAGATCTAGCTAAAGATCGGTAAATGATCTGATGAAATCAAATTCCAAAAGAACCTCGTGCTATATGCTGCACAACATGTATATAAACTACAAAAACTTTTTTTTCCAGTTAAAGGAAATATACCATTGCGCTCCACAAGGCACGAATTTAGTCACTCCACAAGGCACTAAAAACACAAACCTTAAAAGTCAACACGAACCTTAACACTAAGTAGGGGATGTAGACTACCAGACCTAATATGAAGGTTATTTCTTGAAGTCTCATATCTTCACAATTAACCTGTCACAATCATATATAGAGCTTTTCTTTTTTAGTAACCCAAGCAGAAAAAATTATCAGCTACATATCATTGTTGAATCCCCACATTTTCACATCTTAATTTGCTTCTATATCCAGCGAAACAACAAACTAAAGAGATAAAAATCGCACTGCACACTGAATCGAGCATATACCAAAGCAAGGTCACTGAAAATGAAAGAGACAAGAAAGAGTTTGTATACCTGCAGAGGTGCTCGAGATGGCAAGTCGTCGACAAGGAAGCCCAACTCTGGCTGAGAACATCCGTAAACATATAACTCGGATAGCGGCGCAGATTAATCAAAAAATTATAAGAGAAAGAGATGTATAACAAATACAACTCGGATTTCAATCATAATCACCAAAGTTGGATTGCAAACACATATATTTTCTGATACAATCATGCATTGTAATATCTAGCCCCGCGGTTTCATGGAAAACTTAGCTAGCAAACAAGAAGTACCTTCTCTATCTGTCGAAGCTGTTGAAATCTGGGCGACCACCGTGAGCTCATGCCCTCCGATATCCACCAATGTCTACTCCCTCACCCCGCAAGGGTCAATCAGACTGCTGCCAATAGTGGAACCACAATGTAGCATGAGGGAGGAGCGCGGAGATCAATATATGGTTGCCAAGTAAACATAATGGGGAAAATGGATTCCATAATGAAATAAACAATCCACTTTGGGAGGAGGGATAATTGCACTCGTGGTAATATGTTCGAGCACTTTCTTTCCTGCAACTCAGCATCAGTAGTAATCCTAAGTATATGACCGGTAACATGGTAACATAAGAAAAGGCATGATACTGGCAATCCCTTTCATAGCAAAACTGAGAAGACTGCAGTATAAGTTTCTGTACAATCAGGAAGATGCATAAACTGTCAATAAATAGCAATCGTAGAAAAACAAACGATTAATGGGTAGTAAAAGTAAATGGATGAAATGGAAGTTAATGTGCATGTACAACAGCGGGTATCATGCCATGCTGCATTTACAATGTCCACGACACAGGAGTGTCCCAAACGGTGATCATAAATCTTCACGTATCTTCTTCTGAACATAAATTTTCCAAATAAAAAGTACACAATCCTTTTATTTTGGAGGAAACAAGCAATGACAACCGACTTAACGAGACCCACAACGACGACATCAAGAGAAGGAACTCACACACAACGTTGCCAACCTTGGAGCAGACACCTAGTTACAGCTCACAGTCACAAATAAGAAAACACTGAATTGGTTGCTTTACTATCCAGTAGCAACAAGGCAATAGCTATTGGATATTCAGTTAAAAAAACAGGAGCTTTTACCTCAGATGTTACTGTGAGTAGTCAAGCACCAAAACACCTGGTTTGTCAACTACGACACTTCTCTGCAACTAAAAATTGCAGACCCATCAAGTGCAATTAAAATGAATATTCAACAGCCATGATCAACTCAAATCTTACCCCACACAAAAGCATGGCCTCTTCATGATACCATGCACCTATCTTGCCCCATTCAAACCATGTCACTTGGCATCCAAATAGCATCCATATCCAGGTGTACTATTTATTTTAATAATCATGGATAATTCACCAATATCTAAAACAGAGGCAATGGAATATTAGAATGAGGCTATAACGATTTATACAACGCTATGTTGTTATGTCTACATGTTCACACCATCATCAAACCGCTAAGCGATGGTCGGGGTTGAATTAGCATCCGAAGGGGAGTGAAAGTGTAAACTATAGTATGACTATGTTGCTGGAAATTATGACCAAAAAACTGACAATATAATTAACTGGCATAGGAAAAATAAAGGAAATTATGTAGGAGAAACATTTTTTTATCTGCATACTTAGCCATCTGAATTATTAAGTTCAGATGTACAGCATCCATACATTAGATAGCTTGGCTCTTGACATGCTAAACTATCATAGCAAGCATCACTGATTTTGTATATTCTACTTTTATGTGTGAACCAACATACTGAATCAAGGGAAGAAAGTACCAAAGAAAGGAAAAGGGAAGGCAATGCACATGAATGGTCTCACCTACATGATTGTTGGCGACCGCTCGTCAAAGGAAAAATTGACCATCTACATTAACTGTCGCATTAAACATACTCCGTCTCAGGGGAGAGGTGGTGCGCCACCATGTCCGTCCCATCTGTCAAGAAACAGACCTCAGTCCAAACTTTTCCACCTAAAAGAAGAGAAGAGGTAATTAACCTGGGATTTTGACCATGTTTCTATCCATGTAAACTTCACGCCCACCCCCCACCAGCTCCTTCTCAGCTGCAAAATCGCACATCCCTGGACCCTGCTTCCTGCAGGCAATTCATCAAGCACTCTGTGAGGAGATCTTTGACAGAGAATCAAGCACTCCATGAGCTGGAAACGGTGTACAACAAAAGAGAGGGAAACAAACCCTAAACCCTAGAAGATATATAAAACAAAATTAATCAAGGGAGTAATCTCCTTGACATAAACCCTAGAAGCAAATATAACCACAATGAGGAGCTTACACAGGTGTGCGTGGGGATGTCTTTCCCGCTGCAACCGCTCCTCCAGACATTCTTCCGCTCCTACCGCTCGCCAAGCCCGCCCACCTGCTGCCGCCATGGGACCCTTGCCGTAGTCCGCGTTTGTCGGCGATTTCCCATGTTCGCGGCCGCCCCCTTTGCGTTGCTGCAGCACCACCTCCACCTGTCTCCATCCCAGCGGCTTCGACCACCGTCGTCACCCGCCTCCTCTGCACTGTCTCGTGTGGCGCTGGAGCGGGAAAGAGGTTAAAGGAGGGGCCAATTGGGGAGTGATGTCTACGGGTACTTCTATTCTTGTAGACAGTGTTGGGCCTCCAAGAGCAGAGGTTTGTAGAACAGCAGCAATTTTCCCTTAAGTGGATCACCCAAGGTTTATCGAACTCAGGGAGGAAGAGGTCAAAGATATCCCTCTCATGCAACCCTGCAACCACAAAGCAAGAAGTCTCTTGTGTCGCCAACACACCTAATAGGTGCACTAGTTCGGCGAAGAGATAGTGAAATACAGGTGGTATGAATGAATATGAGCAGTAGTAATGGCGCCAGAAAATAGCTTGCTGGCGTGTGGTTGATGGTGGTAATATGGTAGCGATAGTAACGCAGTAAAACAAGTAAACAAGCAGTGATAACGGTATTTAGGAACAAGGCCTAGGGATTACACTTTCACTAGTGGACACTCTCAACTTTGATCACATAACAGAATAGATAAATGCATACTCTACACTCTTTTGTTGGATGATGAACACATTGCGTAGGATTACACGAACCCTCAATGCCGGAGTTAACAAGCTCCACAATTCAATGTTCATATTTAAATAACCTTAGAGTGCATGAAAGATCGACACGACTAAACCAAGTACTAACACAGACATGCACACTCTGTCACCTTCACACTATGTAGGAGGAATAGATCACATCAATACTATCATAGCAATAGTTAACTTCACAATCTACAAGAGATCATGATCATAGCATACGCCAAGTACTAACACGGATGCACACACTCGTCACCATTACACCGTGCGGGAGGAATAAAACTACTTTAATAACATCACCAGAGTAGCACATAGATAAATTGTGATACAAAACACATTGCAATCATAAAGAGATATAAATAAGCACTTCACTACGCCATTCATAACGGTGAATAAGTATTCCGTGAAATATAGCCTAAGAGACCCACACGGTGCACACACTCGTCACCTTTACACACGTGGGACAAGGAGTCTCCGGAGATCACATAAGTAAAATTCACTTGACTAGCATAACGACATCTAGATTACAAGCATCATCATATGAATCTCAATCATGTAAGGCAGCTCATGAGATTATTGTATTGAAGCACATAGGAGAGAGATGAACCACATAGCTACCGGTACAGCCCCGAGCCTCGATGGAGAACTACTCCCTCCTCATGGGAGACAGCAGCGTTGATGAAGATGGCTGTGGTGTCGATGGAGAAGCCTTCCGGGGGCACTTCCCCGCCCCGGCGGCCTGCCGGAACAGAGACTCCTGTCCCCCAGATCTTGGCTTCGCGATGGCGGCGGCTCTGGAAGGTTTCTCGTACCGTGGTTTTTCCGTATCGTGGTTTTAGGTCGAGGGGCTTCTTATAGGCGAAGAGGCGGCGTCAGAGGGTCGAAGAGGCAGCGGCACCATAGGGTGGCGCGGGCCACACCCAGGCCGCGCCGGCCTATGGTCCCGTGGGCCTGTGCCCCCTCTCTGGCGGCTCTCGGGTGTTCTGGAAGCTTCGTGGAAAAATAGGATGCTGGGTCTTGATTTCGTCCGATTCCGAGAATATTTCCTTACTAGGATTTCTGGAACCAAAAACAGCAGAAAATAGGAACTGGCACTTCGGCATCTCGTCAATAGGTTAGTTCCGGAAAACGCATAAATATGACATATAATGTGTACAAAACATGTAGATATCATCAATAATGTGGCATGGAACATAAGAAATTATCGATACGTCGGAGACGTATCAGGGAGAAAGAGAAGAGCAAGAGAGGAGCGGGGATTGGGGTCGACTACTGCTGCAAACCTGTAAGGACGCGACAATCGCGAGGTGGGATTGAACCCACCGCTCAAGGTCGCCGTCGCCTGCGCTCGAAATCCTCCGCCCACCACGATCTGGCCGTCCCTGCGCGCCGCAACGCCTCCACTGGCCCACCACCGCGACCCTCTGCGCCCCCGCGCCTCCTCCGGTATGTCACCGCGGCCTCGCCTGGGGGCGCGAGCGGATCCAGTCGCCATCGGTAGCTCCTGGCCCGACAGCCTCCGTCCCCGGCCTCTTCTGCACGGGTTGGAGGGAGATGAAGCCACTGGGGAGGAGGAAAAGAGGTAGTGCGGCGTCGCCATTGGGGAGGAGGAGAAGAGACGAGGATTGGGGAAATGAGGGTCGGGGATTGGGTAGCGTGGAGGGGGCGATCTAGGGTTTCAACGTTGAGAGGAGAACGAAGGCGACCGAGTGAGCGGGCGTGCCTCCCTCTCATCGTCGGGCCCCGCACGTAGCCGGTCCTACACGTCATGGACTCTTTCAGAAGATGAACGAGTGAGAAATTTTTTACTACATCCAACGGCTGGGGTAGAAAGTGGGACAAACGAACGAACCAGATGCATTTGCCCCTCTCAGACCCCCTAGATGGCTGCGGCTGGGTAGTCTTGCAACCTTTATAGGAGAAATGAGTCAGCTGGCTATAAGCAATAGCACGTCAGAAAAATTCCAGGTGGAAGAGAGAGAAGAGAGGAGAGAGAGGAAAGCAGGCTCTCCACCAAGCGCCCGCCTACATCGCAGGAAACGAAAAATTGCAGCCAACTAGGAGCTTGCGTGAGAGCTTTGAGCAGGCTTTTCCATCACTGCACTCTTGCATGCCTCGCATGCACATGCAAAGCAACATGTTTAAATATTCAATAAAGCTCACCTAAGAGCTAGACTATAGTATGTGTGCTTACTTCATGGAAGCTTTAGCTGATTTGGCATGAGCTTGTAGCCGGCAGCGGGCTATATTATTGCCATTGCTCTGATGGCCTAATTCTCTGCGGACCCGATGATAGTTCGACTAGTTTCTTCCGGAGATCCCTCATCTCCTTGTACACTGCGCCGAAGGACGTGACGACGGAAGTCCAAACATAATTGCGATGGAAACCTATAAGAGCCAGATACCAGCCCAAAATGGCGATTTGTGCCATGCACCAAGTCGATCCAGTGACTCGGTACAAACAATACGGAACGACAATTTTTGCTTAGGTGGTAGGATATATATGTTGAGGAGGAGGGGTGCATATTGATAATTGATTGCTGATGTGGATAGGTTGCATGTTTAGAGAAATGGGTTAGTATGGATAATCTTTTAAGTTACATATAGGAATATAGGATTATATGATATTTATGTTAGGTGTTGTTCTCGGGTGGTCATCGGGGATTAACCGGAGTGGGTCAGATTTTTGTGTTACCATATTCTTTTTTTAGATAAAAGGCACGTAAATGCCTAACTTTGAATTAACAAAGCCATCAACGACGAAAACGATACAAAGTGCTGAACTCATCTTACAGATCGAAACCACACATCCACACGAACTACCAAAGAAGCTACCATCGGAAGCGCGACCAACAGGCTCAGCCAAAACGCCTACAAGGACTCGGAGCAGAGCTGGAAACTACAGTGTGGGGCCGAAGCTCACTCGAGAGCGAGCCATTTTCACGCGTGCCGTCGACAAAACCCCTCCGTCGCAGAAACCCCACCGGAAGCCGACCACCACCGGGGACCAACCCACGTTGCTCACAGACCGAAAAGCTGCACCAAGGAAGCTCGACAAGGGAAGGGCACGGAGCTAGCCTTGCCGAAGATCGCCGAAGAATCACCTCCGTCACAACCATCGGAGAGCCTCGTGATGTGGGCTCCAAGACGGTGTCTTCAAGAAGAGCACGACACCGGAGTGCCGCCACTGTAACATCCCAAATTTTCAGACAAAGTAGAAAAAGAATTTCCTTTTTCCAAAAATGAGAACCAACAAAAACTTTTATTCCATCATATGCTAGGCATAGTGCTCATACTTAATCTTTGTGTTATTGCCATGTTGTGTGTTTACAATCATTGAAAATGTGCCAAAACCCCAAACCCTACCCCTTTTCAAAACCAAGAAGAAATCAAGAAATTAAAATAAAATAAAAAGAGAGGCATATGTGGGCATATAGCTATACTTGCAAATATAGGTCTATGCCCTATTTACCTTACCAACATTGTTTGAAACCCTTGAACAACTCAACCTCACACTCAAGCAACCCAAAAACATGCTCTTTGAGATCAAAGGGAAGCAAAGAAGAAAAATAGAAAATTGCAAAAACCCTCACATATGGCTTATGGCCATTTTTGAAAATACTTAACCTAGGCCAATTTGACTTGTGCCAATGGTTGGGTAATGTTACTAAACACTTAGTAAACACTTTGGAAGCAAAGAAACTCAAATCAAATCAAATCCAAATGCAAAACTCACTCACATGAGATAATGGTCAAATCTGCCACTTATCTCATGATGCCCACTTTGAGCCCCTGGATTAAGAGTTTTCTAAACCAAACCCTCCCAAATCTTTTATCCTCATCCAAGACCTTATCAAGATGAACACTTTTGATGTTGACCCCTTTCACCAACTCTTTTTCTATTGCTCAAAATAGTCAAGCCAAGATGTCACTTTGAAACAGATTCTAGATTCCCCCACTTTTTAGAATTTTCACAAAATCACTCCAAAATTCAAAACAATGCCACACATTGTTGCCCAACATTATATAAAACACATTCATGAAGATTTTGGCCAAAATTAAACACAAGAGAGACCATAGCATGAGTCATATGAAGTACACATAGTGTAGAATAAAAGTACAACCCCTTTTTTCCAACCACTTTTCACTTTTTACCTTCTCTCTCTTGTGTCCTCTCCTCTAGTACACCTTGTACCCTAAAGTGCCTCATGAGATGAACCAACCTTGACATGATCACCATTCCCAAGCATGTCCCCATCATTGCATGTGACACACACACTTTTGACTTTAATCAAGTGTGCACACCCTAGCCCTCTCCAACCATGCCCACCTTGTCAAATAGACTCACCTTACCACACTCAATCTTGCAGCACTCAAAGACCAAGAAAATAATGCACACAAGGACCATGCCATGCCATGCCACTCCAAGGAACCTCATCATGCCAACCCCTGTCCTCCTCCTTCTCTGGTCACCCTCACCATGTCAAATGAACTCACCTCACATCACTGATCATCACCATGCCAGGGTTGACCCCAGGAGAAGCCCTGCACAGCCCTGTCACACCATGCCAACCCCTATGCTCACCACCATGCCCAAACCTACCCTGGTCCGCTCCTCTCCCTCTCACCTTGCCAAACTAGCTCCCCTTTCTCTGCAGAGCATGCCAGACATGATCCCAAGCCAGAGCGTGCACGACAATGCCCTGGACGCGACATGATCACCACAACCAGGCGCGCCAGAGCGTGCACTGGCACGTCCCCGGACGCGCCAGTACACGGCCGAGCCTCGTCGCTGTCGTCCTCCCCTCCCTCTCTCCTTGCACACGCGTGCTCACCTCGACGCCAGCTACATCCTAGACACCCTCACCTGCCCGCGATCGCACTATCGCCGTCGACATCATTGCCGTCCTTCCGCCACGGTACCGCACGGCATTGACATCGCCCGAGCTATCCCCTCTTCTTTTCTCTGCGCCAGCAAGCTCTCGAGCATTGCCATGATGTCTACAACCTCACGCGCACCTCGCCTTGCCCCTTCGCTGCTCCAAACGTTGCCGCAGCACCCCTCCACCCTATACATACCGGCACTCCCTGGACAATTTCTTCACACCTCTCCACTCCCCTCTCTCTTCTCAACCTCCTCGTCCACTCGCCGCTCCACATTAGCCACCAGAGCCGCTCAATTGCACGCCGGAGTCCGCGGAACCGCCGCAGATCAAGCCGACGAATTCTTCCACCCCAGCCACTCCCACGACCACCATTCGCCTCGCCGTCGTCCGCAACATCGCCTCGTGTCAACGCCGACGTTCTCCGACCGCCGGTGAGCCCGCCGGACCCCAACCCTCGACGTGGCCCGTAACCCCTCTCGCCGGAGACGACGGTGCACCAGCACCGTCCGATCCATCTCTAATCGTGCGGCCCCATTCGCTCGTACCGCTTCGGCGATTTAAGTGGCGCTGACAGTGGAGCCCACTGTCAGGCAGCCCGCTGCGCACGAGAGCAAAGCTGGGCTGGCCCGTTTAGCCTTTCCCGCCTAAGCCCACCATTTCAAATTTGAATATTTCGATTTAGTGTAATTTCTTCTCAGATGCTATGTTCAAAATTAAATAGAATAAAATCTACCGAACCAAATTTAATAAATTTTATATATTTGGAAAGCTTATGAAATTCTCTAAATAACTACATTGGTTTCAACCCTAGGTGTGTTGTAGAATTAGAGTAGCAAAAATAACAAGGCAAAGCCTTTTTCGAATTCAAACAATTATTAAAAATCAACCATAATGAATTTTGAGGTGATTCAAATTCTCATAATTCACATTTCAAATACTCTAATTGTTTACGTAAAAATATGATATGGTTGTTTCATATGATCATGGGCTAGATTTAAATAGTGGCTATATGACCATTTCTAGCTCATTTAAATTATTTCAAAACTAGTATTTAAATTCTATGAGATGTGGCATCTCATTTAAATCATTGTTCCAAGTAATTCAATGTGAGGTGATGACATTTGTCTTCATGACCCCATATGTTATTATTTGAGAATATTAAATCATGTCCATAGTAGTATTTAAATTGCATGAGGTAGAATACCTCATTTAAATCATTTTCTCCAAATGATAAATATGAAGTGTTGACCTTGGTCAACATGTACTCATACTTTATTATTTGAGGAGATTAAATATTAACAAGATTCAATGAGAGGAAATTATTTCTCAAGAATAATAAATAGAAACCGTAAGAAATATTTCAATGAGAGGAAATTATTTTCCTACCACTAAATAGCCAACCCTAGTGTTATTAAGTAATGATTGTGATGATGATAGATCATTTTTGAGTGAGCCATTAAGGCTAAGTAGTCCCCTTAAGTATTGATTGGTGATTGTTATCCTCGTTTTCGTTTATAGACGCTAGTACCGGAGACTACCAAGAGGAGGAGGTCTACTTTGAAGAAGAAGAAGAGAACTTTGATCACTACCCCAACCAAGGCAAGCTAATACTCTTGCAAGTTACCCAAGTGCAAAGCTCTACTAGAGCAAGGCACCATCACATATTATTTTATGTTTATTGACCCCTACCCAAGTTTTTACCTTACAAGTTTTGACTTTGGTTTATCAAATCTTTAGTTTTGATTCATGATTCACTTGGTCTAAATATGAAGTAGCACAAAGGCATCACACTTAGCCTAGAGCAATACAAGCTAGTTAGCACCCCTCATGAATAGTTGCAAGTGCTAACAAATAAAATTGACTACTCTAGATGGGAACATGTGAAATGAAATGACTTTGAAAACCTTGGAATGATGACTCATTCTATTGAAAGATTTTGAAGCTGAATATGACTTATGAATGACATGGTGAACTTTATAAAAACTGATGGTTGGGTTCGGATGCGATACCATTCCAATTTGAAAGTACCCCCACAATACCCAACATGGGTAAGGGCTTAACTAGAAATTTATGTGCTTTAGTATGGGTTCCCTCTAAACAAGAGTCATAGGGGTTATGCCGAGGCTGCCTCCATTGAAATGTGAACTGATGTGAAATGACGTGAAATAAGGTGAATGTCCTACCCAAGCCCTGTGCAGTTCCCAGGATGACGGTTGGTTATCACTGGGAGGCCAAGCTCATGGGGAGAGGTGCCTATACTAGGGTATGTTAGTGAAAGGTTATGGTTGGTAGTCCGCACACGGAGTGTGATAAATCAGGGCCAGTTAACCCTGACAGATTATTGCAAATGTTGTGGCAAAAGTGTGCGACCTCTGCAGAGTGTAAAACTATCCGAATAGCCGTGTCCACGGTTATGGACGATTGGAAAGGCCATACTGTTCCGTCATCAGACCATTTTCAAAAATGTGACATATGACTTGTGACTTGAACTTGAAAAGTGAATGGTGAATTTGACTTGAATCACAACAGATTTGTGGAAATGACACTAATGTTCCCACTTGAGTTAGTTAGACAATTAAAGAGTCTTTTTACTACTAAGTGCTTATGAAATAAAACTAGCTTTATGCAAATGAACCTAGAGCTTAGCACCCCCTTACTATAGTTGATAGTGCTTACACTAGTATTAGTTTGCGAGTACTTTAAAAGTACTCATGGCTTTGTCCCTGGCTATTCAAATGACCAGACTATGAAGAGGAGAACCAGTACCAGGATGATGGACAACAAGACGTCTATATGATAACTAGGACTGCTCGTGACGTCAAAAGTTGCCTGTGGAACAGATGGACCACGACCGCTACTTCGCTTCCACTATGTGTTTTGTATTTGGATCTCTAGATTCACGATGTTGTAAGACTGGATCATGTGATCCTCTATTTGTAAGACGATTATGGTATGTAATGAATGATGTGTTGTGATATCAATCTATTATGTCTCGCAAAACAATATTCCTGGGATTGCGATGTACGGCATAATAGGCATATGGACTTAAAAATCTGAGTGTTGACAGCCACCGCCCGATCCGAGGATCTTGGGTTTTCACCCGGAGGAAGTAGAGGGACATAGATTAGCCTCATGGCGCCTTCAGCAAGGGAACACCATCCGCGGAAGTCGCCACCGTGGCCAAAGGGGCAAAGGTTTCCCTTTGGCAAGGTTATCGCCATCTACACCCCACAACACTCAACTCGCCGACCACCACGCTGCCCTCACAGCCGTGGTCACCAGCTAGCACCAGAGTCATTGGCTCGCCCGCAAACCAACATGACTCCCATCTTCCAGGGGGCCGCTGCCCAGACGTCCCAGCTCAGAGCACCGCATAACGAGAGAGGAGACGGGAAAAATACTCCGCCGCGAGGACCCGTATACCGGCGAGGCTCCGGAAGGGGTTCCCTATCCAGATCGACAACCGGCTGCCCCATGGCTGTCGGCGTCACTGGATCTGGGGCAGAGGAGGATGGGCTCGACATGGGCCCGGGGCACCTGCCTCGGCCCGAGCTTGAGGCGGCGGCTGGTCGCACTGCCCTCTCCATGCCGGGATCCCGACCGGAAGCCGCTGCCGCACCGCCGACGGCCCTCACGTCTTAGCACCCCCGGCCTCCTTCCCCATCCAGATCGGGCGCCAGCTCCCGCCGCCCGCCGCCGCACCTGAGAGCGCAGCCACCGCCGCGCGCACGCCGAAGATCCGCAGCCGCCACGCCGCCGTCGATCAGCCACGCCACCGCGCCCCACGTCCAGTGTCGCGCCTGCGCCGACCGCACCGGCCCGCGCCGCCACCGCCAAGCGAGGGGGAGAAGAGGTCCCGCCGGTGTCGGCGCCCCCGGGACTTTGCCCGGCGACGCCCTGTGGCGGCGGCGAGGGAGGGAGGGAGGTGGAGGAGGCTTGCGGCGGAGAGGGATTAGGGTTCGCCCACCCGCACGCGGGAGCGGGCAGGATGAACAGGTCTGCTAGAGAGCTGTGTCTTGTGTCATGTGTCTTTGGATCCACACTAAACTTGATCGTGTTACCATATTCTCCTGTTGTATTTTTTTCAGAATCAAAGTGGAGCAGAAATGATAGGTTGTAGTTTCAAATGCGGATATATTAGGCCGTGGATTCATAATGGGAAAGGGCAGACTCACGACATAAGTAGATCGGCAACCCATACAACCATGAATAATGAAAAAACAAGTTCAACAAACACTCGTGAAATAAATAATTGTAACATGATAGAATGAATAACTATAAGGTGACAACGGGTGAACGAAGTAGGTCCATTTGAATGTAATGAAGCAAACACAAGGGCTAAGGTGTCAGCGACACATCCTTAGAGCATCACTAGTAGAGCCCCTAAACTCTCAAATCTTAAAAGCAGTTTAAGGGTTGTGAATGAGCATTTTTGGCACTTTTGAGGGGTGAAAAATAGGGGCAAAGACTAGAACCCTCAAACCCTTAAAAGTGAGGATTGAGGGTTTAAAAACATTCATGATATATCACAATTGTTTATCGGTAGACACTGACATTGACACTGGGTAGATAGTTCATCGGTAGACACTGAGACTGACACTAGGTAGATAGTTCATCTAGGATTTATCCCAGAAGTTCTCATCGAAATCAGAGCTGTCGCCATCCTCCGCGGCCTTCTTGGCGGCTTCCTCCGCGGCATCCTCCGCCTCCAGCTCTGCGACCATCTTGTCACACCAATCGGGGTCCTCCGCGACCTTCTTGGCGGCTTCCTCCGCCTTCGGCTCCACGACCAGTGTATCGATCCAATCGGGATCATCGTCGTCAGAGCTATCGTCAACTACGATAGTGGGAGGCGGCGCCGAGGATGAAGACGGGCGAGCGGAGGCCACCGCAGATCGCTGCGTCGCCAGTTGCACGTAGAACTTGAGCTCCTCTACGACGTGCTGCGGATGCGCCGCACGGAGGCGGCCATTTCTGCCTCATCGCGGTTCCGGATGGACATCCGCATGTATTCCCGGCGGACGGCTCAATCCTCGGCGCGGGTAACGACGTTGAACGCCGACGCCACGAAATCGGCCACCGCGAGGTTGTCGATGTCGTAGAAGTTCCGCGGCCCGGCGGCGCCATCGTAGCGCCACACCATGACATCGTACGCGCGGGCGGTGAGTTCGACAGAGTCGAAAGTCCCGAGCCAAAACCGCTCACCGCCGCGCGTGATCTCGGCGCCCCACCGGCCGGAGAGGCGGAGCCGCACGCCGTGGTAGCCGGTGGACGAGCGCGGCAGGGCGCGGCGGCATCTCGACCGCAGGCGTAGGCGGGGCCGCAGGGGGGTAGGGGCAGCTCGGGGGCGGCCGCGGCCGGCTCGGGGAGGTGCGGGAGGCGGCGGGCGGCTCGGGGGCGGCCGTGGCGGCTCGGGAAGTCGCGACGCGGGGCGGCGGGCGGCGGGGAGGCGCGGATGAAAGGACACGGATGTCGCCTAGAGGGGGGTGAATAGGCGGTTTAAAACTTTTACGAGATGGGCTTAACAAATGCGGAATAAAATTAGCGTTTACTTTGTCAAGCCCAAAGCCTATATACTATGGTTCACCTATGCGCACCAACAACTTATGCTAAGCAATATAAGCAACTAGGTGATAGCAAGATATATAACTT
This sequence comes from Lolium rigidum, assembly GCF_022539505.1. Classification (NCBI taxonomy): domain Eukaryota; kingdom Viridiplantae; phylum Streptophyta; class Magnoliopsida; order Poales; family Poaceae; genus Lolium; species Lolium rigidum. The sequence goes on from NC_061511.1 coordinate 114,887,759, forward strand.
TAAGCACGATGGCTATCACAAAGTAAAGTGCATAATTAAAGAGCTCGAGTATAGTGATAACCGAGGCACGCGGGAGACGATGATTTATCCCGAAGTTCACACTCTTGCGAGTGCTAATCTCCGTTGGAGAGGTGCGGTGGCTTAGTGCTCCCGAACGCCACAAGAGGCTTCAGCTTGAGGTGTGGTTGCTCGATGCACACCAACGCCACAAAGGCCTCACCCCAAGATGCGGTACTCAGACCACACACCGAGCGCCACGAAGGCGCCTCACCTTATTCTCCGGTGACCCTCGCCACAAAGGCCTAGGTCACGGTTCCACTAAGGGATTTCCTTTGAGGCGGAAATCGGGCCTTACACAAAGCTTGGGGCACGCATCCACAACTTAATTGGAGGCTCCCAAGAAATCGCCACAAAGGCCTCAAATCTGTCTAGGGTTCCAAGAACCCAAGAGTAACAACTTTCTTGCTTTCACTTCCACGAATCACCGTGGAGAACTCAAACCGATGCACCAAATGCAATGGCAAGAACACCACAAAGATGCTCAAGTCCTTCTATCTCAAATTCCAACAAAGCTACAAAAGCTATTGGGGGAATAAGAGAGGAAGAACAAAAAGGGGAACACAAAGAACTACAAGATTCTCCAAGATCTAGATCTAGGTGGTTCCTCTCACAAAGAGAGGGATTTGATTGGTAGAAATGTAGATCTAGATCTCCTCTTCCTTTTCCCTCAAAAAAATTCAAGAAGCATAGGAGGGGTAGAAGGAAAGGGGAAGCTCTCAAGGTCAACAATGGTGGAGAGCACAAAGGGGAAGATATGGCTGCCCAAGGAGGAAGAAGGGGGTCTTAAATACCCCCTCCCATCGAAATATGACTGTTTGGGTCCTCCCAGGCCGGATTATTGCAAAAATCCAGCCCCCGAAAAAAGTCTAAGGACTTGAGGAAACTGCTCGCAATAAGGGGGCCGGATATTTTGAATCCGTGCCGGATTATCTGCCCCACGAAAACTGCAGAAACACCAAAACGAGAATGATCATAACTTGAGTATCCGGACTCCGATTTTGATGATCTTGGGCTCGTTTCGAAGCTAGTAACAAGCTCTACAAGATCATCCAGGGAACCATCATAGTACATCAAGGTAGGATAGAAATAAATGATGAAATGTTTGACCTATCTAAAAAAGACACACCGGTAAAACCTCCAACCTTGAAAATGCACAAGTTGACCATGCAAAAACCATTCTTGATGAACTAGAGCTTGTCATGAGAATAAGCACAAGCTCTAAAATATCACATGGATAAGATTCAAATAACAACCAAGAAAGATGATGCAAGGATGCAAAGGTTTGAGCTCTCCGAAGCATACGATCAAGTTACTCACTCGAGAGCCCTCTTGATAGTACGACAACTAAAATATAAACCGATCTCCAACTACACCATGAGACCGGTAAGAAAGAAACCTTATCAAGAGCAAACCTTAACCTTGCGCATTCCTCTTGAGCTTGATGATGACGATCTTGACCGCAACAAGATGGACCACCTTTCTTTATAGCGCTTGCTTGACGAAGGCTTGTGGATTGCTCCCCCATAATCCATCATGGGAGAGATTCTTCTTCGGCACAACTTCACATGTCCATGATCACCATATGGATGTCAAAGCTTCAAGCAAATGATCACTTCGAGTTGCATCATCTTGAACTTTCACTCCATTTCTTCATTCTTCATCATTGATGTCTTGAAGTTAAGCTTGAGGGCTCACTTCATCTTCATCTTCAAGACATACTTGACACTTGATCTTCTTCATTTGCTTCGTATTGAAATCTTGAAGCCAACATATGGTTCAAGCATTGCCTATGGACAACTCCTACAAATATAACTCAATGCTAACATTAGTCCATAGGGATTGTCATTAATTACCAAAACCACACATGGGGGATCCATGCACTTTCAGCGGATCCGGGGGCGGGGGAGCTCGCGACGGCGGCAGGGGTCGCGGGGAGGTGGGCGGCGGCCGGAATCGCGGCGGGAGGCGGGCGGCGGCGCGGATGCGGGAGGTTGGGAGGGGAAATTTCCCTCCCGCGCGACGAGGGAGAGGAGTGCGGGTTGGGGGCTGTTTGGCCTCCCCAACCCCTACTTCTATAGGTTGAAAATGGGTTTGAGGGTTCGACCCTTAATTTTTTTGAGGGCTTAGGGGTTCTAGTCTACGCGTTTTTTCCGTCGCAAACTGTAAAAAAGCAGTTATTTTTGAGGATTTGAGGGTTTAGGGGCACTACTAGTGATGCTCTTAGTAGCCCAATAGCTCAACAAAGTTGTACTCCCTAGTTGGCAGAATGACTATGTAAGCGGGTTTTTATTTAAATGATGAACTTGGCCACTCACTTCCCACTATGTGTGCAAAATTAGTTTAGTCTTATCGGCCAAAAATCAAATTATTCGGGTTAAAACCATCATGTAATCCTAACTAATTTTGGATGATCCATATCTGTGTATACTATCTGACATACTTTATCCTGTATCATATTCGTGTGTCAGTTTGAAATTAGATATCTGTAACATCCCAAGTTTTCAATCAAATAAATAATGAAAGGAGAAATTCAAATACTCAAAATTAGCAATTAACAAAAACTTTATTTATGCATCTAGTGCCACATATAATATTATGCATAGTGTGTATTTTTCTTGTGTGCATTTGCCATGGTGTTTGTTTATGTGTTGATCACTTGCTCTTAAACCCTAATGCATGATCCTAGAACCTCATATGGAGAAAAATAAAAGAAATGAAAAAGGGGACAACTCACTCACATACACAATAGGCCAATATTTCAAATCATCAACCAAGGCCATCTTGGCTTGATCCATTGTTTGTAAAACACTTATATATCACTAACAAGCACAAATGCATCAAAGAAACCAGAATCAAATCCAAGATAAACTCAAATTCTATCTACATATGATAATGGTAAAAATTGAGATTTATAAAATGTTACTCACTTTGCACCCCTGGTTTGGAATATTCCTAAACTAAAACCCTCTACTTCTTTCCACCTCATCCAAGATCTTGTCAAGTTGAGCATCTTTGATGTTGACCATGGGTGTTGACTCTGCCTAGGTTGACCATGGTAAATAAGACAAAAAGCAATATGAGACTAAAGTGAAGATCACCTCCATTTTGAAAACTTGCAAACTTGCACCAAATTGACCACCACCACCACCATTCCATTCCTTTAATTATATAAGAGAACTCCACCAAAAAGAATTTCAAAATTCGAAAAGAAGTTTCATGCGGCCATTTCGTCAAACACGTTGCAGGCACAAATCTGGTTTTGAGCTACACCTCTTTGTCCACTGGATTTTGGGCTAAACCACTTTTAGTTTGCGATGATGATGATCCTCTGCACCTCCTGCATCAAGCCCTGTACCTGCTCTTGCTGATTAAAGCGTGGAGAAACCCTAAACTATGCCATGCCGTGCTCATGCCGGCCACCTTGCCCTCTCTTTCTCTGGCCCTCCCCTCTCTCGATCACTTTGTCCAGTACGCTCCCCTGACCTCCATGATGACCACGGTGCACGGCCCAAACGCGCGCGAGGCTGGCATTGGCCAGGCAACACGCGCCCAGTACCATGCCAGGGCATGCCAGGCACGCGGTGAGCGCGCCCTGGACGTGCCAGAGCGTGGCATGGTCCAGTCGCCTCCGTCCTCTCTTGCAACCCTACGCCTGCGTCGAGCATCGTCTCCACCTCCTCTACCGCATAGACATGCTCAAGAGCCCGCAGAAGCCTTGTCGCCGTCGTCCTCGTCGGAAAGGCACCGCCAGTACCGTGGCATGATGAGCACGCGCCCGAGCGATCCCATCGTCCCCTTGCCGCGCCAGCTACTCCTTGAGCATCGCCATGATGCCGCCTACGCAACGCAGTCCTTACCTTGCGCTTTCGCACGCCGGAGACGCCGCACCATGCTCGCCTCTTCTCAGCACCCGCGGCACCTCCATGACACTATAAATAGAGCAGCTCCCGCACCCAATCCTTCACACACCTTGCTTCTCGTCCCTTCCCTGAGTCTCCTCGATCCATTAGCCAGTCCAATCAACGCCGGAGTCGCCGGAATTGCAAGCTCGAAGCCGCCGGAGCCCGGAGATCCTCGCCGTCGACTGGAGCTTCCCCACGCCTCACCATTTGTACCAGGAGCATCGTCGTCCTCGCCAACGTCGCCTCGTACCTCGCCATCGACCGCGGGAACACCGGTAGGCTCTCCGACCCCCTAGGCTCGCCGCCAGAGCTTCGGCTTCTCGCCGGAGAAGACGGTGATCGTGAGCCGTCGAGCTCCCATCTGATCCTACGTCCCACGCTAGCCATACCGCTTCAACGTTTAAAACGTCGCTGACAGGTGGAGCCCACCATGTTAGGCGGCCCGCACGTGCGAGTCACGCTGCTGGGCCAGCCCAGTTAGTTTTCGCCCGTTTAGCCCACTTCGTCTTCCCGCCAAGCCCACCAATTCAAAAACTGAATTTATGTTTATTTCGAATTCCTTTGCAGATGCTTGTTCAAGTTTAAATAAAATAAAATTCACTGAACCAAATTTGACAAATTTTATATATTTGGAAAGCCCATGAAATTATCTAAACAATGCCACTGGTCTCACTTCCAAATTCCTAGTTGAATTCAAATGATAAAAATAACAAGGCAGGGCCTTTTCAGAATTCAAATAATTATTAAAAATTATCTATAATTGATTTTGAGTTGATTCCAACTCTCATAAATCACATTTGACATACTCTAACTGTTTATGCAAAAAGATAGCATAGTTGTTTTGCCTGATCATGGACTAGAGCAAAATAATGGCTATGGAGCCATTTCTAGTCCATTTAACTCATACCAATAAACTTATTTAAATAGTATGAGAGCTACTCTCTCATTTAAATCTTGATCCTAAGTAATTCAATAAGAGGTAATGACCTTAGTCTAATGAACCTCATATTCTATTACTTAGTGATATTAAATCATTACCATGCTACCATTAAAATGCATGAGGTGTAGCACCTTATTTAAATCATACTCTCAAATAATAGATATGAAGTGTTGACCTTGGTCAACATATATATTCATACCTTATTATTATTTGAAGAGATTAAATCTTAATATGATTCAATGAGAGGAAATTATTTCTCCAAAGAATTAAATAGCTATACTAATCAATATTTATAATGAGAGGAAATTATTTTTCTTTAAAATAAAACAAAGTGAACCACCATGCTAATAATGATGTGATGCTAGCATAGGCTTGTGTGAACCTTTGGTGTGTTTAGCTTAGCACTTTAGTTTTGTGTGGTGATTGTATACCTCGTATTCGTGTATAGACGCTAGTAACGAGGAGTATCAAGAGGAGGAGGGCTACTCCCAGGAGGAAGAGGAAAACTTTTACCACTACCCTGCTCAAGGCAAGCTAACACTCTTGCAGGCCACCCTAATGCAAAGCTCCACAAGAGCAAGGCACTATTACATATTACTTTATGTTTAATGATCCTATCCTATGCTTTTACCTTGAAATTTATTTTGCTTTATATTTCAACGTTTACTTTTTGATTCATGATTCACTTGGTCTAGAATAGAACAAGAGCATCAAATTTAGCCTAAGCAAATAAAGCTAGATAGCACCCCTCATGACTAGTTGCTATTGCTAAATAAATAAAATTGACTAGTCTAGATGGGAACATGTGAAATGAAATGACCTTGAAAGATTTTGAAGGTGAATAGGACATGAATGATTTGGTGAATTTTGATGAAAACTGATGATTGGGTTCGGATGCGATACCATTTCAATTATACACGTACCCCCACAATACCTGATTATGGGTAGGGCTTAACTAGAAACTTGTGTAGTTTAGTATGGGTTCCCTCTAACAAGCATCATAGGGGTTATGCCGAGGCTGCCTCCGTACAAGTGAAATGATGTGAATATGAGGTGAATGTACGACCCAAGCCCTGTGCAGTTCCCGGGTTGACGGTTTGTCTTCACCGGGAGGCCAAGCTCATGGGGAGAGGTGCCTATACTAGGTTATATAAGTGAAAGGTTATGGTTGATGATCCGCGTACTGAGTTACGATGATTTGGGGTTATCCCCGACGGATGTAATCAGAAGTTGTGGCACAAGAGTACAACCTCTGCAGAGTGTTAAACCTATTCGAATAGCCGTGTCCACGGTTAAGGACGATTGGAAAGGCCATACTGTTCCGTTGTCAGAACTTTATCTTGAAAAAAAATGAATGTTGAATTGAAAGGTGACTTGACTTGAATCACAACTGAGTTGTGGGAATGACATTAATGTTCCCAATTGAGTTAGTCTAGCAAATGAAGCATCTTTACTAAATGTTTATGAACTAAAATTGGCTTTATGCAAATAAACTTAGAGCTTAGCACCCCTTAATAAAATTGATAAGTAATTACATTAGTATTAGTTTGCGAGTACTTTAAAGTACTCATGGCTGTGTCCCTGGCTATTCAAATGCCAGACTACGAAGAGGAGCAACAGTATCAGGATGACGGACAACAGGACGTCTACGATAACTAGGAGCATCTTCTAACGTCAAGCGTTGCCTGTGGAATAGATAGTCCACTACTACTACGCTTCAGCTACTTGTTATGTTTGTTGATCATGTAGATCAACTATTTGTGTAATATGGGATCATGTGATCTATGGTTGTAAGACGATTATGTGTTGTAATAAATGATGACTCTATGCTACTTAACTATTATGTCTCGCAAAAACAATTATTCCTGGGATTGCGATGAATGGCATAATAGGCATCTGGACTTAAAAATCCGGGTGTTGACAAGTTGGTATCATAGCCATTGTTTGACCTTAGGAGACCCTAGTTAGAATGGACGTCTAAAAACTTAGTTTTGAAATCAAGGAATTGAATAGATACGAAAACATATTCACACTCTTACCCTTAAGATCTTTTTCAAATCTTAAGTTCATGCTCTTCCTTATAAGTTATTTAAAATTTTGAACAATTGCACTTCTCTAACTTAATTATCAATTCCTCTACAGAACGCGATGGCCCTCCAAGGAGGACGCTTTGCTCACCTCGCAAGGCACAACTCCCTTGGAGTACCCCTGAACCTGCCGTTCCACCCCGTGCTGAGGCACCATGTGGACCACCTCAACTTCATGATGTGCGAGACTCGCACAGAGTTGGACAACTCCCGCGCATACGCCAACCACACCTACCTCCAGCTGGCTCAGCAGGCCGAGACCATAAAGGTCATTGATGTCTACGTGTGCTTCTATTCTTGTAGACAGTGTTGGGCCTCCAAGAGCAGAGGTTTGTAGAACAGCAGCAAGTTTCCCTTAAGTGAATCACCCAAGGTTTATCGAACTCAGGGAGGTAGAGGTCAAAGATATTCCTCTCAAAAAAGATATTCCTCTCAAGCAACCCTGCAATTACGATACAAGAAGTCTCTTGTGTCCCCAACACACCCAATACACTTGTCAGATGTATAGGTGCACTAGTTCGGCGAAGAGATATTAAAACGCAGATGATATAGATGGTGGTAGATGGTAATTGCGATATGAAGTAAATATTGCAGCAAGTAAACATGCAGTAGAACGAGTAAGTAAGCGGTGTTTGCGGTATTGGAAACAAGGCCTAGGGATCCTACTTTCACTAGTGGACACTCTCAACATTGCAATCATAATTGAATATAAATATAAGCACTTCATTATGCTATTCCGAATTACTCTCTGGCGGGATAACGAACACTAATTCACCGTGTAGGGCTGCAAAGCAAACCTTAAAGATGTATTCCCGAGTACTAATGAACACCCCACGCTGTCACTTTGAGCATTCATAGGAGGTACTAACACACCACAATTTCATAGAGACATCCAACTCAAATCATAACCCGGTGAACAAGTATTCCGTGAAATATAGCCTAAGAGACCCACACGATGCACACACTTGTCACCTTTACACACGTGGGACAAGGAGTCTCCGGAGATCACATAAGTAAAATCCACTTGAATAACATAAGACATCTAGATTGCAAAGCTCACGATCACATAGATGAACACATAAGTATTACTCTCAAACGCTCTCTTGTTGGATGACAAACACCATACATTGTGTAGGGCTACAAGAGCTCCCTCAAGCCAGAGTTAACAAGCTCCACAACATACGGAATTCATATTTAAGTAACCTCTAGAGCATAATAGACAAGAGTAACATCTACACATTCATATAGATCACATCATGGGAGAGAGAGATGAACCACATAGCTACCGGTAGAGCCCTCGGCCTCGGGGAGAACTACTCCCTCCTCATCATAGGAGACAGCAGCGGCGATGAAGATGGCGGTGGTGTCGATGGAGATGGCTTCCGGGGGCACTTCCCCGTCCCGGCGGCGTGCCGGAACAGAGACTTCTGTCCCCCGAACTTGACTTCGCGATGGCGGCGGCTGCGTAACTTTTTTCGTCCCGTGGCTTATTCTTTTAGGGTTTTCGAGGCGGAGAGAATATATAGGCGGAAGGGCAGCCTCGGAGGGGTCCTGGTGGTCCCACACCATAGGGGGGCGCGCCCCCACCCTTGGCCGCGCCGCCTTGTGGGGTGGGCCCCCCAGGGCTCCCCTCTGGTGCCTCTCTGGCTCTCTGGAAGCTTCCGGGGAAAATAAGGTCCTGGGCGTTGATTTCGTCCAATTCCGAGAATATTTCCTTTGTAGGATTTCTGGAACCAAAAACAGCTGAAAAACAGGAACTGGCACTTCGGCATCTTGTTAATAGGTTAGTTCCGGAAAATGCATAAAAACATCATAAAGTATGAACAAAACATGTAGGTATTGTCATAAAACTAGCATGGAACATAAGAAATTATAGATACGTTGGAGACGTATCAAGCATCCCCAAGCTTAGTTCCTACTCGCCCTCGAGTAGGTAAACGATAACAAGGATAATTTCTGAAGTGACATGCTACCAACATAATCTTGATCAATACTATTGTAAAGCATATGAGATGAATGAAGTGATTCAAAGCAATGGTAAAGATGATGATTAAACAACTAAATCATATAGCAAAGACTTTTCATGAATAGTACTTTCAAGACAAGCATCAATAAGACTTGCATAAGAGTTAACTCATAAAGCAATAGATTCAAAGTAGAAGGCATTGAAGCAACACAAAGGATGATTAAGTTTCAGCAATTGCTTTCAACTTGTAACATGTATATCTCATGGATAATTGTCAACATAAAGCAATATAACAAGTGCAATAGGTAAACATGTAAGAATCAATGAACACAGTTGACACAAGTGTTTGCTTCTAAGATAGAAAGAAGTAGGTAAACTGACTCAACATAAAGTAAAAGAAAGGCCCTTCGCAGAGGAAGCGAGGATTAAATCATGTGCTAGAGCTTTTTAAGTTTTGAAATCATATAGAGAGCATAAAAGTAAAGTTTTGAGAGGTGTTTGTTGTTGTCAACGAATGGTAGCGCGTACTCTAACTACCTTATCAACCAGACTTTCAAGAGCGGCTCCCATGAAGGACGTTATTTCTACCAGCCAGGTAGATCATCCCTCTTCTCTTTTGTTTACACATGTATTTTATTATTTATAGATGACACTCCTCCCAACTTTTTCTTTCTCAAGCCATGGCTAACCGAATCCTCGGGTGCCTTCCAACATTCTCATACCATGGAGGAGTGTCTTTTTTTCTTTTTCTTTTTGCAAAATTAAGTTGCTCACTGATTGATCAGGGCAAAGCATGTGAAGAGAATCATTAATGCAAGTTAATTAATTGGGGCTGGGAACCCCATTGCCAGCTCTTTTTGCAAAATTATTGGATAAGCGGATGAGCCACTAGTCCATTGGTGAAAGTCTGTCAGAATTAAATGACAAGATCGAAAGATAAAACACCACATACTTCCTCATGAGCTATAAAACATTGACACAAATAAGAGATAATAACTTTTTAATTGTTTAAAGGTAGCACAAGAAGTATTTACTTGGAATGGCAGAAAAATACCACATAGTAGGTAGGTATGGTGGACACAAATGGCATAGGTTTTGGCTCAAGGTTTTGGATGCACGAAAAATATTCCCTCTCACTACAAGGCTTTGGCTAGCAAGGTTGTTTGAAGCAAACACAAGTATGAACCGGTACAACAAAACTTACATAAGAACATATTGCAAGCATTATAAGACTCTACACTGTCTTCCTTGTTGTTCAAACACTTCACCAGAAAATATCTAGACCTTAGAGAGACCAATCATGCAAACCAAATTTCAACAAGCTCTATGCAGTTCTTCATTAATAGGTGCAAAGTACATGATGCAAGAGCTTAAGCATGATCTATTTGAGAACAACAATTGCCAAGTATCAAATTATTCAAGACATTATACCAATTACCACATGAAGCATTTTCTGTTTCCAACCATATAACAATGAACAAAGCAGTTTCAACCTTCGCCATGAATATTAAAAGTAACACTAAGAACACATGTGTTCATATGAACGAGCGGAGCGTGTCTCTCTCCCACACAAGCATGAATTTATTCAGAGAATGAAAATAACAAAACTAAAATAAAAGCACACAGACGCTCCAAGTAAAGTACATAAGATGTGACGGAATAAAAATATAGTTTCACTAGAGGTGACCTGATAAGTTGTCGATGAAGAAGGGGATGCCTTGGGCATCCCCAAGCTTAGATGCTTGAGTCTTCTTGAAATATGCATGGATGAACCACGGGGGCATCCCCAAGCTTAGACTTTTCACTCTTCTTGATCATATTATATCATCCTCCTCTCTTGACCCTTGAAAACTTCCTCCACACCAAACTCAAAACAATCTCATTAGAGGGTTAGTGCATAATCAAAAATTCACATGTTCAGAGATGACACAATCATTCTTAACACTTCTGGACATTGCACAAAGCTACTGAAAGTTAATGGAACAAAGAAATCCATCCAACATAGCAAAAGAGGCAATGCGAAATAAAAGGCAGAATCTATCAAAACAGAACAGTCCGTAAAGACGAATTTTTTAGTGGCACTTAACTTGCTCAGATGAAACAGCTCAAATTGAATGAAAGTTGCGTACATATCTGAGGATCACGCACGTAAATTGGCAGAATTTTCTGAGTTACCTACAGACGGGGCTGCTCAATTTCGTGACAGAAGAAATCTGTTTCTGCGTAGTAATCCAAATCTAGTATCAACCCTACTATCAAAGACTTTACTTGGCACAACAATGCAATAAAATAAAGATAAGGAGAGGTTCCTACAGTAGTAACAACTTCCAATACTCAAATATAAAACAAAAGTGCTGTAGTAACATAAAAACAAGGGTTATCTCCCAAGAAGTGCTTTCTTTATAGCCATTAAGATGGGCTCAGCAATTTTAATGATGCTCACATAAGAATGAGAGTTGAAGCAAAGAGAGCATCAAGAAGCAAATTCAAAACACATTTAAGTCTAACCCACTTCCTATGAAAAGGAATCTTGTAAGAAAACAAGTACTGAAAGCACATAGCAACAAGCATAGAAAGGCAACACAAGCGCAACTTCAATATTCTCAACATAAAGAGGGGAAACTTAATATTATTAAGATGCATATAACCATGTTTCCCTCTCTCATAATAACTTTCAGTAGCATCATAAACAAACTCAATAATATAACTATCACATAAAGCATTCTTATCATGAGCTACATGCATAAAATTATTACTCTCCTCATAAGCATAGTCATTACTATTATTTGTAGTGGGAGCAAATTTAATAAAATAGCTATCATTATTATTCTCATCACCATAATCATCATATATAGTAGGCATATTGTAATCATAATTAATTTTCTCCTCAATAGTAGGTGGACTGAAAATATCATATTCATCATTGTAATCATCATAAATTGGAGGCAAAGTATCATCAAAGTAATTTTTCTCCTCCATGCTTGGGGGACTAAAAATATCATGCTCCTCAAAACCAGCTTCCGCAAGCTTAAATTCTTCCATAGCATTAGCAATAATAGTGTCCAAAGAGTTCATGCTAATAACATTGCTACAACTATTTTGCAAACAAAGTTCCATGGGTTTTTTAATTCTCTCTTCAAACACATCATGTCCTAATTCAAGATAAAGTTCATAAAGATCTCTAATTTTTTTGTTGTTTTCCATTAAGCCTAACTAGTGAAAATAAAAACAAGAGACAAAAAGATGCAATTGCAGAATCTAAAGGAGATACCTTCGAGCACTCACACACCGGCAACAGTGCTAGGAAATAGCCTAGTAGTCGGAGGATGTGAATACCTTTTACCTTACCTCCCCGGCAACGGCGCCAGAAAATAGCTTGATGTCTACGTGTGCTTCTATTCTTGTAGACAGTGTTGGGCCTCCAAGAGCAGAGGTTTGTAGAACAGCAGCAAGTTTCCCTTAAGTGAATCACCCAAGGTTTATCAAACTCAGGGAGGTAGAGGTCAAAGATATTCCTCTCAAGCAACCCTGCAATTACGATACAAGAAGTCTCTTGTGTCCCCAACACACCCAATACACTTGTCAGATGTATAGGTGCACTAGTTCGGCGAAGAGATATTAAAACGCAGATGATATAGATGGTGGTAGATGGTAATTGCGATATGAAGTAAATATTGCAGCAAGTAAACATGCAGTAGAACAGTAAGTAAGCGGTGTTTGCAGTATTGGAAACAAGGCCTAGGGATCCTACTTTCACTAGTGGACGCTCTCAACATTGCAATCATAATTGAATATAAATATAAGCACTTCATTATGCTATTCCGAATTACTCTCTGGCGGGATAACGAACACTAATTCACCGTGTAGGGCTGCAAAGCAAACCTTAAAGATGTATTCCCGAGTACTAATGAACACCCCACGCTGTCACTTTGAGCATTCATAGGAGGTACTAACACACCACAATTTCATAGAGACATCCAACTCAAATCATAACCCAGTGAACAAGTATTCTGTGAAATATAGCCTAAGAGACCCACACGGTGCACACACTGTCACCTTTACACACGTGGGACAAGGAGTCTACGGAGATCACATAAGTAAAATCCACTTGAATAACATAAGACATCTAGATTGCAAAGCTCATGATCACATAGATGAACACATAAGTATTACTCTCAAACGCTCTCTTGTTGGATGACAAACACCATACATTGTGTAGGGCTACAAGAGCTCCCTCAAGCCGGAGGTAACAAGCTCCACAACATACGGAATTCATATTTAAGTAACCTCTAGAGCATAATAGACAAGAGTAACATCTACACATTCATATAGATCACATCATGGGAGAGAGAGATGAACCACATAGCTACCGGTAGAGCCCTCAGCCTCGGGGGAGAATTACTCCCTCCTCATCATAGGAGACAGCAGCGGCGATGAAGATGGTGGTGGTGTCGATGGAGATGGCTTCCGGGGGCACTTCCCCGTCCCGGCGGCGTGCCGGAACAGAGACTTCTGTCCCCCGAACTTGACTTCGCGATGGCGGCGGCTGCGTAACTTTTTTCGTCCCGTGGCTTATTCTTTTAGGGTTTTCGAGGCGGAGAGAATATATAGGCGGAAGGGCAGCCTCGGAGGGGTCCTGGTGGTCCCACACCATAGGGGGGCGCGCCCCCACCCTTGGCCGCGCCGCCTTGTGGGGTGGGGCCCCCAGGGCTCCCCTCTGGTGCCTCTCTGGCTCTCTGGAAGCTTCCGGGGAAAATAAGGTCCTGGGCGTTGATTTCATCCAATTCCGAGAATATTTGCTTTGTAGGATTTCTGGAACCAAAAACAGCAGAAAACAGGAACTGGCACTTCGGCATCTTGTTAATAGGTTAGTTCCGGAAAATGCATAAAAACATCATAAAGTATGAACAAAACATGTAGGTATTGTCATAAAACTAGCATGGAACATAAGAAATTATAGATACGTTGGAGACGTATCAGTCATCGCCAAGGAGCGCAGGGCTCTTTGCCGCTTGAACGCGAAGAAGGACTACACCATCCACCGCCTCAAGGCCAAGATAGCCTCACTGAAGGAGACTGTTGAAGCCCAGGCCGAGCAGCTCCAGGAACTGGAGGGAGAAGGCGAGGGAGAAGACATCCAGGGAGATGGATACTCCTATGTGAGCAACGATGATGACTATGAAGACACTACAAGAAAAGTTCTGATAGACAACGTCTCAAAATCGTCCGCTAAGGGGTATTTTTCGTCGCCTATGGGCCTAACCCGACGATATGGGTTCTGTTGTGGAAACTGCGTCAGGCAAAGTCCTACGACGATTTTTTCGGTCCGTCGCGCTTGGGCGCCCTTCCGCCACGGAAAATCGGACCGTTGCCCAAGTGTTTCCGGGAGCCCGTTGACTGCTGACGTCATGCAAACTGACACATGGCAGACGCCGTTAACTCAGTTAACGGCGTTAACCGGCTGAAACCCCGTGGTAGATGGTAGGCCCACACGAGGCCTCGCCACGTCTTAAGCGGGCCGGCCCATTAAGTTTGCTGGCCGGGCCAGCCGACTTAGTTTGATCGGTCAACTATATAGGCTGGGCTGGTCCATTAGTTACATGGGCCGGGCCTAACCTCTAAGGTTGATCGGTCAAAACTTTAATGGGCCGGCCCACTAAGCATGTGGGCCGGGCCGAATGCACTCGTTTGACCGGTCAACGAGCAAAAGGGCCGGCCCACAAGACATGTGGGACCCACTTTCTGGTATCGGGCCGGCCCATTTACAAAGTGGGGTCCACATTAAAGCAACCGGGCCGGCCCAAGAAGTTATTGGGCCGGCCCAATTAGCATGTGGGTCCCACTTTCCTGCTATCGGCCGGCCCATTTAGTACGTGGGGTCCACATTTGATCAAATGGGTCGGCCCAACAAGCCGGTGGGTCGGGCCAAAAGCACCGGTGGGTCCCACTTTCTGTTAAAGGGCCGGCCCATTTAGTATGTGGGGTCCACCATATAGCAAGTGGGCCGGCCCAACAAGATAGTGGGCCGGGCCAAAAAGACGGTGGGTCCCACTTTCCGGTTAAAGGGCCGGCCCATTTAGTATGTGGGGGCCACCATATAGCAAGTGGGCCGGCCCAACAAGATAGTGGGCCGGGCCAAAACACCGGTGGGTCCCACTTTCTGTTAAAGGGCCGGCCCATTTAGTATGTGGGGTCCACCATATAGCAAGTGGGCCGGCCCAACACGCTAGTGGGCCGGGCCAAAAACACAGGTGGGTCCCACTTTCCTGTTAAAGGGCCGGCCCATTTAGTATGTGGGGTCCACCATATAGCAAGTGGGCCGGCCCAACACGCTAGTGGGCCGGGCCAAAAACACAGGTGGGTCCCACTTTCGTCTTAAAGGGCCGGCCCATTTAGTATGTGGGGGCCACCACAAAAGCAATTGGGCTGGCCCAACTAGTTAGTGGGCCGGCCTAGTAGTGGGTGGGGTCCACCTTAAAGCAAGTGGGCCGGCCCAATAAAAGTGTGGGGTCCACAGTAAATCAAGTGGGCTGGCCCAATAAGTAAGTGGGCCAGCCCGTTTAGTTGCTGTTTATATGCCGGCGTAATAGGCGCTTTAGGATTTTGCGGGCCGGCACATATGTGATTTCGCTTAATTGGGCCGTTTAAGGGATGGAAATTCGTGATTTAGATACTGAGAATATTTACGCAGCATTGATTTCTGTCGGATAGCCTCACTTACCACAAGCACCAAAGAAAAAATGCGCGAAAGAACTATAAAAACTAACTAAATATTACATCAGCTGCAAGGCATTGAAAAAATATTACGGAACCCGAGAGAAATTGAATGGTAATTAAACCTAGCAATACAATGAGGGGATCCGGCAATCTTTTAAGTTGTCCATGCAGCACCTATATCCGAAACAAAGACATTACAAGTTAAGACAAGCAACAATGGAAAGGCAAAGACACTACAATATTGTTTGCCAAAGAATTTGGAACTCATCATTTCGTCGTTATAACAAGATCATTGTAATGCGCACAATAAGCAAACAAAGAGTGCATGCCGCATACCAACAGCCAATATAACGAGCATGTTAGAATGAAACAACGAGACTTACTACTTGTCGAGTCCCATGCAAACCAACATGTTCGGGGAGTACAAAATTGGCATGAACAACATAGTAGCGAGGCTATAAATTTTGTAACAACGATCGAGCAAGATGAAGTTATGATGGCTACATCTACAGAGCAGGGAATGTAAACCAAAAATAGAAGTTACGATGGCAAAAGCTAAAGAGGAGGGAATGTGAACCAACATGTGCCAATTGCAATTACTTCATTTTGGCCGTGAACTAAATAATACTCCTGAACTTATAGTGAAGGGGATGCAAATCAAGATGTTTCGGGATATAAACTTGTAATGAGCAACACATAGAGGATAGTTAATGCTGGAGCTTAGGATGGACCAGATACGTAATATAGTGGGATCACCTGTGAACTTGTATAAGAGGGAATGCAAACCAATATGTTCAGCTTTCCATATGTGAGCGTCATGCCAAGTCAGAGAAACAAGTCAATAATGCAACTTTTGAAGAACAAGATGGCACGCAAAATTATTATCTAGTAGTATGACAAGTTTATTTGTACTACGAGGCTAGATAGCAGAGTGATAGCATGCCAAACTAAGTCCTTACTTTGTTAGCTTACAATGAACTAGATACAAAACAATGGCATCACCTGTAGTACAGGGAATGCAAGCCAACATGTTCATGGAGTAAAAAATTGGCACAAACAACATAGTAGCAGGCCATAATTTTTGTAACAACGACTGAGCAAGATAAAGTTATGATGGTGTGGCACCCCCGGGATCAGGGTTAGACAAATACCAGATCTTCGTCTGACATAAGCCTAACCTAGAGCTCGAGAGACTACAGTGAGAGAATCGGTAACACCACAGTGACTCTACGACTCAAAGAGGTAATACAAGCTCATAACCGAGCGAAGAACCAAAGCGATTACAAGCGAGAGGTCACCGACCCGGCATACATCAATCAACGGAAGCGAAGTTATGCTATTAGACATAGCAAGATAGCAAAAGGCCTAAGAGGCCGGGAGCATAACGGCGACGTCCCAGCCCATAGATTCCAGGCTGCCACCGGGAACCCCAAGCTACTCGTCGATGTCGACTAGAAACCACCATCTGTTGGAGCGACTTCGTCCGAAACAAAAGCATGCAAAGCTGAGTACGGGGACTCAACAAGACTTAGTACAACCTTTTAGCAAAGCGGGTATGCAGGCTTTACGTGGAGCTTCTTTTGCGTAAAGCCAGTTTTCCTTTGTAAGACAAGAGAGAGGAGAAGCTCGACTACTCAGAACCTTTAAAAGGGGATAAGAGAGCGATATCTCTATCTCTATTGATCATCATATTGTATCCACCAATCTTCATCATCTCGAACCACTATCCTCGGATCACCCCCTCAACACCCGAAGAAGGTATCCAGTAAGCACACATTGGTTGCCAAGTTTTACGATCAGGTTCAAGTTGTCTATGATCACGGAATCCATTCCCAAGTCGTCCAGTAACCGTGGACACGGCTTTTCGAAAAGATTCATAACCTGCGGGGGTGCACAACTTTACCCACACGTGCCAACCGATTCTTAGTGCCGATACATTAGCTCTCTTCCTTGGAAAGCCGGCAGAGAGTGGTTGACCACGACCTTTACCTTGCTTGTCGCCGAGACCATGAGTCACGCGCTAAGGATTGTTCCGCCGTAACGGGTCAAGTCCCGAAGTCGGTCCTTAACGATGTGAGGCGAGGTGGGTTTCACCAGGGACTCTAACCCAAGCCACCTCGGCCACGCTTACCTACCTGTATGCCATGCACCTTTTCACAAACGTTTTCGATGCATATGTCCAGATAACACGCAAACTATGTGACTCATGGAATCTACTAGGCAAGTTAGTGAGTCGAGAGGGTACCATAATAGGGCCTCGTGTGGTTGTACGCTCGGTCTTGGTTCAAGAGGCGAGAACTCGGTTCCTAGGGTCGGCGAAACGAAACAACCCACCACATCCCAATGTGGCCTCTCGTCCGAGCCTTTAATCATGTTTAACAACATCTCTATACTTACCACGTCAACCTGTCATGCTAGTTTCATTTCATTGTATGGCTCCGGTCCGAAGACCGGAGTAGTAGCGTAACAAACTAAGCATGGCTAAGCATAAAGAGATAAAGGCTCTAGCGATGCACACATGCCCAACCTAGTTATGCTAGGAGCGAGTGGATCAGGTATTTGAGGCTACAAGGTGGAACATGCAATAGATAGGATAACTCTACCTATCGATAAAAGACGGTTGAATCGTGTGCAATATGAAGGAACCAGAGTAAAAGCATTTCGAAATCATATATGAACCAGGCTAGGGCTTGCCTTTGTCCCTGACAAACCGAAGTGGATCTTCGATAATCTTGTACTTGAATTGTTCGTCGGAGGACAGAAATTGATCATCACTGTTGTTGATCTTCGTCGTCTCGGACTCGTGCGCTATCGATCGCGAAGAAGCAAATACTATAAAGAGAGAAATAACAATCAACACATGGCATAGATGCAATGCGCATACAAGTATGAATGATATGTCATATTAAAGGAATTAAGTAAACCCTAGGTGCATCGATGGAAATTAAAGGGGTTCGGCTTCGGACACCGCCATATGAAGGGGTGTATTAGGGTTTTCTACTAAGGCTCATATTTAATTGGTTCAAAGATGTATGAAACATGGATAAACAATTAGGAAATGTTTTTCTGATCATTTTGATATATAATTTCATATTTTTCTGATTTAAAATGAATTATTTATGAATTTCCAAAATTTAATTCATTTTAAATCAATTTCGAAAAATTAAATAATAATAAAGTTGGACCCACATGTCATAATTTTATTCTTTTCTAAATTATTTCCTAATTATTAAAATCCTGACAGATGGGGTCCACTTGTCATAGTATTTCCTATTTTAGAAAAATACGAAATTAATAACAGAAAATACGAGAAAAAATAGGAAAAGTGGATTATGGCGTCGGCATGACGTCATGCCGACGTCGGCCGGCCATGAGCTCAAAATTGAGCTCGGGTGGAGCTCCAATCCGCGGCTCCCGTGGGCGAGAGGACGCGCGGTTAGGGGCAGAAGAGGCGCCTCGGCATGGGGAGCCATTTGGGGGCGGCGCCGCTGTCGATTGGTCGCCGGAGCTAGTCCGGCGACGAGCTCTAGCGGCGGCCGTGGCGAGTGCTGCGGCACGGCGGCGATAGAGGGGGCTAGGGGGCGAGGCGAGGCCATGGGGAGATGCGGCGGCTCACCGTGAGCGTCTTGGCGTGGTCGGCGACGCCGGAGGGGGCTCGCCGGCGCCGGAATCGGGCGGGGCAGGGCCGGCAGTGAGGTGTAGGGTTAGGGTTTCCTAGGGCGTCGGGGTCGCGGGGAGGGGAGAAGTGGGGCGCTAGGGCTTGGGCGGCGGCCGGCGAGGATCTTATAGCCGCCGGGGGCGGCGGGGCGCATCGTGGCCGGCCGGAGAATCGGGTGGCCGGCCGTGCGCCACCCAGCTGCTTGGAGGCGCGGGGAGACGACGACGTTTTTGCAGAAAACCCCCTGCGGGGTGGTTGGGCCGAGGTGGGTTGGCTGCTGGGCCACTTGGGCCTCGGCCGGGAAGAAAGAGAGGGGAGGGAAATGGGCTGAGCCCGGGGAAGGGAGAGAGGGTTCTCCCTCTATTTTTCTTTTACGGTTTTATTTCTCTTTTCAAAATTCAAATTTCAAAACTATTTTTGGATGGAATTTGGGAACTCAAATTTCAGATAATTTTCTAAACACACATGGCTTATTAAAGAACAACAAAACCATGTTGCTTACTTTGAAAAACTTGAGAAATTTGAGTGAGAAAGAAATAGAGAGGGACTTGCATAATTGAAAATTGAGATGCAAACTTTACTCAAATGCAAACTATATGCATGAGATGCACATGAACACTCATTTATTTAGATAAACAAGGTTGGGATGTTACAACTCTATCCCCCTTACAAGAATCTCGTCCTCGAGATTCCTAAGATAGGAAAAGAGAAGGTAACAAGGACTACACCGGTCTTCAACGAGCTTGTTGATACCACGCCGATCTTCTTTGTTGAGGAAGTTCATCCACGACACCATGAAGAATTTGACCCACAGCACCATGAAGAGCTCTTCATTTTGCTTTCTTCACTCTAAAGGAAAGAGGGAATGACACTAGACGGTGGATCTTCACAAAGATCGAGTATCTCATGGTCAACTCATGGAAGGAATGTCTAAAAACAACTCTTGAGCTAACAAACATGAAACACGTCAAGGTAACAAAAGAGACAAAAGAAGTTTCAAATTTTTGGTAGACAATTGCTCCACGCTTGACAAGAACACGAAGGACAAGGTAGCGAGGAGTTAAACTGCCTTTGATACCATGACGAGGCACTCTTACAGAGGGTGACTCATGGAAGCACAAATTATTATGAAACCAGAGCAACTTTGGATTTCAAAAATCCTAGTCACTTTTCTGGCATGGGTACATGAAATGGATGTTGTATACCCAAAAGGCTAGGGCCTAGATGACTGACGAATTCACACAACGTGTGAATTGATTAGAATTTCAGGTAATGACCAACGGAAAGGGAAGGGTACTGGCTAGAGAAGTGCCAAGGATCAGCGGTGAGTGAAATTTCTCCGAACGAAGTTGTTGTCACCTGGAGAATGATTTCGAGGGATTGACCGAGAGACATTTAGCAACACTGCTTATGATGTTCTCCTTGATGTTCTAGACACCAATATTAGGCTATTGACTAGCCTTCAATAGGTCATCAAGTGAAGGTCAGACTTCGGGATTTGAAAAGCATCATAAGGGCAACTCCTAGAATAAGTCGCACAAGATCCTTATGGAGAGTGGTTATTCTTGATGATTCAAGAGATTATGGCATTAGGCCTTCCGACTAATTGTGTTAACCACAACATCAATCTTGTCGGATTTACAAAGAGACCTATGTCAAAAATCCTTGAGAAACGCTAACCATCATTGCCGCTTGAGATTCAGCTTAGGTTAGGTGTAAAGATATTTTAGACTCGGCATGTTTAAGGTAAGATTTGCAACAGTTACCACCAAGGTAAAGTCGCTAGATTCTCAAGATATGGACCACAATGTCAAGATCCAAAGGACTGAGCTAGATTGTGTAATACATGTGGTTACGACTGCCAAAGGCAAGTGCGTGCACACGAACTTGCACTGTAGCACAAGTGAGTCCTTATGGGGACACCAAAGAAGATTTTGAAGTTCTTAAGCTACTACTCTTTCTTGAACAAACCAGTCAATGGCTTAGGGTGCATAGAGGAACGTTTCAAGGAATGGAGGTAACAACCTTGCATCTCAAGATAACTTTGCACTTGCATGACCGAACTTGCGATGATTCCCGAGGAAAACAAAGGGAACTCTACTCGGATCCACGGCGACATCTTTCAGCATAGTGCACGTGAACCAGAGAAGGTCACTTCCAACATCAAGAACACATACTTCATGATAACACAAGGATGGTTCTTAAAAGTTTCCAATATTAGTGCCAATTGTTCAATATGAATCTCTTTAAACATGGAGGAAATAAGAATGTCATCGATGGGCTCAATAACAAACTTATCATGATACTCCAATGAGGGACTCATATTCTATATGGACTAGGCAGAAATATTGGTCAGACCAAGGTCATGAAGGTATACTCAGACGAGACACCATGAGTATAAACATCATCAAGATAGTCCTCGAAACTGAGTTTGATTTGACGATAGCCCAAACTCAAATCAAATATGAAATAGATAACATATCCATAAAGGAGATACTTTCTGACTTCAACACAAACAACACTAGACATCCCTTTATGAAGGAACAAAGTTAGATAGAGATTTTGCCTTTCAACTCTCCAAGTTGTTGTTTAAGCTCAACCAAATAGTCCAGGGTTATCCAATACGGTTCTTGGAGAAAGAGTAGTTCAAAGAACTAACACGGTCATGTGGCAACATGGCGATACTTCTAGAAAGACATCCAGAATATCACGAACCACCGGTATATATCACTGAATTCAAGAGGGAATCTTGCTTTACAAAGCAAACGATATGGTCTTGTGAGCTTTGGTATTAACCTAACTCTTTGACCGAAGATGGTGCGCTCGAACGAACGGACTTGGCAGCACAACCAAACTTCGCTTAGAAATTTGGCGAACCAATCATGCTAAGAAAGACACAAACGTCCTTGGATTTCAAAGCAATGAGAATTGCTAAGAATCTCGGATGGCCACATCAATACGCAAACCCCAACATTCCCAAGCATAGACAGCTCGGAGAAAGGGTGAGTAAAGACATGCAAGAGCATCACTTCATCAATAAGGCCATGATACAAAGCACGACCTCATGATATAGAAGAGGGTGATACTCTAAGGTAGAACAGAACAGAAGCTAACGAGGCCTCTTAATCTGCGGATTACAATACTTTGACCAAGTCTTAGAAATGGACGAGGTACTGGAGTTTGTTTCTCCTGACATACCGAAGTGGAATGTCTTGACGAACCACAAGAGTAACATGCACTAGAGACACCAATGCACATTTACAACTTGGCTGCTAACTAGCAGACAAAGGTCGGAAAGCAACTAAAGAGGAGGAACACAATCAGGATCAGAATTCCTGAGATGTAGATGCACAAGATAACACTCTTGGGAAACTCATGCTGAAAAGGAAGGTGTGGCAGAGTCACGGACATAGATGTGAGACTCACAAAGAGCACTCTTGTCGTGATCCATTTGGTTCAATGAAAGAACCTCTGCGATAGCTAGTGGAAGGGAAAGATATTTATTGCCGCAATTCAACACGACAACAACCACAGGCTTTAAGGCTAGCTTGATTTGGATTTAGCCATCCCGATGTAATGTTTGAACATTAACACCAGTGTTCAATGGCATGGATCTTGGGTTAAAGGCCAGCTTCATGTACTAAGATTCATACACTAGAATCCAGCACAATCGGGGACCTTCGGTTCAAGTCCAAGGGTTAAAACCCGAGAAAGGAGTAACTACTAGATGAGTGACACAGAGGACACTACGAGGTAGTAGTCACGATGTACCATCTAAAAGAAATGCATAGCTTCTGAAGTACCCAAGAAAATAGAAAGGAGGCATTCAAGGCGAAAGGAAACCTCGAAGCCTAGAACAGAATGATGTAGAATTCAAAAAAAATAGAGAGATCATGATGGAAAAGAATCTCTCTGTTGAAACAAAACAAAACAAAACAAAGAGGAGGCAAAGAACACACATGACTCTAGAGAACTCTGCACTAGGTCAACTGGTTTAGAAACGACATGCCCTTGGGGCACCTAAGTTTGAAAGACTAGAAGAGATAGAAAAACTTTCAAATCAACACAAGGTAAGGCACCTTAGAATTAGAGCGATACCAGATAAGGAGTAAAAAGAAGCCTAATCAGATTTTCGCAAATACTTTTAGCTTTCAAATAGTTTTCACAAACACTAGACTCAACATCGACCGAGTAGAAAGGGCTTCCTACGAGCGGTCCTGCTCCGATACCAAAACCTGTGGCACCCCGGGATCGGGGTTAGACAAATACCGGATCTTCGTCCGACATAAGCCTAACCTAGAGCTCGAGAGACTACGAGTGAGAGAATCGGTAACACAACGGTGACTCTACGACTCAAAGAAGTAATACAAGCTCATAACGAGCGAAGAACCAAAGCGATTACAAGCGAGAGGTCACCGACCCGGCATACATCAATCAACGGAAGCGAAGTTATGCTATTAGACATAGCAAGATAGCAAAAGGCCTAAGAGGCCGGGAGCATAACGGCGACGTCCCAGCCCATAGATTCCAGGCTGCCACCTGGGAACCCCAAGCTACTCGTCGATGTCGACTAGAAACCACCATCTGTTGGAGCGACTTCGTCTGAAACAAAAGCATGCAAAGCTGAGTACAGGGACTCAACAAGACTTAGTACAACCTTTTAGCAAAGAGGGTATGCGGGCTTTACGTGGAGCTTCTTTTGCGTAAAGCCGGTTTTCCTTTGTAAGACAAGAGAGAGGAGAAGCTCGACTACTCGGAACCTTTAAAAGGGGATAAGAGAGCGATATCTCTAGCTCTATTGATCATCATATTGTATCCACCAATCTTCATCATCTCAAACCACTATCCTCGGACCACCCCCTCAACACCCGAAGAAGGTATCCGTAACAAACATTGGTTGCCAAGTTTTACGATTAGGTTCATGTTGTCTATGATCACAGAATCCATTCCCAAGTCGTCCATAACCGTGGACACGGCTTTTCGAAAAGATTCATAACCCTGCAGGGGTGCACAACTTTACCCACACGTGCCAACCGATTCTTAGTGCCAGAACATTAGCTCTCTTCCTTGGAGAGCCGGCAGAGAGTGGTTGACCACGACCTTTACCTTGCTGTCGCCGAGACCATGAGTCACGCGCTAAGGATTGTTCCGCCGTAACGGGTCAAGTCCCGAAGTCGGTCCTTAACGATGTGAGGCGAGGTGGGTTTCACCAGGGACTCTAACCCAAGCCACCTCGGCCACGCTTACCTACCCGTATGCCATGCACCTTTTCACAAACGTTTTCGATGCATATGTCCGGATAACACGCAAACTATGTGACTCATGGAATCTACTAGGCAAGTTAGTGAGTCGAGAGGGTACCATAATAGGGCCTCGTGTGGTTGTACGCTCGGTCTTGGTTCAAGAGGCGAGAACTCGGTTCCTAGGGTCGGCGAAACGAAACAACCCACCACATCCCAATGTGGCCTCTCGTCCGAGCCTTTAATCATGTTTAACAACATCTCTATACTTACCACGTCAACTCTGTCATGCTAGTTTCATTTCATTGTATGGCTCCAGTCCGAAGACCGGAGTAGTAGCGTAACAAACTAAGCATGGCTAAGCATAAAGAGATAAAGGCTCTAGCGATGCACACATGCCCAACCTAGTTATGCTAGGAGCAGTGGATCAGGTATTTGAGGCTACAAGGTGGAACATGCAATAGATAGGATAACTCTACCTATCGATAAAAGACGGTTGAATCGTGTGCAATATGAAGGAACCAGAGTAAAAGCATTTCGAAATCATATATGAACCAGGCTAGGGCTTGCCTTTGTCCCTGACAAACCGAAGTGGATCTTCGATAATCTTGTACTTGAATTGTTCGTCGGAGGACAGAAATTGATCATCACCGTTGTTGATCTTCGTCGTCTCGGACTCGTGCGCTATCGATCGCGAAGAAGCAAATACTATAAAGAGAGAAATAACAATCAACACATGGCATAGATGCAATGCGCATACAAGTATGAATGATATGTCATATTAAAGGAATTAAGTAAACCCTAGGTGCATCGATGGAAATTAAAGGGGTTCGGCTTCGGACACCGCCATATGAGAGGGGTGTATTAGGGTTTTCTACTAAGGCTCATATTTAATTGGTTCAAAGATGTATGAAACATGGATAAACAATTAGGAAATGTTTTTCTGATCATTTTGATATATAATTTCATATTTTTCTGATTTAAAATGAATTATTTATGAATTTCCAAAATTTAATTCATTTTAAATCAATTTCGAAAAATTAAATAATAATAAAGTTGGACCCACATGTCATAATTTTATTCTTTTCTAAATTATTTCCTAATTATTAAAATCCTGACAGATGGGGTCCACCTGTCATAGTATTTCCTATTTTAGAAAAATACAGAAATTAATAACAGAAAATACAGAAAAAATAGGAAAAGTGGATTATGGCGTCAGCATGACGTCATGCTGACGTCAGCCGGCCATGAGCTCAAAATTGAGCTCGGGTGGAGCTCCAATCCGCGGCTCCCGTGGGCGAGAGGACGCGCGGTTAGGGGCAGAAGAGGCGCCTCGGCATGGGGAGCCATTTGGGGGCGGCGCCGCTGTCGATTGGTCGCCGGAGCTAGTCCGGCGACGAGCTCTAGCGGCGGCCGTGGCAGGTGCTGCGGCACGGCGGCGATAGAGGGGGCTAGGGGGCGAGGCGAGGCCATGGGGAGATGCAGCGGCTCACCGTGAGCGTCTTGGCGTGGTCGGCGACGCCGGAGGGGGCTCGCCGGCGCCGGAATCGGGCGGGGCAGGGCCGGCAGTGAGGTGTAGGGTTAGGGTTTCCTAGGGCGTCGGGGTCGCGGGGAGGGGAGAAGTGGGGCGCTAGGGCTTGGGCGGCGGCCGGCGAGGATCTTATAGCCGCCGGGGGCGGCGGGGCGCATCGTGGCCGGCCGGAGAATCGGGTGGCCGGCCGTGCGCCACCCAGGCCGCTTGGAGGCGCGGGGAGACGACGACGTTTTTGCGAGAAAACCCCCGCGGGGTGGTTGGGCCGAGGTGGGTTGGCTGCTGGGCCACTTGGGCCTCGGCCAGGGAAGAAAGAGAGGGGGAGGGAAATGGGCTGAGCCCAGGGAAGGGAGAGAGGGTTCTCCCTCTATTTTTCTTTTTCTGGTTTTATTTCTCTTTTCAAAATTCAAATTTCAAAACTATTTTTGGATGGAATTTGGGAACTCAAATTTCAGATAATTTTCTAAACACACATGGCTTATTAAAGAACAACAAAACCATGTTGCTTACTTTGAAAAACTTGAGAAATTTGAGTGAGAAAGAAATAGAGAGGGACTTGCATAATTGAAAATTGAGATGCAAACTTTACTCAAATGCAAACTATATGCATGAGATGCACATGAACACTCATTTATTTAGATAAACAAGGTTGGGATGTTACAGATGGCTAGATCTACAGAGCAGGGAATGTAAACCAAATATAGAAGTTACGATGCCAAAAGCTATAGAGCAGGGAATGCGAACCAACATGTGCAATTACTTAAAATTGGCCATGAACTAAATAATAGCAGGATGTTACTATAATACCTATAATTTTTGTAACAACGACCGAGCAAGATAGAAGTTATGATGGCTACATCTACGGAGCAGGGAATGCAAACCAAAATGTTCAATCGCTTAAAGTTAGCAATGAAGTAGAAAATAGCAACGTGTTACGGTCATAGCTAGGAATGAACTAAAAGAGCTTCGGATAAACAAGCATCCGAACCCGTAACATGGCGCTAAAACAAGGGACTTACATTAGGAGAAGCACTCGTGGGAGTCACAGCAGATCTTCCTGGGGTTGATAGATCCGGTGATGAAGTACGCTACATGTGCTACTTGGGGTTGGAGAGACGGCCATTACACTTCATGGTTACTCATCTCATCTGCAAAAACGTAACGGCGCGTCGTTAGCACAAACAAGGTTCCCCCAAGATTAAACAAGAACTTGCAGGCAAGCAATAGAAAAGCGACAGTAGAAGAGTTTAGATCATGCACGGCGCCGGTGAAGCAGATCCGGTTCATGCACAGCGGTGTCGGTGAGCAAGATACGATGCGGTGGACGACGGATCCGGTGAAGCGGCTCCGGTGGGGTGGACGATACCGCAGCTGAAGCGACCGCGGTAGACTGCTGGATGAGCATATGGTTTCGAGGTACGGCGGGGATGATCCGGTCCGGTTGATGACGGCGTCGATGAAGCGGCTCCGGCAGGCAGCCGGATGACGAGGATCGCGAGGGCTCGGGTAGGCCGGGGAAGTCCGGCGGGGATGTTCCGGTGCGGTGGTCGTGGAGGTGGGAGAGAGGGACTTGGGAAGTTCCGGTGGGTGGTCTGAGGGAAATGAATTTTTTTTGGGAGGGCTTCCGGGCTAGGGAGGTGGTGATCCAAAAATGACGGCCAGACCCCCCCCACAAACCGAATTTGCTATCATCTCCACAGGGGTAGAATGGGAATTTGGAAGCGTGTGAAATTTTTGTATTTTGTAGGCGGGAAGTTTTGCCGCTATGAGATTTTGAATTTCGCTAAGGTCCAAGTATAATGATAAAAAATTGTGAGACCGTACTAGTACCTCTGTTCAAGGCCGAGTGCAAAATCAAATCATCATCACCTTGAATATTGGTCACTACCATGGTCATGATCTATCTCTGAAATTAGCGTATCCGCTATATCTTGCAAAGTATAATGATAAAAAAATTGTGAGACCGTACTAGTACTTCTATTCTAGGCCGAGTGCAACATCAAATCATCATCACGTTCAAAATTTGTTACCATGATCATGATCTATCTCTGAAATTGGCGCATCCGCTATATCTTTCAAAGTATAATGATAATAAAAATTGTGAGACCATACTAGTACTTCGTTCAAGTTCGAGTGCAACATCAAATCATCATCACGTTGAAAATTTGTTACCATGATCATGATCTACCTCTGAAAATGGGCGCATCCGCTAAAACTTGCAAAGTATAATGATACAAAATTGTGAGACCGTACTAGTACTTATGTTCAAGGTCGAGTGCAACATCAAATCATCATTACATTGAAAAGTGTGTTACCATGATCACGATCTATCTCTGAATTTGGCGCATCCGCTAAATCTCGCAAAGTATAATGATAAAAAATTGTGACACCGTACTAGTACCTCTGTTCAAGGCCGAGTGCAAAATCAAATCATCATCACGTTGAATATAGGTCACTACCATGATCATGATCTATCTTCTGGACAGAGATCCAGTGCCCCCACGTTCACAGGGCACAACGTGACCCGAGGCTTCCCATCCACCATTCGTTTCAATCCAACGGCAAGGAAAGCAACAGCGTGACCCAATTAATTTCTGCTGAGCCGAAGAGCTGCCGTGTTCTCTCGAACCTTGAAGAAATAGAGAAGGGAACAGAAGATGATTTCGGTTCCGAGCGCATCTGTCCGGGCCAAAAATGTATCTGGTACAAACTCCAGCGGGACGACGCATAGTGACTGGGCCGTTCGCAGCGACGCAAACATGCCCAAATATGTGTCTCGAATCCGTCGCGCGGACGCTGCGTGGACGCGTAAAGTGTCCGCTCGCGTCTGGCGAACGTTTCGTCGGGCCCGCTTGGCAGTGACCCAGCGTCGATGCGTCTTCTCAGCCGGCACCGCTCGGCAGTCCGCGGTCGCGTAAAATGGCGATGCCTCGGGTGGCACGCGTCGTCACCTACCTCTGCGAATGGCGATGCCACGCGTGCAGCGGCCGTCGCGTGCCTCCGACCTATATAAACAGGAGCGTACGCATATCATCTCCTCCCACACTAAACCCTAGCCGCTGCCGCTCAACCTCCTACTGGGTTTTGTATAAAACTAGAACGCATAATTTAATCTCAAGTTTGATGTGCCCTGTGAACGTGGGGGCACTGGATCTATGTCCCTATCTTCTTAATCCCAATCAAAAATGCGTTTGAAATATTTCAGGATTGGTGGGAGATTTTGCCGCCCGACTGAGATTAAATTAAACCACGCGTTCGACAATTCAAACTTGAGACCAAGGCTATGATACCATTTAAGTTCGAACTGATTGAAAAAGGCTATGCAATTAATTTATATAACATCCACAGGAACAACTACCAAGTTGATCCCAACCGCAGATAAATGCATCCACCAACAAAAGTAGGAACGGTGCCTTATTCTAAGGAAACATTTCACAAGACCAATGTACTCACTATGTAGTGTTCATCTCCAATTATCTATGGCATTTTCTAAGTCTTTGGGAGATTATAACGAACTTGATTGGCCTCGTGCAATAGGGCATCACATGCTTCTAATCTCGATCTCAACATGTTAACTTTTGTTCTTAGCATAGCTGTTGCAACTCGTTCTACTTGGAGTTGTTCCTCCAAAACTTGAGCAGAGAAAGACTTGGACTTGGGCTTCAAAACCCAGCATTTCGCAGAAAGAGATATCTTTATCTTTCCCATGTTTTGCCATCTCGAATTTCATATTAGCATGACAAGTTTTGAGTTGTGTAAAAAGAAAAGTTATTACAGAGAAAAATGCAGATGGTAGATTTAATGTGTACGAACTACTTTTAATCATACAAGTTGGCATGCCTGACTATAATAAGGACCGTCTATCTTGCTAGCAGGCATAATTATTAAGGTATTATTAATGGGCTACCATGTTCATAGTCTTCGAAGAAACAGCCTTTATTGCATTACGAGCAGTAAAACAGTTCACACGTGCGCTCAGATTCAAATTTTCAAGCATGCAGCCGATTTATGGTTTAATTGAAGTACACATCATTATATTATTTCACACAAAATACAGCAGCCACATGGAACATATCTAATTTTAGTACAACAACAAAATTTGCAATTATTACAGACCAGGAAATTTTGAACGAAATTTTGAGCAGTAATTAATTACAGCATTGGCATCAGCAGTCCACTTGACTGAACAACGTAATCAAAGTTTATTTAGACACCTTCAATTCCCAGACACATCACAACTGGCTTACCATGACAAGTGCATAGGAGATTCTTTAGAACATTTTCTCGTCAAAGTTTGCCTATTTTTCAATTCATGTATCTCTTGGCGTGTGTTGGCAATTATTTCATCAAGCATCTTTGTTTTCCCGCCCAAATATATCAACTCGCCTCTTGGAGTGCATCCCCCAAATCTCTTTGTGCCGGATTAAGTTGAGCAATAGATACCATGGGCCTATGCGAGCAATATGCACTCTCACCGCTCGCTTTGTGAAACATCAATACTTGAGGCATTGGCCCTTGCTTCGGCTTTGTAGCTTTATTTGAAGCCCGAAATTTAGATAAAACAAGTTACAACATCATATGATGCAATAAAAGACCTCCAATTTCAAGAGCATCATTGAGCTGATATAACATAGCAAGCAATCCAAAATAGAGCCTCGTACATCTATTTCTTCTGGAACGGTTGGTGTACCGGACTCGGTGGACCAATGAGAGCACGTGCCACCGTCACCGTTGCTCGTGAAATGACCGCAACACTTGATAAATGGGTTGTCCCTACCGACATTACAGCTTTGTTTGCAGGCTGAAACTAAGACAAAACAAGTTAAAATGCAATACAATACACGGCAAACAAACAACGATCGTTGACATAATTTTGAAAGAACCATGGGCAGATATAACAAAGAAACCAGCTAAGCCACATGCCTCTTAGAACAAACCAAACTAGATCATGGCGATGATGTATACAATGAACCAAGCAACTAGACATCATGTGCCCAATAACGAAGCCAGTGTCACCGCACGTAAGAAATCTAGCAAATAGCCAAATACGTCAAAACATGTGCATGTTGGATTGGATACAATTAGGAAAATAATGTATGATTGATTTAAGCATGCTCATATAGTGCCTTCGACAACGTAGAAGGTCAATGCAACAATTAATTGTATGGCTTGTATGAAGTGCCATAACATTTAAATTAAGCATAACGAGGCATTGCTTAATCTGAGAACTGAGTGCTAGCTCAGTGGCAAGGCTTGCGAGTGCACAGCCAGCCCACCCGGGTTCGAGTACCAACGGGACCGAATTAAACAAGAATGAAGCGAGATGTCAGTACAAGTAGTGGCAATAGAAATGCAAAATCCATAACAGGGCCAATGACAACATTCACTTGCCAACAAAATCTAAGGATTTAGGGTCTGTTTGTTTGGGCTGCAGCTTTTGAGAAGCAGCTGTAGCTGGTGGGCTGTGAAAAAGCAACTGTGAGAAGCAAATGTTGGAAGCAGTAGATTTGATGTCCGGTTGAAGTGCTTTTTATGGCTGCCGCCGTTGGTTTAGGAGTGAAATGTCTGAAATGCCCTGAGTGCTGAAGATGTTGAATATATGCAGATTTGAAACGAATTTGCTATTTATAATAGTTTCATTACATAATTATCATGTTTAATAACCCCAAAATACTTCAATTTATCTTTCTTTTTTGCTAAAATAATTTTGAACACTTTTTGTATCGGAATATTTTGGAGTGTTGTTTAGAATTAAATATAGCTTTTGGCTTCTAAGTTAAAGTTTTTACGGCTTTAAAAAAGTGTAAACAATATCACAAGACATCTCACTAACCGTTAATTGATCGATCACCTTAATTTTAGGAATTAATCAGTCGATTGTTAATCAGCGAGGTTGCTTTAAATGGGCAGGCTCTAAGCTCTAAAATATGCTACTGTATATTGAAAAGTAAGATTTGCAAAATAGCGCACAAAAGGATTTTTGCGAAGTATTGCCTTGATTGCTTGAAGTAAACGATGACATCCAAAATAAAATATATATGAATAGGATTGTCAAATCCTTCTCATCTTCACCGTCATGTGAAACCGGTAGCTACCATATACAAGACAGAGAGGAAAATAAAATTGCATCGCATGAACACCGTGCTCGTACCAAACTACCAATTACTCGTACATCAATACTTCAATACCGTGGATTGGACGGAACCGTGGAGGAAGAATTTCCTGCAGCAGACCGAGCGGGTAGTGAAGAGCCTCGCGCCGGAGTGAAGATGGACCAACCGATGGAAGAGCAGCTCCAGGCGGTCCGCCGAATGAGAAATTGCGACCCCGCGACGCCTCGAGCACCTCCTCGTCGCCGGCGGCCGTGCTCGCATTCCTCCTCCTAGGTCGCGCCTCCTCGCTCGCCGTCCTCCTCCTAGGCCGCGCTTCCTCGCTTGTCCGCCTACGCGCAGAGGAGGCGGCCGACCCGGCCCTCGGCCTCGAGGCCGACCATGGGGCCACGCATGCTATCGCGGCGGAGGCGCGCCCCTGCTGCAGGAGCTCCTACACCATGCTCTC
The DNA here is from genome assembly GCF_022539505.1 of Lolium rigidum. NCBI lineage: Eukaryota > Viridiplantae > Streptophyta > Magnoliopsida > Poales > Poaceae > Lolium > Lolium rigidum. The sequence continues at coordinate 114,920,418 of NC_061511.1, forward strand.
TGGCGTTCCCGACGAGCTTGCAAGTGGGGACGGACTACTGGGACGGCGGCGGCGGATACTGGCGACGATGCCGGCCGGAACGACGACGGCGGCCGGGCAGGAAACCCTAACCCTATCCTTTCATTGAACGGGACAGGAAGAAGGGGAAAATGGGCACTGGGCTCTCGGGCGGGGAACGATTGGAAGGGGCGGGCCAGAGTTGTACGTGAGGGCAGTTTTTTCGTTGTTAGCAGCAAGTGTTAGGGGCATTTTGGTCCACCGCCGCTCGGGAGCGAAGAAACTCGGGAAGCAGTGTCTCGCCCAACTTCCGGATTGCTAGTTCATTTAGGCACAGCGCTTCTTCAAAGCGCTTTTCTAATTGTTGGTGTTTGTTTGGGCTGCTACTTTTGGACCTCAAAAGCTCTAAAAGCGTAGGTAAGCCCAAACAAACAGTGGCCTTAGCTTTCATATACCCTCAAAATTTAAAATAGTGTAATCCCCCGAAAGGGTATCATGGTATCATTTAATCTCAGCTATCTCACCCCTAATACCAAACATGTATCATTTAATCTCAGCCGTTCTTTTGTTTTACTCAAGAAAACATTTTTATTTTGGGAGTTTATAGAAGCACAAGCCATCGTCTACATTGGCACTGTGTTATGAAAAATATCATCTTCATCGTACATGGTTATGTGAAGATATTGATATATAATTCTGTGCTAGGAAAACAAATAGCAATTACTATGTTACAAGAACCATCTTCAAGCTCGAAGATACGAAGTTCATTGGTCCACCAACCAAGGCTGATAAAATATTATATATTAATTTAGTACTAATATTTCGTATTTACTCATATTAAGGTCTAACTTTTTTCCCCATGACAACCCAGCTTTGATATAAAATCTAACGGTGGCCATGTGTGGGTCACATAAAAAGTATTGAGGTAGTAAATTTATACATAGATATTGGATAATGTATTTTAAATTTCAAAAAATATGGTAGAAATATATAAATTAGATAGTCTTGCCGTGCAATATGCATGCCGCAAAAGGTAAGATAGATCCTTAAAAATTCTCGACTCTAATCACAAAAATATACATAATCCTAATGGGGTGTCCATGAAAAAGTTTTGTCACTTTCGTATTAGGGTATACTTCTATTTCATACCGACTAAAAAACTTAATTGTAATGAACTCACATATTACTCCTTCCATTACTTCTTTTAGGGTGTATTAGTTTTTCAAAAGCCAAACTTTAGGCTTTGTGACTAATTTTAGCAAAAAATAATAATTATCAACATCAAATAAAATATGGAAATATATTTTAAAATTATATATGTCGTGACGTGCAAAGCACGTGCTACTTACTAGTAGATTACTAGAAAATGAATGAAGCAATTGAACATGGAGCGTATTATATAAACAGACCGGATCATTTGAATATGGATATACCACATCATGTCAATGGGACTCGTAAAAACAAAGCTAGACATTTAAACAAGTAATATAACTATTTTTTCACAATGTTTCAAGTAGAATAGGAAGCTAGGTTAGGAATAAAGCAATCACGTTTCAAGTAGAATAGGAAGCTAGGTTAGGAATAAAGCAATCATGTTTCAAGTAGAATAGGAAGCTAGGTTAGGAATAAAGCAATAAAAAACACGAAGTGCATCATTTCAGCTAGGATCATTTCTATCAAACTTCATGCACTAGCCATGGAACAACAGAAAAACTCAATGAAGCAACAGGCAAAAAATTAACATAATAGAATTTTAGGACTTGTTTAACATAGCCAAATCATGTAACTTATACCCATGCATGCCGGATGCCAGATGGGTCAAAGGCAGTGTGCAATGTTCCATATGGTCATTGTTTATATTTTATTAGATTCCATTAGGCAACTTAGGTAGTGCAACATACGTAAAATGATGCAATTGAACTACGCACAGGAGGTAAATTAACATTCCAAAAAAAAACAGGGAACTTACGTGAGCTTTTTTTTGAGTCACACGGACCTCATCGTGTACTTGGGCAGAAGAACCTGGTGCCACACTGTTTCTCCTCTGCATGAAGGAGAGGCCAATTGTAAACATAAACAGGATCCAAGATATAGAAGTTTGCATTAAGCAATATACAAAAAACAGCAGGTACTTACATGATTATAGGCGAGGTTTACTCTACGTTTCTGAGTGTAAGATGTGCATGTTGCACGTGTAATAACAACAAACAGTTACGAGTCAAGGATTTGCTATAATTAAATTGACACCAAACAGTAGTAGAAACATTATGACGTGCATAAACATGTAATACAGGATCGCAGAAAGATATCAAACATGATGTAACTAGAGCAGTAGTCTACGGCCAAATAGTGAGAAATTGTAATCGTGTCAATGGTGGACTTGTATAGCCTACCCCAACTTGTTTGGGAATAAAGCTTTGTTGTTGGTGGTGTTGTTGTTGTTGTCAATCGTGGACATGTAGAGCATTCAACGGCTCATGATTGGTGGCTTATATTTTGTAGAGTTTCAGCGAATGGGTGGGTTAGGTCACTCAGACCACGACACTCTGTATTTATATCATCTGAGTTAGGGTTACAATACCACTGGACATGGGCCTCTATGGGCCTCACACCGGATACAATATTACTACAGCGCTACTACTAAACTCACTCATGGTCCAACACACCCCCTCAAGATGATCATGGGTAAACAACCATGGCCATCTTGCAACAACATGACACATATGACAACTACGAGTAATTAACTTTCAACATAACTCCTAGGATACATGACAGCATTGCACTTTCCATCATCTTGTCATCTCGATTCATCTCTTCATCAGCAGCGAAGACATCCAGCTTCAACCATCTGGGATACGCACAACTCCTAACCATACACATCCTCAACAACCCCGGCTGCCTCACCACACAAGTTCCGCAGAACCATCCACACTCGCCTCAATGTCCTCAGCCTCTCTTCTCCACTCTGCCCGGCCACTGACCTCTTCCGTCTCTCCCACAAACCCCCAGCCAACTCCTGTGTAACATCCCAAATTTCAAATAAAGGAAGAAGAACATTTCCAAGTATCCAAAATTCAGAACCAACACAAAAACTTTTACTTGCATATAGTACCCTGCATAGGACTTGTGCATTTTGAGTGATATGCCATGATGATTGTTACTTTGTGTATGTGATGAACCCCAAAACCCTAGAGTGATCAAGTGATCATCATAAACCAAATCCATCAAAAAGAGAAAGAAATCAAATATTAGAAAAACCCTAAAAACCCTAACATAAAGTCTATGTCATTTTTGTAAATTTGATCCTAGACCCATTTGATCTTCACCAATAGTTGTAGTATGTTATTAAAGAATAATTACAACTTTGGGAATCAAAGATATATCATTTAAACCAAATTCAAATTTGAAAATATGATCACATATGATAATGGTCAATTCTGACTTTTATAGTCTGGTCACCACTTTGAGCCTCTCTATTTCAAAATTTCCAAACTAAACAAATCCAACTCTTGGCATGTCATCCAAGTACACAACAAGGTGAACAACTTTTGTGAAGATCATCTTACCAAAAACTTTCTGGATCAAGAGATAGGAGCAAGCAAAGATGAGACATTGAAACAGATGGAACAATCTCCATTTTCAAATTTCGATCAAACCTTGCTGCCCCTTGACCATTTCTTTGCTCAACCAAGTCACCTGGACATCCCTCTACCTAGCCCATGCCAGAGCACGCCATGGACACGACCAAATCATGGCCAGCCATGGCCATGCCAGCCACGTCGCCCTCGACACGCCTCCCCCTTTCTCTCTTCACCATCGCCACGGCCACCATGTCCAACGTGTAGCCCACGCCCTGCTGAGATCGCCCGTACTCGCCGTCGATCGTGAGGACGCCGACAAGCCCCGGACGACGCGCGCCCAGGTACGCCCAGGTACGCCGCGAGCGGCATGGGCGACGTTACTGGCGCACAGACGCGCGCCCAAATCTCGCCGTACCCCGACCATATCGGCGCGCCGTGGTACCCTTCTCGCCACGCGGAGCTCGCCGGACACGTCGACGTCATGCCTTGGCGACCACGGCCGCCGGAGAGGACGAACGCGCCCGCCACGGCCGCGACAGTACGCACACCCGCCCGACCACCGTACGCCACCGTTTACCACGCCGTTGACGCTCCGAGGACCGCGGTGACGTCGTGAACACGACCCCGTCGTCGCCTAGCCCTCTAGCTCACCGGAGAGGCCGCGCCCTTGTCGACTTGCCACAGCACCCACGGCACCCTCACGCACCTATAAATAGAGCACTCCCCTCGACGATCCAAGCACACCACCATGATCGCCACTCACCACCGCCTCGCTCAGCACCAGTAGCCACCTCAATCGTCGCCGGAGCAAGGCCAATCGACGCCTCACTGCCGCGGAAGCTCTGCAGCAATCGCCATCGATCCAGGCTTCCCCAAGCGACGCCACTGCTACAGGCTGCTTCGCCGTCGTCCACAACGTCCCCAAGCACACTGACCAACCCTAGCTGGAGCCACGGTGAGCCTCCGACCCCCTACCGCCGCCGTGCCGTAGCTCCCCTCTCGCCGTCGACGACGATGAACGTGCACCGTTAGATCCTGTTCTAATCCAACGCGTCTCATTGATCCATACCGCTTCGGCGTTAAGCGTCGCTGACGGGTGGAGCCCACTGTCAGGCGGCCCGCGCGTGCACATATGCGTGGTGGGCTGGCCTTGGGCCGTTTTTTAAACGTTTGGGCCCAGTTAGCTTTCCCGCGTAGCCCAGTAATTCAAATTCGAATTTTCCAAATCCATTTAATTTCAATACTGGCTCCAACTTCGAAAATCCATAGAATCTGCTTGGCTTGGCCAAATTTAACAAACCTTATATTGTTAGAAAGCTAAGGAAAAGTTCTACAACTTTCCACTGGTCTCACCTTGAGATCTGTTGTAGAAATAATGTGACAAAAAGATCAAGCCAGAGACTTTTGCACATTCAATTAATTCTTAAAAATCAACCAAAATAGATATTAAGTTAATTCGAACTCCTATAGCTCACATTTGACTTACACTAATTGTTTCTGCAAGAAAATGGTGTGGTCACTTTGCATGATCATGCCCTAGTTTAATTAATGGACAATATGGCTAGTTTAGTTAAGTGATATTGTCCAAAACTATTATATAAATCTTATGAAGTATTTTTACTTCATTTAAATCTTGGTCTCAAATGAATTCATGTGATGTTTGCACCCCTGGTCCAAACTCTCCTATATGAATATTTGGAGATTTAAATCATTGGTAGAGTTTCTTAAATGGTATGAGGTGGTCTACCTCATTTAAATCATTTTCTCCAATAATGATGATGAATGTTTGACTTAGGTCAATATGAACTCATGTGATTATTGGAGAAATTAAATCCTAAGAAGATTTCAATGAGAGGAAATTATTCCTCAAGAACTATATGGAAGTTACTTGTCACATATGAATAAGGGGAAATTATTTCCTCAAGTCATCCCAACCAATGCACCTACTTATTTTATGTGTGTGCTTAGTATAATTGTGTGAAGTAACGATGTGTTTAGTATAGTTTTTGAGCTTGTTTAGTGATTATACCTCGTATTCAAATTTAGACGCTAGCACCGGAGATTATCCAGAGGAAGGAGAATTCTACCCAGAAGAGGAAGAAGAAAACCTAGAGAACTACCAAGGCAAGATAATACTCTTGCAAAGTGCAAAGCTCTCCTTGAGCAAGGCACCATGATTCTTACCTTTCTTCATACAAGCCTATCTTATGTGTATACTATACAAGTGATACGTCTCCGACGTATCGATAATTTCTTATGTTCTATGCCATATTATTGATGATACCTACATGTTTTATGCACACTTTATGTCATATTCGTGCATTTTCTGGAACTAACCTATTAACAAGATGCCGAAGTGCCAGTTCTCGTTTTCTGCTGTTTTTGGTTTCAGAAATCCTAGTAACGAAATATTCTCGGAATTGGACGAAACGAAGACCCGGGGGCCTATTTCGCCACGAACCTTCCGGAAGACCGAAGAGCATACGAAGTGGGGCCACGAGGTGGCCAAACCACATGGCGGCGCGGCCAAGGGGGGCCCGCGCCGCCCGTGGTGTGGGCCCCTCGTCGGCCCCCGGCTCTGCCCTTCCGCCTACTTAAAGCCTCCGTCGCGAAACCCCTGATGCGAAAAACCACGATACGGAAAACCTTACTGAGACGCCGCCGCCGCCGATCCCATCTCGGGGGATTCTGGAGATCTCCTCTGACGCCCTGCCGGAGAGGGGATTCATCCCCCGGAGGACTCTACACCGCCATGGTCGCCTCCGGAGTGATGAGTGAGTAGTTCACCCCTGGACTATGGGTCCATAGCAGTAGCTAGATGGTTGATGTCTACGTTCCCCCTCCTTTCCTGTAGACAGTGTTGGGCCTCCAAGAGCAGAGGTTTGTAGAACAGCAGCAAGTTTCCCTTAAGTGGATACCCAAGGTTTATCGAACTCAGGGAGGAAGAGGTCAAAGATATCCCTCTCATGCAACCCCGCAACCACAAAGCAAGAAGTCTCTTGTGTCCCCAACACACCTAATAGGTGCACTAGTTCGGCGAAGAGATAGTGAAATACAGGTGGTATGAATAAGTATGAGCAGTAGCAACGGTGCCAGAAAAGTGCTTGGCGTGTAGTTGATGGTGGTGGTATTGCAGCAGTAGTAACGCAGTAAAACAGTAAACAAGCAGTAGTAATGTAGCAGTAGTAACACAGCAGTAGTAACGCAGCAGTAGTAACGCAGTATTTAGGAACAAGGCCTAGGGATTAGACTTTCACTAGTGGACACTCTCAACATTGATCACATAACGAACGGATAAATGCATACTCTACACTTTTGTTGGATGATGAACACATTGCGTAGGATTACACGAACCCTCAATGCCGGAGTTAACAAGCTCCACAATAATGCTCATGTTTAAGTAACCTTTAGTGTAAGATAGATCAACGCTACTAAACCAAGTACTAGCATAGCATGCACACTGTCACCTTCATGCATATGTAGGAGGAATAGATCACATCAATATTATCATAGCAACGAGTTAACTCCATAATCTACAAGAGATCATGATCATAGCATAAACCAAGTACTAACACGGTGCACGCACTGTCACCTTTACACACATGCAGGAGGAATAAACTACTTTAATAACACATCACTAGAGTAGCACATAGATAGTAGTGATACAAACATGCTGCAATCATAAAGAGATATAAATAAGCACCTCACTATGCCATTCAATGAGTAAGTATTCTGTGAAATATGGCCTAAGAGACCCACACGGTGCACACACTCGTCACCTTTACACACGTGGGACTAGGAGTCTCCGGAGATCACATAGGTAAAACTCACTTGACTAGCATAATGACATCTAGATTACAAGCATCATCATATGAATCTCAATCATGTAGGGCAGCTCATGAGATTATTGTATTGAAACACATAGGAGAGAGATGAACCACATAGCTACCGGTACAGCCCCGAGCCTCGATGGAGAACTACTCCCTCCTCATGGGAGCAGCAGCGGTGATGGAGATGGCGGTGGAGATGGCAGCGGTGTCGATGGAGAAGCCTTCCGGGGCACTTCCCCGCTCCGGCAGGGTGCCGGAACAGAGATCCTGTCCCCCGGATCTTGGCTTCGCGATGGCGGCGGCTCCGGCAGGTTTCGTGGGTTTCGTCAATTGGTATCGGGTTTTCTGATCCGGGGGCTTCTTATAGGCGAAGAGGCGGCGCCGGGGGTCGAAGGGCTGGCCAAACCCTAGGGGGCGCGGCCCCCCTAGGCCGCGCCGGGGCATGGTGTGGTGGGCCTGTGCCCCCCTCCGGTCCCTCTCGTGTGTTCCGGATGCTTCCGATGAAAATAGGAACTTTGGCGTTGATTTCGTCCGATTCCGAGAATATTTCGTTACTAGGATTTCGAAACCAAAAACAGCAGAAAACGAGAACCGGCACTTCGGCATCTTGTTAATAGGTTAGTTCCAGAAAATGCACGAATATGACATAAAGTGTGCATAAAACATGTAGATAACATCAATAATGTGGCATGGAACACAAGAAATTATCGATACGTTGGAGACGTATCAATGGTTGTCTTCTCCTCATTGTGCTTCATTGTTGGATCTTGTGAGGTGCCTAACATGATCAAGATCATCTATCTGTAATACTCTATGTTGTGTTTGTCGGGATCCGATGGATAGAGAATACCATGTTATGTTAATTATCAAGTTATTACATATGTGTTGTTTATGATCTTGCATGCTCTCCGTTACTAGTAGAGGCTCTGGCCAAGTTTTTGCTTTTAACTCCAAGAGGGAGTATTTATGCTCGATAGTGGGTTCATGCCCGCATTGACACCTGGGACAGTGACAGAAAGTTCTAAGGTTGTGTTGTGCTGTTGCCACTAGGGATAAAACATTGGCGCTATGTCCGAGGATGTAGTTGTTGATTACATTACGCACCATACTTATTTGCATTTTTCTGATTATTTTTGATCCTTCAAAAATATATTTTAATTTTCTGGATTTAAGAAAAAAAGGTTCGCAGGCCGAACGGCCCACCCGGCCGAACGGCCCAGCAGCCAGCTCGCCCCGGCCACGCGCCCACGCCCCCGCACGGCCCAGCTCCGCTCGGCCAGGCCACCCCACGCGCACGCGTGCACGGCTGCACGCCCCGCGCCAGCCACACGCCGCGTCGCCTCTATTTCGTTTTCCTTTAGTCCCACATCGACTCTTTGAACAAACTAGTAAGCTTGCACGCGCAACGCACGTCTCATAAAAAATATTGTGAATCCTATTTCTTTTTTTTAGCTTGCACATGTCTTCACATAAAATTCACAATCATATAAGTATTTAATAATTAGTTACAGAACTATTTAAAAAATTAAGCAACATTCTCCAAGCCGGTCTCCGTCATTCTCCAAGCATTGATTTCTAATATTATGATCATTCAATTTCGAGTATCGATCACATTTTACAATCTATGGTATCCGTGTCGTCTTCATCATTCTCCAACTATCGAATTCTAAAATTATCATCATTAATTTCCGAGTCCGTAAAAATAATAACTACTCCCTTCATACTAAAGGAGAGCGGATAACCCTAATAAACCACTATGAAGAGTGGTTTGTTTGTAAAACGAGCCATATGAATCTATCAAGTGGTAGTCATGGCTAGTTTTCAAATTATGACTGAAATAGGTAGGTAGCGAAATATACGCAGAAGTGTCGGATAAAATATCTTCCGTGGAAATATTTCATGAATTTAACATTCACTTAAACCATAGGATTGCATGCACGATTCTGAAATTTAAATACATATTTAAACTAATTATTAATTAATATAAATAGTTTTATAAAAACTTTCAAAATCATCAAATAATCATAAATAAACATTTCTTTTTAAACCCTTGTGACAGGCACACGCTTCATTTTTGTACGGGAAGATCGCACACAGACACAGCTAGTCAGATAAGCTCTATCTCTAAAATGAAATGAAAAGCAAAAATCGGACAGGCTCGAATGAAGAAAAAAAAAGAGATAATGCCCACACTTCGTCACCTACCTCCCCTGCCCCCCACTGGAATGGCGAGTTGCTGCTCTCCCTGCCATTCCTCATTCGCCAGCGCCCTCTCTCGATCTCTCCCCCTCCCCTTCGTCCCCATTGTCAGCGTCCTGCACTCCTGCCGCTTCTCGTCTAATCCGGTCGCGCAAGTGCTAGAGGAGGCGCTCGAGCTGGGCACGCTCGTTGGCGAGCCAGCGCTAGGCGTCGTCGGATGCATACGCGGATGCGCTCGAGCTCGGCATGCTCGCGGGCGAGCAATCGCTAGGCGTCGTTGGACGCGGTCGCGGAGGCGTGGGACTGGTCTTCACCGGATCGGGGTCGCGGCCATCACACGTCAGAGGGCCCCACATCGCCGGCCACCAAAAATAGAAGGTCAAATCCTCTTGCAATTCCTCATTCCGAGCTACCGTTCCGTTTGGGCCAGGGTGATCTTTCCGAGATTGATATGAGGATGGGCTTAGTTCGTTATAGTGTGCTGGTTCTATCTGCCAGCTGCTGTTTATGTTCTCAGTTATGTTTTGCCACCATGGGAACTCCTGCTATTTTTTTTCAATATAATTCATATTTAGCACATCATTTTTGTCAATAAGGCTCGAAAGCAACACAACCAAAATGAGGTTCACTAAATAATGACATGGAAGCTAGAGCTTCGATGAACTGATATCTAAAGCATTTGCTGCATGTTTTTTAATCATAGTTGCTCGAGCTTCTGGGAAAATTTAATCAGACTTAGTTTTGTCAATTGGAATCTCATGCTAATTTGTAGGATTAATCTTATTTAGCAGAGAATTGTTTCACTAACAAGGATTGAAAGAAAATAGGCCAAAGGGAGATCCTCTATTATGAGCTTTATCCAGCTAAAATGAGTATATTTTGCTTAAATCTTGCATTTCAGTTTGCATAAATTGGTAATTTTCAGACTGGGTTACTCTTCATCCCTGTTTTGCTTTTGCAGCATGGCACCGCTAATTCCTCATACACTTTCAGGTATGACACATTAGCATCTTTGCCGGTTAAGAAAGAAATCTCTGCACTGGTGGAGGAAGCGTAAGATTCTATAGACACTTGTACCGATTGTTCTTTGCCCATTAAAACATTTCTCTAGCCCTCTGTGCTTTAGTTTATTTTGTTCTGCATATATGACACAATAAAAGTAGTTAACAATATCAGAATGCATATGACAATAAAAGTAGTTGCTCCTCATTACCGAGGAGGGCTTGGCACAAGCTTTTTTATTCTCACAGGACTCCCGTTGTCTACTTAGGATGTCATCTCTATATAGTGCATACCGTTCTCTGTCCCTCTACCTCTTTATTTCTTTAGGATCTGCGTAGGTACATGATACGAGTTGATAACCTTTGCCATTAAGTATTTTGACTGATTGGTTCTTGTACCTTTGCCATTTTTATTCATCCAGCAGATTCTAAACTCAATCTGATCACATGCATAACATTTCAAGGAGGAAGAGAAAGCAGGCAAACCAGCTTCATTGCTCCACAATGAATGCAGTCTGGTACTGTTTTCAAAACATGATGCTTCTTTGGCAGATTGTGGTACATGAAGTCATAAGGATCATCATTCTGTTCACTCTGAGGCACATCAGTTGTCACTCGGTACGAATCAAATACATCACCTGCACAAGCAGAACAAATAGGAATTTAGTTGATGCGGCACTTATTCTGACCAGAATTTAATAGTTCAAAAAAAATTAATTATTGTTATGAGTTACCTAGACCACTAAAAATCCTGCACTCTTCATCATCATCAAGCATTGTTTCTTCCTCTTGCATGGTTTCCGTGTTTTCTGTGTGCAAAACAAGTTAAATTGGCTTAATGTATAAATGAGGTCTTATAAAAATGTGCACAATCGTTATGCTATTTCACACCTCTAATAAAATTCTGTTAGCTTTGTGTCCTATTATATTATTGTAAATTTAGATTTGGCTATATATAGATTTTAGATAATCACCTAGCCTAATAAAACATCAGTTGGATGCTTTTTTTTATTCTCAGCTTTGACAAGCAACTGTTCGGTATTATATCTTGATAGGCATTAACATCAAAGAAAGCTACCTGGCATTTTCTAAGGGATTCCAATTGTTGCACCATTAAGTTTTTGTTTAGAATTGGTTAACCAGGGTTATTTCGTTTTTTCCCATCGCTTGCAGCAAGTGATACCGACTCAACCAAGCATCTGTACCTTTTGATGAGGTACTTAACCATATATTCCCAGTACTTATATAGTGTAACGCTGGTTCTTGCACTTTGTAATCATCCCTACTCGTTGTACATATCCACATCTTTATAGCATGAGCATGAAACAAATGTGTAAAAACTTCAAATTTGTTGGAGATATGAAGCAACCAGGGCCTACCATGGAAAATGTTTGTTGGACATTCAAATGTGATTGTAAAACACAATCGTGGTATTATTTCTTAATGTGACCTGCAAATCTAGATTATTGCAAAACCTAAACTCCATATATATTGGTTTAAAAATTGTGAACCTTCCAAGTACCTTTTGTTTTAGTGATCATTTCTTCCAGAGTACTTTTTTCAAGTTAATTTGAACCCCTTCTCATTAGCATTAGCATAATATGTAGATATAGCTAAGGGTGAGTATAGATTTTAATTGTTTATCAGTAGATTCTTGCATATGATACCTGATGCTTCTTGTTTTTGCAGGGCCGATTGTCTGAAGAAACCCGAAGACGAAGCGGCGTTGATTCCTCTGGCCGAGCATGCAGTTTGGCCTAGTCCACGGCGTGCCGGCGGCCTGGATTCTGTGTCCTGGACGGCGTCCTTGATTCCCTTGCGTGGAGGGCGGAGGGCATGCCCGGAAGCAATTGGGCAGCAGTGTGACGACGGCGAGAGGACTGTCGTGGACTGCGATAGTGCAGCAGGGCGACGGCTGCGAGAGGAAGGCGAGCAGGCGACGGCTGGACGTCGAGAACTGCTGCTGGGCGGACGTTGCTGGGCGACCACGGCGAGAGGAAGGCGAGCAGGGCGACGGCTGGACGTCAAGAACTGCTGCTGGGCGGACGTTGCTGGGCGACCACGACGAGAGGAAGGGGTGCTGGACGTCCACGATCTTAGTTTTTCCTGGATCAGTGGAGACGGTTGTGATCCGCTGGTCCGCTCCCTTCAAAGATGTGAGCGATTTCAGGCGTTGGATATATGCTTTGGAAGGCTGAGATTTGTTGGATGGGACGCTCTCTCCCTTTTAAAGTAGGGGAGATTTGCTCTAGCCCCTAGACTATATAAACACTCCAATGGGCAGCCCCAGAGGCACAGCGCCCGCGCGTCTCCTCTCTCTCCCCCGTGCGCAGCACATCCGGCCCGAAGTCTTCTCCGGCGCAACACTGATTTTCTGGGCCGGACGCAGCTATTTGCGACGCACATACGTGCCACAACATCCACAACGCTATTTGGGAAACGCCGCGACCCGACGTATCCCTCGTCCGGTAAATAATCTATTTTCGCTCTTTTTCGTAGATTGTTGTACTTAACTTTGCAATTTTATTTCTTTAGATCTACATCTCCGTTTAGAATAGTGGTTCTTCCGTTAAGTTTGTAATTACATCCTCTACAACTTTGGTGTAGAAAGTTTTTCCATCTGAGTAACTTGTTCGGACAACTTTTCGTACACCATTAGAACTGGAACCACTTAGGTCTAGATTTGTAAAATTCATATCTTAAGTTCTATCCGTCGGATTTCGACAAATCCTATACCGTTGGAATCAGCAAATCACGTAGATCATGTTAGACATTTTGCATGTCAGTTTCGCCCACTTTATTTTGGCGATACCCCTTTGATCCGCAATATCGCCTATAAAATAAATCCTACAAACTTTTTCTTAGAGATTCTTTTGGCGATACGCTTGTAATGGAATTCTCTACAACTTCCGTGTAGAAAGTTCTTCCATCCGGAAAACTTCTTCTAATAACTTTTCACGAAAAATGTAGTCCTATAACTGGTTTCGATATAGTTCCTTTAGGCAAAATGATCCTTATGATCACATCCACACACCAATACAACTAGACACTTTACCTTGAACCAATATCGTGTCTATCCAAATTCTTTTTCATTCATTCCTTTGACTTAGTTTAAAACTATTCAACTTACAAATGAGTAAATTGAGTAATTCTATTGTTTATACCCAAGCCTATGTGTAGTTCATACTATTTTGAGTAATTGTTGTCAGACGTATTCAGTAGTATTGTTGTTGCACTAATTGTCACTTATGTGATTCAATTCACATGAGTTGTTCCAAACTCTTTTCATGCTTTTGTAAAGCATAAGGATTCTTCAATTATATCTTGGATGATCCATTTCTTTCTAATCATGTGACTTTCCGTGCAAACACTCACCGCCACATCTTGAAAGCCAAACCTAATGCCACACCTTAGTATCATAGAGCGATTTTCGATTGTTGTCTTGTTTGATTATGATGTTGTTGTTGAATGGTGTGTTTATGTTGTGCTATATTTTATATTATAGTTCGTACGGAGAGGCACGTATTTTTGAATAAGAGAAGTGAACGCGCTTCGACTACCAAAAAGGCAAGTGACATTCAAATCCTACTTATTTTATATATGCATTAGTGTTTTGAAACTAGTATGCATGGTAGGATTTTGTTTTCAAAAGAAAAATATTATGCTATGCTTAGCAAACCCTAGTAGTGTGTAGCTACTCCTGAACCTATTGATAGGGTATTTTATTTCTGCTCTGCAACATCAAATGCCAAATGTTGTTTCATTGTTTTGATTGTGATGGTTTGAAAAGTGAAAATTAACAACCTTAATGAATTACCTGGGTGGATTGGTTGATTGGTGGGCGGCTGCTCAGGCTCACGCGCCCTAGGGACTAAAGTGATTCCTCACGCGCCCTAGGGACTAAAGTGATGAATCCCTGAGAGTGCGCAAATGTTGAGTGGCTACTCAGGGCCACATTGTGGTTGTCATCGCCTGAGGGTGCACTTGTGGATGGCCACTCGGGATTAAAGAGATTATTATGTCGCCCTTGTTTTAGATAGCTTCCAGTGCAACCACAATACATTATGGGCTCTGTCTTAGCTAAGTATTTAGTGGGAAACCTCGCCTAGGGTACCGCCAGTGGGTGGAGTTTCAGGGTACGGGCGGATCCGGTAGGTAGAGGGGCTACTAAAGAAAAGCTTCGTGGTGACCTTGTTCTGGCCTTAATGAAGATGAAGAATTATGGCAAAAAGGCTTGGTTGCGAATTGTGGGTAAAGAGCGCAACCTCTCGAGAGTTAAACCTAAGATCTTAGCCGTGTCCCCGGTTATGGACAATTTGAGCTTCTAGGCAGGGAATGTACGGAGGAATCTCATCATTGTTTTCAGAATGTATTTAAAAATTGATCAACCTTGAAAAACTCATGGGAGATGTAACCATGTGATTATCCTAAAACCCATGGAGGATTTAACCATGGTGTGATTTCATAATGACATTCAAAGATTTTCAAAATGTTTTGTTTTGAAATAAAATGTAGGATAAAATTGGCTTTATGCAAATTTGCCTAAACTCCACTTGCCAAATATCATGTAGATAGTCATGCCCAAAACTGCCACCATATAAGTGTCATTTGCCAGTACATCATTGTACCGACCTCCATTCGTGGGGCTGCATATTCAAACGTGCAGGATTTTCTGAGGAGAAGTACGTGGTAGGATCTCGAGTCTACATTCCAACATGATCTGCTCGTGGCACATGAAGATGATGAAGGCTCATTGCTGATTTACTTTCCGCTGTGTTTATTCCGAGCTAGTCCATGTGACTATGCAATTTGTAAGGTTTTATTGTACCCTCTGGATCAACGATGTAGTAATTTGATACTATTGCAATGATTACTATATTTTGTAATGTGTGTGCTATCAGTGATCCCGGGAATAGCACTATACACACGTATCTTGCCTTTATTAAAAGGTAGGGTGCTACAGAATG
The DNA here is from genome assembly GCF_022539505.1 of Lolium rigidum. Classification (NCBI taxonomy): domain Eukaryota; kingdom Viridiplantae; phylum Streptophyta; class Magnoliopsida; order Poales; family Poaceae; genus Lolium; species Lolium rigidum. Next base: position 114,935,993 of record NC_061511.1, read on the forward strand.
GTATCAGAGCATAGTGTTGCCTGTAGGATCGAGACCCTAGGTTTGGATTAGAAATAGGAAGACCCTAGGATGAAAATTTTATCTAATCCTATTTCAATTAAAAAGATGTTTGCTTTGTGAACCTCTTGTATTCTCATCTATTCTATCTTCAAAATTGTTTTCCTCTCACTTTAGATGACCACCTTATCAAAACTATCAACAAGGACCGACGATGACCTTGTGCTTGAAGTGGGGGACTGTTGCTTCATGTAAAATTCTTCGACTCCTCAAGAAGTGTTGCATGGAAGACAAATGAAGAATTTGAAGAAAGACTTCGACGCAGACTGCACAACACACGAAGATGCACCGAAGGAGTAGAATAGAAACTTGAAACATCCAAAGCAGAAATAGACTAGACCACCATTAGTTATCTTTTAGCGAACCAACGATAAAGTAACAAAATATTGATCATACCAAATTGAGGTATGACCATACTAGTTTGTTTGTGTATGAAACATATTGCTTGATGCTTGTTAGATGTTTTCCTTGATATGATGTGTTTGGGTAGGAACCTTCTTTAGAATCTTTCTACCTATTCTCATCTATACCCAGCCCAGAGAATGTTTTCTCGGCAACTCGCTATGAAGACAACTTTAGTAAACCAACCTTCATGTTCCTATCAAGATGAAGAACCGTTGATTGGTAGATACACAAAACTTTAGTTAAGGATCGATAGAAATGTTTTCAAAACAATTCAATAATGGGGATTGAAACATTGATTCAATTCTCCATGGAAGTTTTTTTTATCAAACTTGTGAGGTTGACCAAGTGTTAGAATACGAGATTCAATAAATCAAATACGGAGTAATGATTTGGTTGCAGGATGGATTGATCACCCTTCCTACTACTCTTATTATTCACTTTCGTAATATTGACTTTGCGAATCTAGAGTGACATACCTACAAAAGAGATGTCCGCGAATAAGCCTAAACCTTAGGGTGGATAAATATTATACCCTTATAGTAGGCAAGTGCTGCCAAGCGTAGGACTATAACGAGATTGAAGAACCAACCACTGGTTTAGGGGTAGTGGAAGACAGTCGAAGACACCAAGAAGAAAAAGAAGAAAGATGTCATGATGTTTTCTCATCTTGATCTCCTGATTGACTCAAAGAGTGACCCATCAGTATCAAAAAATTTGTTCAACCAACCATTTGGATTAGAAGCCGTATTATGAATGAACCTTTTTGACTCACCTTGGAGAGATATGTTGTTCACTATATGTGAATAAACATTCTCCTATTCGATTTTAACTCAGAAGCCCCAAGCCATAGATGTTTTCAAAATATGACCTATTGTCAAGTATTATCCTCGGATGTGCCAAGTCATATCCAAGAGAAGCTTAGCCTAAACCCAAGACATAAGAATACCTGCAAAAATTTCTTTTAAGGGTGGTAGAAGCCATGGATTTATACCAGATGACGCATGAGATGGTATTTGGAGAAGGAATCATAAGGAGTCCCCCACGACCTAGTGTACTCAAGTAAAAGATAATACCCATGGGATGAGTACCCGTATATGAATGGATATAGTGGATGGTATGACCACATATGGTTTAGTGTAAAGTTTTCAAAGCCCAAGGTTGACTTCCAAAATCTCCTCGGAGATGTTCGAAAAGAAGCAATAGTGAATATGAACCTCCTAGAAGACCTGAACCTAAATCTTTTCTTCTAGCCTTTCTCAAATCTCGAGGACGAGATTTCTTTTAAGGGTGGTAGTCTGTCACATCCCGAAATTTTCAAAATTTTGGAATGTAAAATAAAAATAAGTTTGATGCTTGATTGTTTGAAATTGATTGAAAATTCACAAAAATTAAAACTTTTTAAAGTTATTTACAAATTAATTTCAAAATAGTGTTTTCAAAGACTTGTGGTTTTAGTGTATATTCAAAATCAAATATATCCCTGATTTTAAAGTTTTTAAATCCTTAATGGATTTGTATTTGAGAAAACATTACCCTTGAAAGATTTTCATAAATTATTATTTTTAGAAGATTTTCCAACCATACTCTCGTCCCCGAATTTTGTTCGGAGGTTTTGAAGTTTATAAAATATTTTATTTGAGAAAATATTAAATCCTAAAAGGGCACAATAGCCACATAGACATGTATGTCAAATTTTGGTTTTATAAATTTTATATTTTTGTTCCAAATTTAGTCACATATTAAATTATTTTTCACGACGAATCCAACGGTATCTTATTTGCATTTTTCTGATTATTTTTGATCCTTCAAAAATATATTTTAATTTTCTGGATTTAAGAAAAAAAGGTTCGCAGGCCGAACGGCTCACCCGGCCGAATGGCCCAGCAGCCAGCTCGCCCCGGCCACGCGCCCACGCCCCCGCACGGCCCAGCTCCGCTCGGCCAGGCCACCCCACGCGCACGCGTGCACGGCTGCACGCCCCGCGCCAGCCACACGCCGCGTCGCCTCTATTTCGTTTTCCTTTAGTCCCACATCGACTCTTTGAACAAATTTGCTCTAGCCCCTAGACTATATAAACACTCCAATGGGCAGCCCCAGAGGCACAGCGCCCGCGCGTCTCCTCTCTCTCCCCCGTGCGCAGCACATCCGGCCCGAAGTCTTCTCCGGCGCAACACTGATTTTCTGGGCCGGACGCAGCTATTTGCGACGCACATACGTGCCACAACATCCACAACGCTATTTGGGAAACGCCGCTCGTCCGGTAAATAATCTATTTTCGCTCTTTTTCGTAGATTGTTGTACTTAACTTTGCAATTTTATTTCTTTAGATCTACATCTCCGTTTAGAATAGTGGTTCTTCCGTTAAGTTTGTAATTACATCCTCTACAACTTTGCTGTAGAAAGTTTTTTCATCTGAGTAACTTGTTCGGACAACTTTTCGTACACCATTAGAACTGGAACCACTTAGGTCTAGATTTGTAAAATTCATATCTTAAGTTCTATCCGTCGGATTTCGACAAATCCTATACCGTTGGAATCAGCAAATCACGTAGATCATGTTAGACATTTTGCATGTCAGTTTCGCCCACTTTATTTTGGCGATACCCCTTTGATCCGCAATATCGCCTATAAAATAAATCCTACAAACTTTTTCTTAGAGATTCTTTTGGCGATACGCTTGTAATGGAATTCTCTACAACTTCCGTGTAGAAAGTTCTTCCATCCGGAAAACTTCTTCTAATAACTTTTCACGAAAAATGTAGTCCTATAACTGGTTTCGATATAGTTCCTTTAGGCAAAATGATCCTTATGATCACATCCACACACCAATACAACTAGACACTTTACCTTGAACCAATATCGTGTCTATCCAAATTCTTTTTCATTCATTCCTTTGACTTAGTTTAAAACTATTCAACTTACAAATGAGTAAATTGAGTAATTCTATTGTTTATACCCAAGCCTATGTGTAGTTCATACTATTTTGAGTAATTGTTGTCAGACGTATTCAGTAGTATTGTTGTTGCACTAATTGTCACTTATGTGATTCAATTCACATGAGTTGTTCCAAACTCTTTTCATGCTTTTGTAAAGCATAAGGATTCTTCAATTATATCTTGGATGATCCATTTCTTTCTAATCATGTGACTTTCCGTGCAAACACTCACCGCCACATCTTGAAAGCCAAACCTAATGCCACACCTTAGTATCATAGAGCGATTTTCGATTGTTGTCTTGTTTGATTATGATGTTGTTGTTGAATGGTGTGTTTATGTTGTGCTATATTTTATATTATAGTTCGTACGGAGAGGCACGTATTTTTGAATAAGAGAAGTGAACGCGCTTCGACTACCAAAAGGCAAGTGACATTCAAATCCTACTTATTTTATATATGCATTAGTGTTTTGAAACTAGTATGCATGGTAGGATTTTGTTTTCAAAAGAAAAATATTATGCTATGCTTAGCAAACCCTAGTAGTGTGTAGTTACTCCTGAACCTATTGATAGGGTATTTTATTTCTGCTCTGCAACATCAAATGCCAAATGTTGTTTCATTGTTTTGATTGTGATGGTTTGAAAAGTGAAAATTAACAACCTTAATGAATTACCCGGGTGGATTGGTTGATTGGTGGGCGGCTGCTCGAGCTCACGCGCCCTAGGGACTAAAGTGATTCCTCACGCGCCCTAGGGACTAAAGTGATGAATCCCCGAGAGTGCGCAAATGTTGAGTGGCTACTCAGGGCCACATTGTGGTTGTCATCGCCTGAGGGTGCACTTGTGGATGGCCACTCAGGATTAAAGAGATTATTATGTCGCCCTTGTTTTAGATAGCTTCCAGTGCAACCACAATACATTATGGGCTCTGTCTTAGCTAAGTATTTAGTGGGAAACCTCGCCTAGGGTACCGCCAGTGGGTGGAGTTTCAGGGTACGGGCGGATCCGGTAGGTAGAGGGGCTACTAAAGAAAAGCTTCGTGGTGACCTTGTTCTGGCCTTAATGAAGATGAAGAATTATGGCAAAAAGGCTTGGTTGCGAATTGTGGGTAAAGAGCGCAACCTCTCGAGAGTTAAACCTAAGATCTTAGCCGTGTCCCCGGTTATGGACAATTTGAGCTTCTAGACAGGGAATGTACGGAGGAATCTCATCATTGTTTTCAGAATGTATTTAAAAATTGATCAACCTTGAAAAACTCATGGGAGATGTAACCATGTGATTATCCTAAAACCCATGGAGGATTTAACCATGGTGTGATTTCATAATGACATTCAAAGATTTTCAAAATGTTTTGTTTTGAAATAAAATGTAGGATAAAATTGGCTTTATGCAAATTTGCCTAAACTCCACTTGCCAAATATCATGTAGATAGTCATGCCCAAAACTGCCACCATATAAGTGTCATTTGCCAGTACATCATTGTACTGGACCTCCATTCGTGGGGCTGCATATTCAAACGTGCAGGATTTTCTGAGGAGAAGTACGTGGTAGGATCTCGAGTCTACATTCCAACATGACTGCTTGTGGCACATGAAGATGATGAAGGCTCATTGCTGATTTACTTTCCGCTGTGTTTATTCTGAGCTAGTCCATGTGACTATGCAATTTGTAAGGTTTTATTGTACCCTCCGGATCAACGATGTAGTAATTTGATACTATTGCAATGATTACTATATTTTGTAATGTGTGTGCTATCAGTGATCCCGGGAATAGCACTATACACACGTATCTTGCCTTTATTAAAAGGTAGGGTGCTACACATCCACTACATATGTTTACAAATAGTATGATCAAGGTTATGATGGCATATCACTTCAGAAATTATCTTTGTTATCGTTTTACCTGCTCGGGACGAGCAGAACTAAGCTTGGGGATGCTTGATACGTCTCCGACGTATCGATAATTTCTTATGTTCTATGCCATATTATTGATGATACCTACATGTTTTATGCACACTTTATGTCATATTCGTGCATTTTCCGGAACTAACCTATTAACAAGATGCCGAAGTGCCGTTCTCGTTTTCTCGCTGTTTTTGGTTTCGTAAATCCTAGTAACGAAATATTCTCGGAATTGGACGAAACGAAGACCCGGGGGCCTATTTCGCCACGAACCTTCCAGAAGACCGAAGAGCATACGAAGTGGGGCCACGAGGTGGCCAAACCACATGGCGGCGCGGCCAAGGGGGCCCGCGCCGCCCGTGGTGTGGGCCCCTCGTCGGCCCCCCGACTCGCCCTTCCGCCTACTTAAAGCCTCCGTCGTGAAACCCCGATGCGAAAAACCACGATACGGAAAACCTTACCGAGACGCCGCCGCCGCCGATCCCATCTCGGGGGATTCTGGAGATCTCCTCCGGCGCCCTGCCGGAGAGGGGATTCATCCCCGGAGGACTCTACACCGCCATGGTCGCCTCCGGAGTGATGAGTGAGTAGTTCACCCCTGGACTATGGGTCCATAGCAGTAGCTAGATGGTTGTCTTCTCCTCATTGTGCTTCATTGTTGGATCTTGTGAGCTGCCTAACATGATCAAGATCATCTATCCGTAATACTCTATGTTGTGTTTGTCGGGATCCGATGGATAGAGAATACCATGTTATGTTAATTATCAAGTTATTACATATGTGTTGTTTATGATCTTGCATGCTCTTCGTTACTAGTAGAGGCTCGGCCAAGTTTTTGCTTTTAACTCCAAGAGGGAGTATTTATGCTCGATAGTGGGTTCATGCCCGCATTGACACCGGGACAAGTGACGTAAAGTTCTAAGGTTGTGTTGTGCTCGTTGCCACTAGGGATAAAACATTGGCGCTATGTCCGAGGATGTAGTTGTTGATTACATTACGCACCATACTTAATGCAATTGTCCGTTTCTTTGCAACTTAATACCGGAAGGGGTTCGGACGATAACCCGAAGGTGGACTTTTTAGGCATAGATGCGATTGGATGGCGGTCTATGTACTTTGTCGTAATGCCCAATTAAATCTCACTATACTTATCATGCCATGTATGTGCATTGTTATGCCCTCTCTATTTGTCAATTGCCCGACTGTAATTTGTTCACCCAACATGCTTTTATCTTATGGGAGAGACACCTCTAGTGAACTGTGGACCCCGGTCCATTCTTTTATACTCGAAATACAAATCTGCTGCAATACTTGTTTTACTGTTTTCTCTCGCAAACAATCATCTTCCACACAATACGGTTAACCCTTTGTTACAGACAAGCCGGTGAGATTGACAACCTCACTCGTTTCGTTGGGGCAAAGTACTTTGGTTGTGTTGTGCGGGTTCCACGTTGGCACCGGAATCTCCGGTGTTGCGCCGCACTACATCCCGCCGCCATCAACCTTCAACGTGCTTCTTGACTCCTACTCGGTTCGATTAAACCTTGGTTTCTTATCGAGGAAACTTGCCGCTGTGCGCATCACACCTTCCTCTTGGGGTTCCCAACGGACGTGTCAACTACACGCATCAAGGATATATAATTTTTTGCCTTGAGGGCAACACTCGGGTTTTTCTTGAGTTCGATCCCGCATCATAGAGCTCTCACTTCTCATTGAGGACTATACTCATCATTGTTGAGGGAGGTGAACAGAACATCATGCATGACCTCTTTAGTGTTTTCTTCCCTTGCTTTATAGATAGCAACAATGTTGACCATCGTTATCACCGGATTTTGGCTAAATCGAGGAGGTGGGCCGCGATCAAGATGGGCTTGGAAGATTACACATTGAAGATCTATGAAGCGGCCTTGCACGGAGAATTTGGGCTAGGTTGCCCGTGTATCTTTAATTATAGTAGATTGTATCTAGATTAAAAGTTAGAGTTTATCTCGTGCACGGTTTAGTGCACGCCCACATTAGAAAGTCCGCCGGACTATAAATATGTACCTAGGGTTTATGGAATAAACAACAACCAACGTTCAACCACAAACAAATCTCGGCGCATCGCCAACTCCTTCGTCTCGAGGGTTTCTACCGGTAGCATCATGCCGCCTAGATCGCATCTTGCGATCTAGGCAAGCACAAGCCTGCCTACGTTGTTCATGCGTTGCTCGTGCCGAAGCCTTTTGATGGCGAGCAACGTAGTTATCTTAGACATGTTAGGGTTAGCATTGTTCTTCATGCTGCATGCTCTCGTAGTGCAACCCTTGCATGTCTAGCCGCCCTTACGCCTATCTTAGGCGTAGGGGCGGCACCCCGCTTGATCATAGTTTAGTAGATCTGATCCGTTACGATTGCTCCTTGTTCTACAAGGATTAGTTTAATATCCGCAATAGTTAGGCCTTACAAGGGGTCGGAGGATCCAAGCGGCGTGTAGGGTGGCGTTTGCTAGTCCTAGAACGGATGTTCCGGGGATCAACCTCGTGTTGGTTTTTAGGCCCTGTCTAGGATCGGCTTACGGTCACCGTGCGCGAGCGCGAGGCCCGATCGTGAGTAGGATGATCCGATTATGCGGTGAAAACCCCAGATCGTCGTAGATCTAATCAGCTTTACCTTGATCAAGCAGGACCACCATATATTCGGACACCCCGTCTGAATCATGGGTGGATCGGCTCTTTGAGCCGATTCACAGGATAACCTGAGAGCCGATCGAGGCTCGTATTTAACGTTTACGTGTGTGCCCCGCAGGAAACTAAGCGAGGCATCATCCACACCTTCCCGACCAGGTATAGGTCAGGTGGCACGCCCTTGTGATAAACATCGGTGCGTGCGACCAGGAGGCTTTGCGGGCCGTCGCTCGTAGGGACTAGGGCCAGCCCGCAGCCCTAGTTGTTCCCGGCTCTACGGTGTTGCCCGTCTCTGCCCGCCGGTGGGTTTCGACGTCAACACATTCTCGGCACGCCCGGTGGGACAACCTTCGACATCGACGACATCGCCATCTACATCCGAGATGGCGGAAAGCACTCCGGTCAAGTACGAGGATCCGCCCGATGAGCTAAAGAAGAAAAACGACGAAATCAAGGCAGCTCCTCGAAGCCGAACTCATCGGCTCTTTCCACGGAACCCGTTCCCGTGGTCAACCAGGACGCTTGTTCAAGCATCAACATGGTAGAACTTGGGTACCGCCCTGGTAAGGGTAACGATGAGGGCAGCTGCTCTCATAGCAAGAATGAAGAAGGAGCCGACCCACGCAATCGGCTCCGACACTGCCACCAAGTCCTAGTGATGATCAAGATGGAGGCCGATTCTAGCGATCGGACCGTGTTATCCGCGCCACCCGCTCTCCCGCATTTGGCGTCGACCTCACAGGGACGGGAAGCTGGGGTATGGATTCACATCAGCCGATGAGCCGGAGGAAGTCGACATCGGCCATGGAAACAAGCCGCGACCAACTTTTATCAGCAAGAAGGTGGATCCACAGCTCAGAGTAAGATGATCGCTCTATTGAAGGAATACCCAAGCGCAAATGATACATCGGCTGGTACGAACACGATGCTCGTTCTCCCGACGGAGCCTAGTGCTCCAGGATTACACGAGGGATATTACGAGACCTTCATGGAGCGCTTCGATCTAGCGAGTCGGCCAAGGTTATTTTTACCGCACGATCTGCTTGGGTTCAATGGTGATCTAACGAACAGCAGCCACGTCGGCTACACGAATCCCAACGGAGCCGGCATACGAGTACAGCCCCTTGGTATAATGCAAAGCCAATATCTGCAGTCACCCGGCAGATTCGGCTCGGGGAGGCATATGATCGGCAGACGTACGCATGGGTAAGGAAATGTCGGAGCCGATGGAAAATCATCGGCCGCAAAAAAAAAAAATTTGTAGCAAGTACAACGAAACATCATCTCGTCTCTCGACGACCCTATCGAAGAAACACGCCAAGGGCGAGAACGGCGTCAACACGGATGCGATCCGCCTCGGCAACCTCAGCCTCGGTCATCCTCGTCTTTACCCGTCACCGCCTGATTGCTCAGGGCACGGATTTCAGCCAGATCGGTCTTCAGATCGGCTGTGAGGCCTCTTGCTTCGTCTTGAGAACGGGCAACAAGGGCTTCCTTGTCTTGGATGAGCTGTTTGGTCACCCTTACCTTCTCTTCCAGATTCTCCAGCTCCTTGCGCAGGGTCTCGAGTTCGGCGCGAGTGGCAGAAGTGTCCGTCTTGGCGTCCGCAGCAGCCTTCTTCTCATTGAGCCGTCGACACTTTTCGGCAATGTCGGCTCTCGCCGGAAGTTGGGAGTGGCGAAGAGTAATCCTTTGGCGAGCCGTTTGTACCCTTGACTTGAAGGCCGACAAGGTAACAGCGGGCCGAGCTTCACTTGCAGTGGTCATCGGGAGATGAGGCCGGATATCCTCGAAGATGCCTTTGGCTTCCTCGGAATTTTCAATCGTAGTCTCGCTGGGGCAGAAAGCAAGTCTCCGAGACGCCGGAGTGGACCACGGACCGTACTAGGGTTCGGCTCTCCACTTGCTTTGGAAGAAGCTGGTTCGATGGATTCTGGGTCGAACGTAAGCAAGCTCGAGAGATCACAACCCTGATAGGGTAAACAAAGTGAGTTTAGCAGGCAATGGGGGAATTGATGAAGCCAAGGAGGGAAGACATACCTCTCCCAAGGAAGGAGGAACAGCCGACGCCGTAACAATCGGCTTCTCTGTGGACTCGGGTGGGTCAGCCACTTGGGCAGCCGCTATCGTCGAGGTAGCTAGATCCAGAGTAGCGGACGGCCTCGGTACCTCCTCAACATCTCCGCTAGAAGTTTCGGCGGCCTGCAAGAGGAAGTGATTAGCCGATCCAAATGATAACAGGACAGCATGAAAGCGTGACCACGAAGATAATTACATTTGAGACCTCCCGGCTTGATGAAGAGGCTCGTGGGTTCTTACGAGCCCTTTTGACACAGCCGGTAGCTTCGTGCGTAACCCCGATCTGGTCGGGGCCTCGAGGAGCAGGGGTTTCGGTGATCGACCTTTTCTTGGAAGCCGGCGCCGGCGAAGCCGTCCGACTCCGGTAGTGGACCTCTCGAATCACCCGAGCTCGAGTCTCCCCGGCTGGTTTCTTCGGCCCCGCCGGAGGATCCTTCGATGGAGGCCTCGTAGGAAAGGATACAAGCGTGTCATAAACAAATTCTTTGAAAAAGCGGACAAGCGCCTACATGGTCCGAACCAACTTACACGCAAGCTTTCCCGGGCCGGAGCTTTACGCTTCGGGGTTTTCCTCGGCCGCTACCTTCCTCACCGCCGTCCTCGCCCGAGTTGAGGCTCGGGGGCAACCGGCCCCGAAGATGCTCTGCTTTGGGAGCCGATTTCGGTGAAATCGGCCGACTCGCATTATGACTTTCTTCGGGGTGGCGAGCTGGCAGAAGAGAACCACTGGTGCCGGAGGAAGAAATTCGAAAGGGGAACCGTCGGCTTGCGTGGGAGCCGGGCCATCTAGTTGCTGCTAGGAGAAAGAGTTAGGTCACAGACAATCACCATAAGGCAATTACAAGAAACGCTTAAGTGACAGTACCTGGTCTGCAGGGGGATCATACTCGGCGTCAAGCTCCTTCAGCAGCGGTCCTAGGGCCCTCCTGAAGACGTGGGTCTTCCACATAGACCACCAAGTTTCAAAACCATCGGTGGTGAAGGAGAAACGGAGGTCATGCGGAATTGGTATGGCCAAAGCGTCAAAGAAGGTATAACACCTCTGGGCAGTGAGGATGTCGCGCGCTCAGCCCTACTTGCCGTCGGTGGTGTAGGAAGAAGTGTGGAGGCACCTGTCCGAGACCAAGCCGTCGAGCCGCTACTACCGGTTGATAACACTCATAACCGGGCTTGATGATCCGGTTCGAGGTACTCATGCCAACAGGGAGGAAGCAAGGACGGATCATGAGAGAGTACAAGTGTTGTGTGCTGGCGTCATCGGCAAAGTCATCCAATCGGAAAGAGACGGGGTTTTCAAAATTTGCCGATTCAGTGTAAGGGTGGAACAGGGGGTTGTCCAAACCTTGGAAGAAAATCTTAAACCACCCCGTCGCTTCCGGGGGATCAGCTCGCTGCCCGGGAGACCATACAGGGCTTGGCCGTAGCCGGTGCATCGAATTTCCTTTCCAGCTTCATCCGGAAAGGTGCAGGTGGTCAGCGATGGGAAGTCCGGGATTTGGCTTTGGAAGTATAGTTGGGCCCACAACCGAATGAACCACCAGGGGCCGCCGCTTTAACTCGTCTTGCGGGAGAACAGCTTGACGTACATCGCTTGAAGGGATCGATAAATTTCTCCAAGAAATAGTTTGCCTAGGCCGAGTTTTGTGCCTTTAGCAAGCTCATAGGCCGGGGAGAGGTAATTCTTGGTGGGAGCAAGTGATGGACCGCAGAATATGAAGTGCTCCAGCCGTAAATTCAGAAAGGCCGTGTGCTCCCTCTCCGTCACGGGGCCTTTGGTTTTCATATAGCGATTGAGATAGGCGCCCAACTCGGTACACTCTTTTTAGAGGAGAGAGTGAAAGGGACTTTTGGCAGCTTGAAGGCGTAAGGGCCGGGGGATGCAATGTCTAGCCCGGTGATCATGGCCACATCCAGCAGGGTCGGGGTCATAGGGCCATGACCAAACATGAAGCAGCTCAAGGCATCGGACCGTAAGTAGCCGATGGTTTTCAGGATGTTCTCATTCTTCTCAAGAGGAGATAGCGATAATGACAAGGCATCGGCTATCCCTATGGTTTCCCAAGTGGCATAGTGGGATTTTGATACCCTATTGTACCATGCCACCCAACCTTCAGGAGGATTAGGCCAGGCTCGCAGGCAGTCGGCCCGGGAGTCGATCTAGGTTCTCGGCTCACAAAGGGGATTCGTTAGCTTCGCACGAAATTAACAGGCAGGTGACTCTCGAAGAACGAGGACCGAGGCACATCGAATTTGCGAGAGAAGGATGTGGCGAAGGATGTCCGAAACCTAAATTAGTAGCGGAGCGAGGCATTAATTCAGGTGTTTGCCATTAATCCCATGTCAAGCCAAACGACGAGAGGAGGTTGAGGATTACCTTCAGTCCGAAGCCGTGGTATCGGTATTGGATGACTCCGCCATGGCGTTGAAGGAGTTGGGGGCGGCGCGGTCAAGATCTCGTGTAGGTGGTTGTGGATTGGAACCGGCTCGAGCGGCGATTTGGGGATCCGACTTTGCCTTTTCGCATGGAGGTCGCGGGTTACCGTTTGGAAGGGTGACTAGGTCGACGTTGTCGCGTTTTTATGATAGAGACCGATGCGAGGCCATCGGTTCTTTTTTGAAGGTTGTGTGACTTTGACTATCGGCAAAACCATTGATCGGGAACGCTTCTTCATTCACAAAGAAGGGTTTTTTATGAAGAGCCGATTGCTCAAAAAGAGCCGATTGCTCACGTAACTACTGATGCTATGTCACTAATCCTCGCTGCCCTCGTCGTTGACACGGAGGCGCTTCGCCGGCGGGTATCCAGTGGAGGAGGAGTCATTCGGCGCAGCTTAATAAGGAGAAGCCTAATGGGGGATTTAAGACCATTGCGGTATCCAAGGAAATGGTGCTAGATTATCAAGTTTTGCAAAAGCAAGGAGCAAGACGTCATGGTAAAGGGTACTACAACGGTTCTGCCACGACATGACCCGATGAAAGGAGCATAATGATTTTGGAACTGTCATTTCCAAAACCAGGGGGGCATGTGTTATCACCGGATTTTGGCTAAATCAGGAGGTGGGCCGCGATCAAGATGGGCTTGGAAGATTACACATTGAAGATCTATGAAGCGGCCTTGCACGGAGAAGTTGGGCTAGGTTGCCCGTGTATCTTTAATTATAGTAGATTGTATCTAGATTAAAAGTTAGAGTTTATCTCGTGCACGGTTTAGTGCACGCCCACATTAGAAAGTCCGCCTGGACTATAAATATGTACCTAGGGTTTATGGAATAAACAACAACCAACGTTCAACCACAAACAAATCTCGGCGCATCGCCAACTCCTTCGTCTCGAGGGTTTCTACCGGTAGCATCATGCCGCCTAGATCGCATCTTGCGATCTAGGCAGCACAAGCCTGCCTACGTTGTTCATGCGTTGCTCGTGCCGAAGCCTTTTTGATGGCGAGCAACGTAGTTATCTTAGACATGTTAGGGTTAGCATTGTTCTTCATGTTGCATGCTCTCGTAGTGCAACCCTTGCATGTCTAGCCGCCCTTACGCCTATCTTAGGCGTAGGGGCGGCACCCCGCTTGATCATAGTTTAGTAGATCTGATCCGTTACGATTGCTCCTTGTTCTACAAGGATTAGTTTAATATCTGCAATAGTTAGGCCTTACAAGGGGTCGGAGGATCCAGC